>NC_090436.1:997022548-997323348 GCF_031143425.1 Pleurodeles waltl
GTGAAGCTTCATCAAATGGCGCCAAAGATATAGGCAAGTCAAAAAACACATTTTCTATGTAAACTAGGTCCTAACTATACCCTCTGGCCTACTGGCTACTGCCAGTAGGCAATATATATATATATATATATATATATATATATATATATATACACACACAAACAGAAGTCCCTGCATTAATCCGGTTATGTCCACCAAGCGGGGCCAATGCTGGATAACGGGTGCAAGTCCTGTTTACAAATGTCAAGTCAATGTCCACACTATGAGAGCACAAAAAGACCGCACTCCACTGGCTGGATAGACAGAACATTTTACAGGTGACGTGTTTTGACCAGAACGGTCTTCCTCATGGCCTCAACCAACTAACACCAGTATTCCACCACCATTTTGAAATATGTGAGTAATAGACATGAACAAAGAGGCAAATGCTCCCATGCACATTTTTTAGAAAACAGACTATCAAGATGGTGACCAGTTGTAACATTCAGTCACAGTTACAGCTGCTACTTCATCGAAACATAAATTATTGCATGAACATACTTATAAGTCGTTGTTCTCTCAAACAATTGTGAAATGACCCAGTCACCTTTCACCTGGTCTGACCAGTGAGGTGTCATAATAGTAAAAGCAGGAAAACACATATCGATATTTTATGTTCACATCTTTCTGCAAACAGAACCGAATTATATGCAAAGTGTACAAAAAACTGCTCTGATTGGAGCATCTAAACCACAATGATATACTGTTTTATAAGTGACCAACTCTGTGTATCACACTACAAATTGGTTGTATCATGTCACCTGCTGGGGGATAAATCACTATAAAGAGGCAGGAAAAATCTTTAAATTCAACAATTTACCCATCAACTAGAATCATCAAAATTGAGACAATAAGCTCAACCTATGTGTACCTGAAGTTCTTTGTCCATGTTCAGCTTGTTGGGAGCATTACTGTTGAGCAGAATGGTGAATTTTGATTCAAGGGTCCTAACCTTTTTCTCATGATCCCCTCCACGAATGGAACTATCAATTCTGTCAATGCCAAAAAATCACAAAAGGTCAGGGTTCTGTGCATATTTGTCAGACCAATGTCTAGCAACAGGATAATTTGGATCAGAATTATTAATGGCTCTAAGATGTTCAAGTGTTCTCTTTTTAACTGGAAAAACAGTGCTCCCTATATATTGCCGTCCACAGGGACAAGTTATAACATATATGCAATGATCACAAGTACATGTGATGAATTTGTTAATAGTGATTGATTTCTCAGTGGTCTGGCACCCTAGTTTCCTTATCTACCTCAGGATCCTCAGTAGAAAATCCTTTCAGTTTTCAACTTTGATTCCATCAAGATGGCCTTCAGATGTGGGAAAACCTAACAGTAAATTCAGAATGTTAGCACTCTAGTTGCTCATTAGAACAGTGTAAGCTACTGACCACCAGGGAGTTAACTGGTGGTCTGCTGCTGGTGTTGAAAGTGCCTTTTCCTATCCACATGTCAGAAGGTTTTGATGAAATATAAGAGACAGATATTTGAGAATTAGCTTAAAACAAGTAATCATTTTTATTTGTACAGCACAAACCATACTTTCTAGGACAAAATGAGCCCTCTCATTTTGTTCCCTTCTAAATTAAATGTTTTAAGTTTGACCAGGTGTGTCACATTTTTGTCATAAGTAAGACTGTTGGCTATCTAGTTGTTTAGAACACTCTGGGAGGCTGCAGTAAAAGAAAAGGGAATGCTGACAGCCAATCAGATCTCACCATGAGATCTGTGCTTAGGCTCTGCCCAAAAATACAAATTTGTTTTTTGTTAAATATTTCAAAAACTATTGAACAGATTTACACCAAATAACAAAAATGGGTTCTTTCTGGACCAGAAGCTACCTTTCTGCCAAATTTGGTGTAATTCCGTCCAGCGGTTCGAACTGTAGTTGTGTTCAGCATCCCTATGGAAATTAACATGGGGAAAACATTTTTTAGGACCCCGCCTCCCCTTTTTCTCAGCCTCCGCTTGACGGATCACCCCAAAACTTTCCAGCCAGCAACTGAAGTTAGAGTCAAATGTTTTTTGGAAAATGTTGTGAAGATTCATCAATCGGCACTAAAGATATAGGCAATTCAAAAACGTTTTTGTTTTAGAAACTAGGTCCTAACAACCCCAAAGTTATTGCCAAAACAAAAAACACTTTTTCTGTGGAAACTAGGTCCCTCAAATACAACACCAAACTCAGCGCTTAAAGATGTTGTTTATGAGGACCAGGTAGGGGGCTCCAGATTTGGCATGGTATTGTGTAGCAGCACCTTATGTGGGTAACATATGTAAAGCAGTATGGCTTGAGATCAGCAGTTTCAGATTTGGAGAGTATCAAAATCTTTCTTTCTATTCTGAACTCGAGATGTATCTGGATAATCATTTCTCTCTATGAAAGCATATTCCAAGGATTGTATGAAATATCTCCCCCCCAGCGGGGATTTTGGTGGGAGTCCAACTATGTGGAGGCACTGTCATGTCACTAATATGAAACCCATCAAGGCATTACTATGCCACCAATAAATAGTAAATGTCTTCCCATCAGGAGCCTTAGAGGCCTGCCCCTGTAGGCATTGTTAAGCCACCAGCTTTCATTATATCATCAGGTCGAGCCAGCATTTTGAGTGTACGGCATTTAAAGTCAGCCAACTCAGCGAAGACAGCAACAGGTCCGGAGAGAGTTTCTTGCGTCAGAGAACAAGTACGTCGCCATTTGCTGCATCCCTAAGCTCCCATTATCGTAAAACCCGAAGGTTCCTGAGTAGGACAACATCATATCTATTTCTACCCTGTGCCATTCATCCTAACGATGTACCCAATGGAGCTCATGAGAGCAATAGTAGAATAGAACTGGAAGGAACAGTCTCAGGGGAGGAACTGTGGTGATTTACTCTCTTTAGAGAATAAGTGGAAGCAACTCACTCAGACTAAACGGGAAAAAGAGAAGTGTATGTGTGTGTGTTTATCTTTAGTGACAGTGGTGTAGCAAGGGTGCCATGGACCCTAATTCTAGTAAAGAAAATGGATCCTATGTTCTCACCACACAGGGACCATAACATTAGGAGTCGTTTACATTGCAGGAAAGTTTCTTAACAATTACATAGCTAGTCACTACATTGCAGCAGAAATTGCATGACATCACAGATAGGTTTATGCAGGGCTTTTAGTGGGCAGGGTCCAGCTGGGTCTTTACCCGGCAGTATTTTACTATGGACATTGAAACGGTTTTATATTAGGACCTATATTCACGTCCTTACCTTTACTGAGAAAAACACTGATGATTTCTGAACAATTGGGGGCATATTTATACTCTGTTTGCACCGAATTAACGTCATTTTTTTTTACTCTAATTCGGTGCAAAACTAACTCCATATTTATACTTTGGCACTAGACCCGTCTAGTGCCAAATTTATGGAGTTAAAGTCTTTTTTTGGACGTGGAAACCTACCTTGCCTTAATGAGATGCAAGGTAGGCGTTCCAGTGCAAAAAATGACTCTATGGCCATAGCGCCATATTTATACTCCTGTGCAAAAATGGTGCATGTGAGGGGTCACAAAATGGTGCAAAGCTTGGGTCAGGGCAGGCGTTAGGGGACCTGTGGGCCTATTCCATGGTGGAACACCCACAGGTGCCCTCCCCAGGCCCCAGGGACACCCCCACCCACACCAGAGGCACAGCAGAGCATGGGGGACCCCATCCCAGGTAAGTACAGGTATGTTTCTAAAGAGCCATAGGAGGCACTGAAAGGGGCCTCATTATATGGTACAGGGGTCCCTGGTCCCCTGTACTGGCCATTGGGGTGGTGGGCATGACTCCTGTCTTTTCTAAGACAGGAATCATGTGCTATGGATGGTTTTGCATCAGAAAATGACTCTAGGCAGGTTAGAGCCATGTTTTTTACTCTAACCTGCCTAATGTCATTTTTTAGTGCAAAACCCCCTTATTCCACAGCACCTGCCCCACCCGATAATGTTTATTATTTCGTTTGCGTTTAATTTTCACTGAGTCTTGCACTCCATTAGAGTGTTAGCTATTCCCACTATGTTGTGTTTTCATATATATATTTTTTGTTTGGCATATTACTCTTTTATGCTGCAAACTTTAAACAGCCTTGTTTAAGAGCTCTGGCATTCTGTCTCAAGGGAATGCAAGTCTCTTGTAGTACCGAACCAGAACACATGATAATCCAAACCTTGGCCTCTCTCCAGAGCACAGAAAGACAATCATTGACAAAGTCGACAGTCCAGGGTGGTTGTAGGTGTCTGCCAGTTGCTGTGATATTATATCTGGATGCAATAACAGAAAACTGAGAGAGACACCAAAATACCAGTCGAAAGGCACAGTATGGAAATTACAGAAATTTAGAGACCACCCCACTTTCTTCATCTCACCTTATGCTCAAGTTATAGTCAGTGCTGGTAACTATAACTGATGAATTTCTGTGTTTTGTTTAGTTCAAAACGTTAATGTTGTCATTGACAAATTCATCTAACTATAATGTTACATTAACTTTTGCTTTTTCCCTATATATCAGATAGATAGATAGATAGATAGATAGATAGATAGATAGATAGATAGATAGATAGATAGATAGATAGATAGATAGATATTCACTGAAAAAAACAAAGGTTACAGGGATATTATCGTTAGGAAATAAAATAGAGTTATTTCAAGTAACTATAACTCGCGCCCTAGGGTAACTATAATTCGCACCCTTGTCATGAACAGTTTTCTCCTCAATAGATTTAGAACAAATGTTACTGTGACATTATCAATGATGTGATAGAAGATGTCATGAGAGATGTAATATCTGGGCTAATTAGCAGTGCATAGCGAGGGCGCGAGTTATAGTTATTTGAAAAAACTCAAAGTAGAACTGCTGAATTTTTATGTTTTTGTGCGAGTAAATTCAGAACCTAACTATAACGCCCCTGTAACCTTTGTTTTTTAGTGAATTTCTATGTTTAAAAAAAGTGTATTTCCTAACTATAACGTCCCTGTAACCTTTGTTTTTTTCAGTGAATTTCTATGTTTTTTTTAATGTAAAGTAATTTTAATTACTATACATTAATCCTGCGGCCAACCCCCTATAACCACCCAACTCTGCGCCATGCACAGCCTTTGGCCATGTGCAGTGGGGATCGGCCAAATACCCTTCAACTACACCAATACCACACATGGCCTGCAGCCAGGCCCTGCAGCCAATCGCCTATAACCACCCAACCCGTGTCATGCCCGGCCTTTGACAGTGCGTGACAGGGCTTGGACGCAGGTTCTGGCCTGTGGCCAACCCTCTATAACCAACCAACCCTGTGCCATGCATGGCCTTTGGCAGTGCATGGCGGAGGTTGGCCACAGTGCCTGGCCTATACCCAAGCCCTGGGTCCGCCCCCCTTTAACTACACCACGCATGGCCTTTGGTCATGCACGTTGGTTGTTGGCCGCAAGAACTGGCCTTTAGCCAGGCATCATAGCCAACCCCCTGTAACCACCCAACCCCGTGCCACAAAGTGGCGGAGCTTGGATGCAGTGTCTGGCCTGTGGCCAGGCCCTGCAACCAACCCCCCTTTAACTACATCAACCCCACACGTGGCCTTCAGCCATTCGCTGCGGGGGTTGGCCGCATGGCCTGCCTGAGACCAGGCCTTGTGGCCATCCCCCCTTAACCACCCAACCCCATGCCACTTACAATGAGAAATGCAACAAATTGAAAATAAAATATGTTTGACAAGTAAAAAGAGTGAAATCACTTTTCTGTGTACACCTTACATATTTAAAGTTGAAAAGGCTTTAAAGCTGAGAAATGACAACTAACACACCCAGATGGGAACCCTCAACCTTCTCTGTGAGGATCTGGGAACTTAACCACTAGGCCACTGGTGACTCCTTACTACTTATTGTCCAGGCATTTCTATGACATTTAATCCAAAGATGCAGATGGGAAAAAGTGGTAAATGTTCCATCACTAGGAATGTTTAATATTGAAACACTTGTAAATAAATAGATACACCACAGTGAGATAGGAGGATTTGAGCCCTCCAGCTATTGAGCATTAGTCCAAGAGCATTAACAGTAGACCACAAGTGGCTCTGCTGTACTTTGCAGCAAAACATAGCTATACAATTCAAACCAAACATCTTGCTAGTGTGAAACTTTGAAGTCTTTGTATATAGAGACCATTGCAATACAGATCTTTCTTGCTCTCTCTTTCATCACTTTATGGGATGAAGGAGAGAGAGTGAGAAAGTGAGAAATTGAGAGAGAGAAACATTTAGAGGAAGGCTTTGACAGAGAGAATATGAGAGCGAAAGAGAGAGAGTCAAAAGAGATGGAGAATTTTTCTAGACTTAGATGACTGATAAACTTAGAATGTGATATTTTAGGACAAATTCAAAAGAAAAATGTATTTTTCAATTAAAAAGAGAATGTACCTTAAACATCACCTCACAACATGTTATTCCTGATTATGCAGTGTCCAGACATAACTATGACATTCAACTCAAAGATTTTGCCAGGAAAAAGACTGCAATGTTTCATCACAAGGAATGTTTACCATTCAAAACACTATTAAATAAACAGGCAGAGTGCCATGAGATAACAGGGTTTGAACCATCAATCTACTGAATGACAGACCAAGAGCTTTACCAGTAGGCCAGAAGTACATCCAATCTGTCGTGTATCAAAACGTACCTATAACATCTGTACTTAACATCTTGCTTGTGTGCCGCTTTGAAGTAATTCTAAGGAGAGACCACTGCTATTGTTATTGCAATGGTCTCTCCGTAGAATTACTTCAAAGCGGCACACAACTAAAATGTGTGGTGACAGCACAGGATCGCACAGGGAGCCTAAAGATCACCATGGTCTCAGCCAGCTCCCATCTCCTGTGGGAGCAGGCATTGCTCCTGCAAGCAGGGAGTTGCTTTAAATAGAAGCTCCCTTCCTGCGGGATCAATGTCTTCATCTCTGTACCTGCATGCATATTTTCATGCAGGGACAGCGATGAAAACTCTGCTTTAAGCAAGTAGGAGCTGTTTGACAGCTTCTGCTTGCTGAAAGTGGAGTTATGTTTGCTTTTGCTTGGTTGGGAAAATCAAGATCAAAGAGCACCTCCGGAGGCTGTAGAAGCCAGACCTGTGGGGTGGCGGTCCCAAGGGCCATCTATGGCTCCATGAGGGGAGGCCGTGCGGTTGCCCTCCATCATTTAAATTTTTTCCTGTGGAGGTGATGGCACCCCCAGCCAGGGGTCCGTGACGGACCCCTTTCTAATTTCATTTAATAGCCTGGGTCGTTGGCAGTCCCTGCTGCCTGGGGGGGTGGAGTCCACAGGACTCCCCTATTTTTTGAGGAGTATTTTTGCCCCAGGGCGGTGATGGCCTCTGGGGTTCAGGGGGGGCCCTGGGCCCCCCTGCATACAATTAAGTTTAAAGCCCCAAAGAGGTGGTGGTCCCTGGGGCCTAGAGGGGTCCGCAGGATTATTATAATTAGTATAATTTTACATGATAATTATAAAGGTATTATGCCCTGGGTTAGGGGTGGACACAGGGGGCACACTGCACATTTGGCCCTCCACATATTATTAACTTTAAGCCCCTGGAAGGTAGCGGTCCTCGGGGCTCAGGGGTTACACAGAACCCCCTGATTAATATTAAAGTATTTTGCCCCAGGGAGGATCTGCAAATCCAGCAACCAATAAAAGAAAAACAGACACAGTTTCCTGTGCTTGTTTACAGTTTAGCCCTTTGGTGGGCTGAGTCTCCGGGAGAGTTGCTGCACAATGTGAAAAAAAAGGAAGGGACGCTAAGGTTCTTGTGAGCCCTGGGGACCACCACCTCCCTGGTGGTGCATGTGCACATTATGTCCCCCGCTTGCCGTTCCCTTCCTCAGCTGGACTCAGCAGCTCCTGCTGCTGTGGTGTAGGTGCTCCCTCTGGTGCCGCAAACCATTTTGCTGCAGCTTCTCACTTCTCTGCTCCTGCCTCCATCCTGTCCTTAATGTCGTCCTTAGGTATTCGGTGTTCCATGGGCAAATCTGCATATCGATCCTTTTCTCTTCCTCCGATGCTGCTTCCTCCTCCATCTCCTGGTCTTGCACACTATACACTGTTTCCTTTAGCCTATTGATGGCCCCGGATTCTGTCAGGGGCATGTCCTGGGAAACAACTAGAATGCTTGCCTGGGTTCTCCTAATGCCCCGGGTCCTCATCTGGGCCTGTTCCTGTTGCTTCCCCAGTCCTTCGATCACAGTGCATCCCAACCAGGCATGGCCGATTGGGCCATGATGACTTAGGCATCCGGGATAAGAAATCAGCATTGCCCTGCTGGCTTCCGGAAAGATGCTGCGTCTGGAATTAAAAAGGTTGGAGTGCTAGGAACCACCTAAGTACCCTCTCATTAGTGTTTGTGTTGGGGGCTAGCCACACCAGGGGAGCATGATCAGTCAGGAGCGTGAGGGGTCACCCCAACAAGTAATATTGAAGGGTTTCCACGGCCCACTTGATTGTAAGACATTCCTTCTCAATAGTGGGATGGTGGGCTTCTCGCTGTAACAGTTTACGGCTGATCTAAACCACAGGGTGAAGGTGACCAGCTCGGTCTGATTGGGATAACACAGCCCCAAGACCTCGATTGGAAGCATCAGTCTGTAGAACAAAGCATTTTGTAAAACCCGGGCACAATAGGACCGGATCACCACACAAGGTCTTTTGTAACCAGTCAAAGCTTGTCTGATGAATCAGGGACCATTCTTTCATAGTACTTGGTTGTTTTTTATTTGTAACAGGTCAATCAAGTGGGCTGCAATTTCGGAGAACCTGGGGATAAACTGGCAATAATAGCCTATCAGTCCAAGGAAGGACCTGACTTCTTTTTTATCCACTGAGCGAGGTAAGTCTTTGATTGCCTTCACCTTGTCAACTTTGGGGTGAGCCTTCCCCGCCCGCACATGGTGACCCAGGTACTTTATGGAATTGGTGGCGAGGGTTCACTAGTTGGGTTTGCCCCCCTGCATACAGTCCTGTCGTTCAAAGGGTTGTGAGGACAGTCTCCAGATGATTTAAATGCTGGTCCCAGGAGAGGCGGAAAATGTCATTCAAGTATGCTGCTGCATACCCATGGTGAGGCCATAGCAGTACATACATCGTCTCTGGAATGTTGCACCTTGTAAGCTGAAGGTCAGTACTCTGAACTGGTATAGGCCAAAGGGGATGGAAAACACCATTTTCTCCCTGGAGGCTGAAGTAGAGGGATCTGCCAGAACCCCTTAGTGAGGTCCAGGGTAGTGAGGTATGTGGCAGTACCCAGACTCTCGATGAGCTCATCCACCCTGGGCATGGGGTGTGTGTCAAACTTCGATAGACAACTCAGTTGGCGGACGTCTATGCAGAATCATATGGTGCTGTTTGGTTTAGGTAAAAATACCACTGGAGAACACTTAGGGTTATTGGGTGGTTCTATGATTCCCCTGTCTAAGCATGCTAGCCACCTTCTCTTCCATGACCTGTCACCTATCTTCCAGAATCCTATAATGGCATAACCAGACCACCCAACTACATTTGATGATAAAGTCATGGTGTGCCAGTCTGGTACAAACTGGGGCGCATGAAAAGCCATCACTGTGACTATCTACCAGGGCCAGGAGTTGTCCCTTCTGTGTGGTGTTCAGGTTGGGTTCTAGGCGTGTCAGTCCCTCTTACAAGGAAGTTTGTTCTGGATTGAACGTGATCTGTAGGGGTTGTGAATTGGTGACCAATAGAGCAGTGTGGGTATTCCTATCTTGACTGTTGTTGTTTTCCCAACTGTTGAGGAGGTACATATGGTAGACCTGTCCTTTCTGTGGAGAGAGCGGGACTCCTAGTCTATAGGTCACAGGAGTGATTTGTGCTATAACAGTATAAGGACCCTGCCAGGTGGCCAATAGTTTGTTATCTGATGAAGGCAAGAAGATCAATGCTTTCACCTCCACCTGTAAGTTCCTCAACTTTCTGCCCTGATTATACCCCAACCTCTGTCTCTCTTGTGTTTCCTTCATATTGAGCCTTACATCTTCCCACAGTGTGTGTATTTTGTCTTTCAACTTGTTTGCACATTCTAGCAGCTCTAGATCCTTGTCTTCTTCTGTCTTCCACTGTTCTTCTTCCATGTCTAACAGCATCCAAGGTTGCCCTCCGTAAGATAGCTCAAACTAACTGTATCCAGTAGATGATTGGGCGTGTGTTTGTATTGCGTATAGTACCAAAGGCAACTTCCTGTCCCAGTCCTTCCATGTCTCTGATACCAGTTTCTTCAGGACGTTTTTAATGGCCCCATTGTATCACTCCACAAGTCCTTCGGTTTGTGGGTGGGACACAGAGGTCCTGATCTGTTTAATTCCCAACAACGGACAGACCTGTTCCATAAGTCATGACATGAATAGGGTCCCCTGATCAGTGAGAAGTTCTTTGGAAAGCCCCACTGAAGTGAAAAATTCAATCATGGCTTGAACCACCGACTTGGCAGTCATACTTTATAGGGGTATCGCCTCGGTTTATAGTGTGACGTAGTCCACTAAGACCAATATGTTTTAGTATCCCCAATAGATGTTACTAGGGGACCTACCAAATCCATGCCCACCCATGAAAAGGGAATGTCAATGATGGGCAAGGGCCTTAGGGGTGCTTTGGATGTTTGCGATGGGTTGACCAATTGACATCGGGCACATGCCGCACAGAATCGGCGAATGCCCGAGAACACCCTTGGCCAGTAAAAACGCCTCAGTAAGTACTCCTCAGTTTTCTCTCTTCTGCAGTGACCTCCCTCTCTGGCTGTGTGCCAGATGCAGCACCTGTTCCCTGAAAGGGAGGGGGGAATGATTAACTGTGCTACGACCTCCCCGACTTTTTTTACCTTTCCATATAAAAGCCCTTTGATTGACCGGCTTTGTCCTTTACTGCATTGGCCCAGACTTGTCTCAGATTGTTATTCTTCCTCTGAGTGGCACTGAAGCTACGCTGTTCGCCCTCTACCGTAACTGTAGAAGAAAAAAACAGATGGAAGATTAGTGGTGCTGGCTAAGACATAAAGGGGCATATTTACAAGCCCGTAGCGCCATCTTGCGCTGCCTTAGCATCATTTATTTTAATTCTAAGGCAGCGCTAAGGAGGCCTCTCTCCTGCGCTGTATTTACAAAGTGCCACAATGCTTGCATTTTGCCACTTCTTGAACCCTTCCGCCACATTATGCTGGCACAGGGGATGTTCTGAAGCAGAGGGGCCCGAAAAAATGGCACAGTGAAATTTACAACATTTCACTGCATCATTTTTTCCATAATTTTTCATGCCTGCTCAGAGCAGGCATTAAAATGACGTACCCATTTTATTCAATGGGACTTCGTGTGCTTTGCTGCACTAGCATCCAAATTCTAGATGCTAGTGCAGCAAAGTGCCACAATAGCGTAAAAAATGTTGACGCTGTTGTCCTAACAACCACCATGGTGCGCCGTATTATAAATGCGGAGGAACCAAGGTGTTGTTAGGTGGGGTAGGGACAACACAAGATAAGTGGTGCAACAGGACCGATGTGCCACTTTTTCTGTAAATATGCCCCATTATCTATTATGTTTATGTCTCTTACTACAGGTCTGTTGTTTCTTAGTCTTACCCACTCAGTGTCTCATGCAACAAAGGTGCCTCCTTCAACCATACCATACCCAGGTTCTGGTTATCTACGGACGTTAATAAGGGGAATTCTTCATAATCTGTTCCTGTAGTCATTTCCTCACCTAACTAGGGAATGTCACCCACTCGTACGGCTTCCTCCTGACCTCGCCAGTTGATATGTACCTCAGCTATGGGGTAGGATTTGCTGTCCCCATGTACACAAGTAATCAGGACGGTTCCCACTTCCTCCATTGAAGGGGAAATACCTTTTCTTCACTGATCACGGAATGACGACTCACAGAGTGTGGAGTATCCCACGTCCATGGATTAGGCTGGTTGTGGTTTTTGCGGACAATTGCGTGCAATGTGGCCCCATTCAGCACACCAGAAGCATTGGGGGCCCTTGTATGAAATCCTTCCCAGGGGATCGTTATACGTATCGGTTCACTGATGCTAACCTGTGTACTAGTTCCAGAGGTGGGGAGAGATTTACCAACTGTGGGGTATCGGGGTGGCTGTCTGCGGGTGGCTAACCCTGAAATCAGGTGATTAATGGAAAGCACAAGCCAAATCTATGGCTGTGCAACAGTAATGTGAGCATATTGATGGATCAAAGTCCTGGTAGGGCCAGGCAGTGCCCCTAGAAGCTGTTCCAGTAGAACCCTGTCCATCACGTCCTCCATGGTAGTGCTGTGGGGCTTTTGCCAACTATTCACAAGGTCCTGCATCCTGTAAAACAGGGCCCCAGGATTGTCTTGTGTATTTAATTTTTCCTTTAAACTTCACCCTATAATGTTCACTGTCATAACTTAGGCATCCAAAATGACCTCCTTGCTCTCAGGATAGGGTATGGTTCCTGCTGGGTTGGCAGCCTGGTAGGCTGTTTGCTGTTCACCCATGAAGAGTGGTGCAACATACTGACCCCACCGTTCAGGGGGCCAGGTTGCCAAGGTTGCAATCCTCGCGTTATCTGCCTTGCGGAGTCTGGGTGCAGACGTGCTGGTTGGTTTGGTAGCTCTGGAAATAAGGGGGCACCTGAAACCAGGCTGCAAAAGGGGTCTTGGGAGCAAGTCAGGGGCTTGGGTTGCAAGGGTCCTGGGAGCAAGAAAGCACAGTTAGTTCTTGGGTACCTAGAATGGGCAGCTTGGGTGCAGAGTAGATTGGTTGGCTGGGCTGAGTGCGTCAAAGTTCCTCACAGTTGTTAGTCTCGCCGGTTGAGGGTACAAAACTCAGGGCAGCAGGGCCACTCTGAAAGTGGGTCTCTCTGGTGCTGATGTCCCTGGGCAGCTGCTAGGTCTCGGTGCAGTGGGAGTGCCAATTGGACTCACACAGGCTTAGATTGGTGCAATCGATCTGGTACCCCGGTTATTGGTGCTGTGCGGCTATGGTTGGTCCTGGTTTCTTCACACTTGGTGGGTTGACAGGTCTGACCTTCTGGGGCACACGTACCTCTTCCTGGGCAGCTTCGGTGTTGGGCTGGCTCAGGAGCTTCAAGACGCTGGATCAGACACTGCTGCTTCGGTGGCTGCAGACTGCAGGGGAGTAGCTCCTCTACTCCAAGAGAGATTGCTGGAAATTTGCGAAGGGCTGGCAGTCTTCTGGTGTTCTTGTCAGATGCTCAGCTGTAGGACGAGTCACTGTGCTGTGATTGTGGTGACTGGTGTAGGCAAGGTTTGGAGCCAAAAGTGCACAGCAAGTCTTCTGTTCTCACTTTCTCTGAGTTCTTTGTCCTATTCTTTTGGATCCATCGAATGTGAATTCCTAGCATCAGGGGTGCCTCCTAAATGCTCAATCTAGGGGCATTAAGGAGATTAACAGGTAGAAGCCAATGGGCAGCTTCCCTTTAGGGTGACTACACCCTCTTTATGACCACTTTCTGTGGGAAGTGGGCATAACCCTGATCCAGTGAGCCTACTTCCATGAAAAATCAAGATGGTGGAATTCTAAGTTTTGTGTTCACATCAGGTAGTCCACCTTAGGGTTGGGACTAGCCTGGTAGTGAACATGCCTCCTTACTTGCTAATTGTTGCCAACAGGCCTGCGTCAGAGGAGGGGACATCTCCAATGACTGGGGAAGCCGGGGACACAACACAAAGGTGGCTGAGTCCTTTAAAGCCTCCTGCCTTAATATGCTGATAACTAGCCATCCTGCTTAGAGGAAGTGGTAACACCCTGCCCATAGCTGGCTTTGTTCCTGATCTCTGAGAGCATAGACTCTCACCACCAGGGGGTCAGCAAATCGTTTGTGCTGGCAGGCTGGTCAGGACCAGCCAGCAAGAACACTAGTAGTTGTTAGGTTTTAAGGGAGCACCTCTAAGGTGACCTCTGGGTGCATGTATTAATAAATCCATCACTGGAATCAGTGTGGGCTTATTAATATGAGATGTTTGATACCAAACAACTTGGGTTTCAGTGAAGCCATCATGTAGCTGGGAATGTCTAAGAATCGACTTAGACATCATAGAGGCATATCTGCTCATGCAGATATGTCCACACATGTAGTATAGTGCACCCTGCCTTAGGGCTGTAAGGCCTGCTGTAGGGGTGACTTACCTATACTGCGTTCAGTGTCTGTAGGTATGGCACACTAGAGGTGTGCCTTGTTGTGTTTTCACTTTTCTCTGCACCATATCATGCAGTCTGCAATGGCAGTTTGCATGAGTGTGTTGAGGGGTTCCTTAGGGGGGTACAATACATGCTGCAGCCCTCTTTAATACGCCATACCCTAGGTACCAGGGGTACCATTTACTATGTACTTACAGGGGTGCTAAATGTATTGCCAATTGGTTAACAATTACAAAGTTTTAGGGGAAGAGATCTGGCACTGGGGACCTGGATAGCAGGAACCCACTGCACTTCTGTCAAAATTACATCAGATAACAGGCAAAACGTGGGGGTGACCATGCCAAAATGGGGAACTTTGCTACACCATTGACATAGAGTCATATAATATTTAGGGTGCTTTTATCAAAATAAAAATAATTACATAGAGTTTTGAGGATGGAGTTAGCTCCATCAGGATGGTGGAGGACAATACCTCCGTCTCCCTGAGGGACCTTTGCACACCAAAATTAGAGTTGTCCAGTGGAGGCCGGCAGCTTTAAGAGGGAGGGGGTGGGCTTGAAGCACGCACACACACACACACACACACACATTCTTTCACACACACACATGCACGCACGCATACACATCCATTAACAACACTCATAACATTCAAACATGCACACACGCACTAAACATTCATTTAAAAAGTTCACACACACTCATTCTTTCACATGCACGCACATCCATTAACAACACTCATAACATTCAAACATGCATGCACGCACCAAACATTCATTTTAAAACATCACACACACTCATTCTTTCACACATGCACGCACACACATCCATTAACACTCATAACATTCAAACATGCACGCGCGCACCGAACATTCATTTTAAAAGATCACACACACTAATTCTTTCACACACACACGCACGCACATCCATTAACAACACTCATAACATTCAAACATTTACGCACGCAACAAACATTCATTTTAAAACATCACACACACACACACTTACCTTCAGCCTCGAGATCCCAGGAGGGTTGGGACTGCTGCCTTCCCTCATTGGCTGACCTTAGGTCAGCCAATGAGGGAAGGCAGCAGTCCCAGCCTTGTCACTGAGTGGGATGGGGTCAGTGAGACTGCTGACCCCACCCCACTCTGTGACGAAGTGTCACTGACTGACACTCGCCCTGGGCGCTTCAGGGCTTAAACCTGAAGCGCCCAGGTCGAAGTCAATGGGTGACGCTTTCCTCATCACCCAGGGGAGGGCCTCGAGGCACCTTTGCTGAGCTGAGGAGGTCACCCCATAGGAGCTGTGACCTCTTCAGCCCAGCAAAGTTCAGCTCAGGCAGCCAGGAGTCTGCTCAAATCGCGTATGTCTGCTCCTGGCTGCCTGACCTGAACATGAAGAGTGTTTGTCAGGCTGACAGTTGTCTCCTGGCCCTGTGGACAACTGCCTACATTGACAGGAACTGCTGTTAGAGCAGATTATGTCTATGCCCTATATGTTTCAAGGACAGTATTGCCAGACATGATAGCCGACTAGCAAACTTTAAAAAAAAAAATGTTTTTTCAAAAACTAGTTTCTACAGCAGGCATTTATTTTTGAAAAATAAAAAAGCTAATGGACCCACGTGCTGGGAGTTTTTCCCCGGTTGACAGGGTCATTAGTTTTTTCCTGTCCCTTCCAGCCAGGTTTTACTTTAGATAGGATAGACAATATAAAGGCCTTCTTTTGATGGCCCCTAGACTCTCAGGCCATTAGACGAAGCATTCCATCAGGGAGCCACAAACAAAGGAATGGGACTATAATTAGTGGAACTGAATACTATTGGAATATGATTAAATTTTCCCAGTAAATCAGAGAAAGGCTTATAGACATGAAAGAAAAGAGAACCACAGAGATTTCCATTCATTATCTTTATTACAAATATTGTAAGAAATAAGACACTGACTAAACAGAGACATTTTGTTACTATTCTTGTAACCTACAGATTGATCAGGTCACAGTTCCACTTTACTGCCCATTTTCCAGACATGGGATGTGGATCCACCATTGAGCTTTCAGAACTGATTTTGGGTGATTCTCTTTCAATTATCATTTTCTGACCGTAGCTCAAACGCATCCTTTGTGCAGGTGACGACTCTCATAACAGTAGCAATAGTGCTGGCTCCAAGCAGAAGTATCCAAAACAACGACACAACGAAACATAAGATCACAGCACCTGGCTGTCATCAGCCATCCTGAGCAGTCATCAGGCACAGACAAAAAAGGCAGCCCTGCTTAGAAACCTTGACACTTTTAGCAAGAGAAAACTATGACCTACTCCTTACTTCTTCCATCTATCCTATGTCATCTTTTATGAAGAACTAATCAGCAGCCCTTTGCTTAAAAGAACCTCTCAGACTTTGGGTAAATTTCTCTCTATTCTCCTTCACTTCAATTCTGGTTCTCCACCTTCCATTCTTAGGGATGTCGTCAATACACACCCACTGTGTAGAGGAGCTGCATCTACTCTCCATCATGTCATGCAAAATGCATCATACTGGTTCATGTACTTAGACTTTCCTCAAACAAGCAGTCTTACTACTACGCTCTTCCTAAATTCCCACAGCACATTCCCACACATGGAATGTCAGCACAAAGATCTAGGGATCACACGGAAGCCCTCTTTGGGCCATCTGAGCTGATCTATCTGGATCCTCCCTCACCCTTTCTTCTGCTCATCAGAGCCTTCGTATGATCTTAGGCTCCCCTTAGCTGATTGCCAGAGCCCTTTGACCCATTTGCTAGCCATTAACCATTTTTCCTGACTTTAGCCATCCGAGTTTCTCAAACCCTTTCTGCAAGTCTTCACATACCACACTTATTTTCACCTATCCACCATTAACTTCCTCTTCCAAGTTCTAATCCCTGTGCCCTCAACTCCACCCTCAGACTACTCTACCTCCATCAGACAGTGTATTTTATTACTCAGAGGCCAGAGTGTAACAGCTGTGTTTTTTTTTTCACTTTACATGCTCTGATTTTTCTGCAAATAGTTACCAGTTCTATACGTGGGCTGAACAGGTGGGGGTTTCTTGGGGTTAGTAGCATAAGAAGCATGAATAAAAACCATTTACAAAAGAAAGATTCTTATATATGTGGCTTATATACCCAGTCTTCTTTCTTCCCTTCCAGATCCTTTTGTGCCTTTAGGCCTAGTCCTGTTTCAGGTCGTCCTTTTCTGGGCTGTTTTTGACCTTCAGATCCTCATCGTGCCCCTTGTCTTACTAGTTCTGGTCACCCTAGTGCTTGGTACCTGAATCTGGTACTCTTGGTTGCAGTCCTTCTTGACCCTGTTCTTCCTGGCCATGCTCCTGATTCATCCTTGTGTTAATCTTTCCTGAACCTCCTGATCCTGGTACTAGTAACCCTCTCCCTTGTCCTTCTGGTCTGCAGAGTCCTTATGCTTAGCCCTGCTGTCCTGGCTCTCCTATGGCTTGCAATCTTAAGGGCATATTTATGATGCTCCTAGTGCCACATTTGCATCATTTGTTTGACGCAAATGAGACTTTAAGGTGGCATTTCCTATGTTCCATATTGACAAAGTGGTGCAATGCAAGCATTGCACCACTTTGTAAACTCTTGCACCACATAATGTCTGCGCCTTCTCGTCCCTGATCTTAATGGTCCAGTCCACTCGCTTCTGACCTGACTAGTTCTCTGCTTCCTCTCTTAACATGTCATGATACTCTTGGCTGTGGTCCTCCTGCTTGTTGTCATTCTGGAATAACTATCCACTTTGTCCTGATCCTCCTTATTCTGTTCTTAGCCATTTGGCTTGGCCATCATGGCTCCTGTCATCATCGCCTTCCTTGTCCTGGTCCTCATTCTCCTTCTTGTAGTGGTCCTAATTGTCCAGACATGACAGGTCCTGATACGTCTGGGCCTCTATTACTTGAGCTTTCTTTTCCCCTTGGCTATGGTCCCAATGATCATCTTTGCTATGGTTGTCTTAGCTCTTGTCCTGCTGGCTTTGGTTGCCTGGCCATCTCCTCTTAATTTTTCAGGTCCTAGTCTCCAAGTCTTCCTGACTCACTGTCTGGTTTTCCTAGCAATGGTCCTCCAATACCTGGTCCTCACAGTGCATGCTCTTGAATTGGTTGTGTGCTCACCAGACTAAGGGACATATCTAAGAGCCACTAGCGCCATTTGAACACCACATTTGCATAATTGTTTGGCGCTACTGTGGAGTTAGAAAGCCAAAAACGCTGTACCATATTTCGAAAGTGGCACAATGCATGCATTGCTCCACTTTGTATCCCTTTGCGCTACATTATGCCTGCACCAGTCACAATGTATGCAAAGGGGGAATTCCGCCGTTAGGGGGGCCAAAAAATGAAATCAAAGAGATTTCCTAGCGCCATTTTTCTGCACTTTTAACGCCTGCTCAGAGCAGGTGTTAAAAGGAGGCTTCCATTTCTTACAATTGGCCTCTGGGTGCTTTGCAGGACTAGCATCAGAATTTGTTACGCTAATCTTGCAAAGCGCCGGACTAGCATTAAAAATTCAGACATTAGTCCCCTAACTACCGCCATGGTGAGCTGTATTTTAAATATGGTGCACACATGGTGGCATTTGGGCGGGGGCGCTAAGGGGCGCAAGAAAAGTGGCATTGCACTGTGTGCAGCGCCACTTTTTTTTAAATATACCCCTAAATTATTTTGCTTCTGGTCCTCCTTGTATCCGTCTTTGTATGGGTAATCCTCTTGGTTCTGGTCTTTCTAACCCTTTTGGTGGATTTAGGCCCTTTCTCCAAACTCTTCCTTTTCTTTCCTTGTCCTTTTAACCCTCATCCATTTGACCTGGTCCTTCTCATCTGTCTCACTCTGCTCATCTGAATCCTATTACAACAGTTCCTGCTCATCCCTTCAGTCTCCGGGCCTTATGTATCCTTGCCCCCTCAGGCCTTGCCCTATTAGCCCTTGTCTTCCTGGTCTGGATCATCCTTGTCCTCTTGGTCCTGAGCCTTGTCTGCACAGTCATTTTGGCACTGCACCCAGTGCTCTGGGCCCTCTCAGTCCTGGTCCTCTTTGTTTGGTCATTTTCATCCTGGTCCTCCTGGACATCCAGGTCCAGTCCTCTTAGTCTTCACATCTCTGGTAGTTCTGGTCTTTCTGATCTGCCTTACCGTGGGCCTGCTATCCCAGGTCGTTGTCTTTCTGCTCCGCTTGGTACTCTGGGCACTGGTCCTAGGACCATGGTCCCCTTGCCACTTCTAGGCCTGCTCCTGGTCCTCTTGGTGCTGATTCTTCTAATCCTCCTTTCTCTGATGCTGGTCTTCCTGGTATTCTTGGTACTGGCCCACTCATTTTTCTTGTTTATTCTAGCCCCTGGTTCTATTGGCCTGGAACTGGTCTTTCTGGGTTTGGTCCTGATCCTCCTGGCCTTGTACTTCCTGCTCCTTGCCCTTGTGCTTCTACACAAACTCATCATGGTCCTCCTTTAATCTGGTCCTTTTGGGATTTACCATCCTGTTGCTCATTTTCCTGGCTATCTTGTTCTTAGCCTTGTGGCCTGGACCTCTAGGCTATGATCATACCGGTTCTGATGTCCCTGGTCGTGATCCTCCTTACCATGGTTCTCCTGGTCCTAGTATCAAGGCCCTGATCCTCTTTGAGTTGATCTTCCCGGCCTCCCTAGGCCTTTGTTTCCCAGTCCTCTTAGAACTTTTCCTACTGACTCTGGTTGCCTGTGTCCCTGATCTCAGCTAACTGTCACTCCTGTTTTTCAGTGTCCTTGTCCTTCTTGAGAGTCTGTGCCCATTGTCCCAGATCCTCTTGGTCCTGTTCCTTATATTTTGGGTTCTTTTGGGCCTAGTTCTCCTGGACCTGACCCACCAGCCATCTTAATCATGGTTTCCTTGGTCGTGGTCGTTCTTGCTCTTCATGTTCTATTGTGTTGGTTATCATTAATCTTGCCTTTTGGCCATCATGGCCCTTCTTGATGTCCCCAGTCTTGGCCCATCTATCCCTTTTTATTTTTGGGCCTCTTGGCCCTGCTTACCTCGTCCTGATTCTCCTCACTATCTTCCTCCTAGCCCTGGTACCATAGGTCCTGGTCCATCTTGTCCCCTGGTACTCTTAGTCTCTGTCTGTCCTCTTGGTTTAGGCTGTCCCTGC
Organism: Pleurodeles waltl; assembly: GCF_031143425.1. Lineage (NCBI taxonomy): Eukaryota > Metazoa > Chordata > Amphibia > Caudata > Salamandridae > Pleurodeles > Pleurodeles waltl. The sequence goes on from NC_090436.1 coordinate 997,042,938, forward strand.
TCTCCTCGATCTGGTCCTTGTCCTTTTAGTTATACTGGTACTTTAGCCATTGATCCAGGTCCTCTTGATTCATGGTCTCTTTGTTCGGTTCCTCCTGAGCCTAGTAATTTTGGTCCTGGTCCTCCGGGTCACCACTGTCTAGCCCATTTGGTCTTCTAGATTCTGGTTGGTCTTCTTACATCGGATCCTCCTCACCCTAGTCCCTCTACTTGTATTGATTGCTCTGCTCCACTTAGAAATCTGAGCTCTGGTCTCCTAGGTCCTGATCTTCATCTCTCTTATCCCTGTGTCTAGTCCTCCTGGTCATGATCCTTTAAGTTTATCTAGTTCTTTTCCTTTGGTTTTCTGGGTGTCCTTGGTATTGTCCCCTGGATTCCCTAGTCCGTGCCCTGTTTATCTATATGTCCTTGACATGCTGGCCATTGCCCTCCAGGTCCTGATCTTTGTAGTCCTCTTCAGCCTGGTCCTGATCCTCCTGGTCCTAGTCCTCCAAGTCCACCAGTCCTCCTGCTGCTTCCTAGTCCTACTAGTCCTCATGATCTCCTGGTTTGCCTATTGCACCTTGTTCTCGTCAGTAGGACCGTGGTCCCCAATATAATGCTGAGTCTAGTCTTCCTCATCCCTCTGACACTGGTCCTCCTAGTTCCCACATTGTGGGTTACCCTGGTTCATGTAGTCCTGGTCACCCTGATTTAAGATCCCCCTATGTCCGACCCTTATGGACATTCTGATCCTGATCTGACTGTGCCTAGACTTCCTGATCCTTTATATCCCCACTGTTCATCCTACCCTAGCATCTCCAGGTCCTGCTCACCCTTTCTGGTTGTGGCCTTTTTAGAACTGGTCCATTTCTTCTGGCCTCTCAGTGCTCCTAGATCTGGTCTCTGTTGTCTTGGCCATCCTATCTCTGTTCCCTTGGTCTGTCTACCTGGGTCTGCTATTCCTGGCACTGTGCATCCTCATTCCTCTGGTCCTGGGGCATGCTCTAAGGCCCTCCTACTCGTTATAGTCCAGGGCCTTTAGATCCTTCTACCTCTGGAGCATCTGTTTCTTCAGGCCCTTGTACACTGGATCCATATCTTCCTGACCCTCTTAATCATTCCCAACCTAGTCCCAGTACCCCTAGTTCTGTTTTTCCCTTGTACAGGTTCCTGTGGCATTGGTAACTCTGGTCTATGTAGATTAGATTGCCCTAGGCCTAGTTTTTCTTGTCATGGTCTTCGTGGCTCTAGTAATCCTAGCCCTCCTGGTGGTCCACCTTCTAGGCCTTACTCTTCTACTTATCATTCTACCTCCTACTAGTCCTGCTTCTTCCTTCCCCAGATCCCCTCCACAATGACGTTTGTCAGGTTTAGCCTCCAATCTACTCTGCTGTGTGAGTACTATGAATAATATGAACTAGTGTGTTTATTCATAGTCAGCAGAGTAAACTCCTCCTGTCAATTAACCAGCAGCATTACTTACTTGCCTCCTGCCTTCACTTCGCCATTTTACAGAAGTCCCATTACTGTGTCTCAATTTACTTGCTGCAAGTGTCCCAAAGCACTGTGCACCCAAACACCAAATGCCTACTGTATTTTTTCCTCCCTCTCGGTTCAAGATACCACCTATCTGTGTGCATTCCCTGTTTGCTGCTGTTTATTGACTGCTGCTGTGTTGCCAGGTTTGAAATACTAAGCTAGTGCTACCCCCTTAAAAAGAAGAGTAAAGCTAGCACGAGACCTACAACAAGAAGCTCAAAAAGAGCCAGACCCTCAAAAATAGTTAAAAAGAGGATCATGAACATTAAAAAAACATGTATTTTCATGAGTGAAAAAAAAATCATTTATGTAAGATGTTTTAAACCCATACTCATCCTTTGCACACAGCCAAATATTCCTAGACTGCATCAGAACAAATATATATATTCTATATCCTAAAGCTGCTGAAATAGAAGTGTGAATCCTACATTTCTTATCTGAATACTAAAACAACATCAAATGTTTTTGAACAAAATTGATTTTACTGTAAACAGCTTATCTTAATTCAGGCACTTTCATTTGTACAACCTATTGTGTGTATGCACTTACATCCAAATGCTTCACACATGTTGTTTCCCAATTTCAAGATGGCCACCACACTCAGATTGTCTAGAGTCCTTTTTTTCTCTTTGGCCACCTAATTAAAGACCTTCTTCACACTGTTTATCCGGCACTCAAGTCAAATTGTACATCATCCCTACTATTTAGCCTGTGGCCAGCTAAAGAGCACATATTATGTACTATTTTGGCACCTGCTTTGTAAAAAGCAGAGATGATGTTCTATTTGGCCGGCGGCTAGGTAAATAGCCACTCCCTTAAAGATAAGGTGTTTGCTTGAACAAGGAAAGTGTGGAAAGGGTGGCTTAAAATATGATGAATCGTGCAATGTCCACGAGACACATGAAAGAGGTGTAGCAGTAAGAATCTTGTTTATGTGGTGCTTGTTTGCATGTATACATAAAGACAAAGTCTGCACAAAATGCCTGCAGCTTTATGTGTTTTTGTTTCTGTAAGTTTCTGTTATCTATTGTTCAGTATTGTGAGCACATGGACTTTATTTTCATCCAGCACTGTCTGCGCATTACAAATAAAATAAATACAAATAAATACAAATGTTATATATCTGAAAGTAAATGAATTACCTGCACAATAATTATTTACAATCAAAGGACTGAACATACATCTTGTACACATTTTGCACAGGCCATGTGTTGAATAATTTTGTGCTTGCAAGAAAGTCTAACAGATAAGGAGTGAGATGTGAACAAACCAAAGACGTCTGGATTTCGTAGCAAGGCTGAGTTTTTATGGAATGGTGAATGTAGTTCTGGTTAGTGAAACCAGACCTTATCTAAATGACAAGCTGATGCTGCAGTCTGCTGAAATGTTTTCTTGTGCCAAGAAACTGTTTTCTTTTTAGTAGGATTGGTTTGCTATTTTGTCTTACCATACAAAAATGCTTTAATGGAGTGACATATGGGTTTACTAACAGTTCTGCAACTGAAAAGAAATTTACTGGAGGAACCAATAAATAGGTGGTCAAGGTGTGGTAATGGAAAGAGGATGGAGTTACAAGTTGCGAAGGCATGAAGATCAGAGTCTGACAGTTGGTGTATACACTTAGGGCCAAATTTACAAAGAGTTCAGGCAAGTAAAGTTGCTGTACGGCATTGTGTGAATGGAAGTGAAAAGAACTAGCCAGACCCGCTTAGAAGTCACACAGTTCTTCTTTCTGCCTGCGCTGGTGCACTTTTGCATCCTGGGTTGTGGTCAGCATAACTATTGTGCAGGAAGAGTTCCCTTCCTGGACAAAAACTATGCTTTGAGGCATTTCCCTCTTTGTAGGTGTGCTGTGGCAAGGGCGTTTTGGGACAGAACCTTGTCTACAATTTTTCTTAGGCAGGGTTTGTGTCAAAACCCACGGGTAGTTTCATGGGGTCACACGTGCACCCCGCATGGAATGCCACTTAATGCAAAGTAATGCAAGGCAGCATTTTTCACTGTGCAGTACTTGCATTGGACTGAAAATCCCACCATTATACTTTGCTGTGGGTCTGTATTAAAGCAGTAGAGATAACCTGACTCAAAGTCTTTTTAAATCTGGGTCTTAATTTTTTAAAACTCTGCTGCAACGAAATTGGCAACAAGGACAGACTTGACAGTAAATCTGTTCTGGCTTAATTGGTCACAAAGGCTGTATTTGAAAATGTATGAGGTCAAGGCACCTACTGAATACATATTTATGTGCCCAGCTAATTTCAGAGGATAATAATAATGTTAAGTTTACTCTGGTGGTTAATACAGTTTCAGGAGAGACCTGTGTTTTTTCTAGTCACAATTGTGACTCATAAAGTAGTGTAGAGGGTTACAGTGCCTTCTACATAGCACACTGGGTAACATGCAGATCACAGATTTCTATTTTATGTAGATAAGTAAGTGAATTGCTGCTTTTGGCACGGAGATCCTTCTGTTGCTATAGACAACTCTAAGCACTCCATTAAGTTTTAAACCTTGACTGTGTATGTCTCCCTACCATGCATTCTTGACATAAAATGCCTACCAGTAAGATGATATATCACTCCTACTCCTTGTAACTCTTGTTATCTTATGTAACCCATCCTGCACCTTGATTTTCACGTTTGATTTATTGTCAGTATATAATCTGTGTGTGATGTAAAGTGTTATTCAAGAATTAAAAAACTAGTAATTATTTTTGTAACTAGTGACACAGACAGATAACTCTTACATTCTTAAAATACATGCATATTGCTTATATACAGAGATTGAACTAAGACAAAAGCCTTCCTCCAAATCTTAGTTTATGTTAAGAACTTGTGAAGAGATATCAAGCTGTGTGCCTTTGTTTCTCTCAATTGCATTGACATCTTGGAGATAGGATCCAGATAGCTGCCAGCCAAGATCATAATCAAACAAAAGAAGGGCTGATACCTCTTTAACTTCGGCCTCTGTTTTTGTGTGAAATTGAAATTAAGACAGCCTCTGCACCGTCTACACTGCAGGGTGCAGGCACTGATGAATGTTTCCTGTTGTCTCCAAATTACACCATGACATATTCAGCATATAATAATGCGTGTGAGCTGTATCAGAAATGGTTACTTTTTCACTAACAACAGCACATGCTAATGTTTTTCAGTGGCCGTGCCTCACGATGGATAAGTACGAGAACCTGGGCTTGGTGGGAGAGGGAAGCTACGGCATGGTAATGAAGTGCAGGCATAAAAGCAATGGCCGAATTGTTGCCATCAAGAAATTCCTCGAGAGCGAAGATGACAAAATGGTGAAAAAGATTGCCATGCGGGAAATCAAACTCCTAAAGGTAAGGCAAGGATGGAATGCTATGTAGTGTTTGCTTAGTTTTTTGAGCAGCTAAGGGTTTTCATGACTGGTATTGGTATTAGAAATCTGCACTCAAAGGCAAACATCTTGCACCACTATTGTATTCCTCTTATGGTCAAGATAAAATATGGTTCCCTGTTTCTTGTTCAACACTCTGCGGGTCAGTGGGTTGCGCTGGCACAGCACAATGTTTTGTTGCACCTGAAGGCTTTTATAATGGTAAGTAAATCAACACAATGCTGTGTGCTGTCTCGCCTTGCTGTAGAGCACACGAGTGCCACATGTAATCTGTACTAAATAACCCCTTCTATTGTTATATAAGCACCAACATATACAAACATTCATGAGATGGGCTGCTCCAGCAAGCAAGAGAATATGTGACATCTCGTATTTTAGCTTAGAAGGCATCAACCACCAACTTCCATTTTAAGGGGGCAATGCCATATCCACTCTCTTGGCATTAGAACAACTTGGGACTGATGGTGGGGTGAAATCCCCATCAATCTTTGAAATAGTGGATATAATTATAATTTACTTGTATAAAAACAATGGTTTCTGTTGACCACAGACCTGCCAGGTTGACACGTAAGAGTGCTGTTCCCAACAGCAGAGTAAGAAGAGTACCCTATGAGGTTTTACATGCATGATTTAATATAGCCAGAAGCATCAGCAAACACACACATTCAATTTACAACACGAGTATTAATATGCTAGGCAGAATAGGCACATATTTTTGTGTTTCTCATTTGGATGAGGTAAATACCACTGATACAATTTTCCTTTGTATCAGAAGCTGTGCATATTTTGTAGGACAGTAGTTCTCCTTTGTACACTGTTAGACATGAGAAGAAACTAAAAACATAATTCAAAGTCAAAGTCAAATAGACAAACAGATACACTGAAACTAGTGCTTGATTTGTGCAGGTGATAGCAGGTGATGGCTTCATCTTTGGGATCAGAACTTATTTAAAATCATTAGTCTTTGATCCAGAGCATGAGAAAGAGAGGCAGAGAAGGGAAAAAGGAAGAGGAATGGGACGATGGTGAAATAGTGACAAAGGGAGAAAGCAGAGAAGGAAAACATCTGAGAGTATGAGGTAAGGAGACAGGAAGCCTAACGGTGGTAGAATGATAAAGAGGAATATAAACTAGCCAATCTCAGTATTCAGCCACTCCAGGATTCCACAGACCCGACTGTGGTGTCTTGCAAAAAGCTTTAGTCCCTTGTATTTAGTTTTTTTCTTACAAATTAAGCACTGACTGTAAATCAAAGTCCTATATTTATGAAGATACATATTAGTGACTTGTTATATATATTGTGCTTCATAACGCACTTCAGACATTTCAAGGACCTGTAAATAAAATTAAAATTGTGTTGTGAAAGATACAGTAAAGTCTCTACCTAAGATAATATGTACATGTAGGAAGTTGGCTCTGTATGTGCTATTTCAAAGTAAGGAATAGTATGCACAGAGTCCAAGGGTTCCCCTTAGAGGTAAAATAGTGGTAAAAAGAGATAATACTAATGCTCTATTTTGTGGTAGTGTGGTCGAGCGGTAGGCTTATCCAAGGAGTAGTGTTAAGCATTTGTTGTACATACACACAGGCAATAAATGAGGAACACACACACTCAGCGACAAATCCAGCCAATAGGTTTTGTTATAGAAAAATATCTTTTCTTAGTTTATTTTAAGAACCACAGGTTCAAATTTTACATGTAATAGCTCTTTTGAAAGGTATTGCAGGTAAGTACTCTAGGAACTTTGACTCATTACTTTAGCATGTATACTTTTTACATAAAACACAATAAGCTGTTTTAAAAGTGGACACAGTGTAATTTTCACAGTTCCTGGGGGAGGTAAGTTTTTGTTAGTTTTGTCAGGTAAGTAAATCACTTACAAGTCTCAGGTTTGGGTCCAAGGTAGCCCACCGTTGGGGGTTCAGAGCAACCCCAAAGTTACCACACCAGCAGCTCAGGGCCGGTCAGGTGCAAAGGTCAAAGAGGTGCCCAAAAACGCATAGGCTATAATGGAGAGAAGGGGGTGCCCCGGTTCCAGTCTGCCAGCAGGTAAGTACCTGCGTCTTCGGAGGGCAGACCAGGGGGGTTTTGTAGGGCACCGGGGGGGACACAAGTCCACACAGAAAGTACACCCTCAGCAGCGCGGGGGCGGCCGGGTGCAGTGTGCAAACAAGCGTCGGGTTTCCTTTAGTTTTCAATGGGAGACCAAGGGGTCTCTTCAGCGGTGCAGGCAGGCAAGGGGGGGGCTCCTCGGGGTAGCCACCATCTAGGCAAGTGAGAGGGCCTCCTGGGGGTCACTCCTGCACAGAAGTTCCGTTTCTTTAGGGGCTGGGGGCTGCGGGTGCAGGGTCTTTTCCAGCCATCGGGAAATGGAGTTCAGACAGTCGCGGTCAGGGGGAGCCTGGGGATTCCCTCTGCAGGCGTCGCTGTGGGGGCTCAGGGGGGACAACTTTGGTTACTCACAGTCGTAGAGTCGCCGGAGGGTCCTCCCTGAGTTGGTTGTTCTCCACCAGTCGAGTCGGGGTCGCCGGGTGCAGTGTTGCAAGTCTCACGCTTCTTGCGGGGAGTTGCAGGGGTCTTTAAATCTGCTCCTTGTAACAAAGTTGCAGTTCTTTTGGAGCAGTGCCGCTGTCCTCGGGAGTTTCTTGTCTTTTTCGAAGCAGGGCAGTCCTCAGAGGCTTCAGAGGTCGCTGGTCCCTTGGAAAGCGTCGCTGGAGCAGGTTTCTTTTGAAGGCAGGAGACAGGCCGGTAAGTCTGGGGCCAAGGCAGTTGGTGTCTTCTGTTCTTCCTCTGCAGGGGTTTGTCAGCTCAGCAGTCCTTCTTCTTGTAGTTGCAGGAATCTAAATTCTTAGGTTCAGGGGAGCCCTTAAATACTAAATTTAAGGGCGTGTTTAGGTCTGGGGGGTTAGTAGCCAATGGCTACTAGCCCTGAGGGTGAGTACACCCTCTTTGTGCCTCCTCCCAAGGGGAGCGGGTCACATCCCTAATCCTATTGGGGGAATCCTCCATCTGCAAGATGGAGGATTTCTAAAAGTTAGAGTCACTTCAGCTCAGGACACCTTAGGGGCTGTCCTGACTGGCCAGTGACTCCTCCTTGTTGTTTTCTTTGTTTCCTCCAGCCTTGCCGCCAAAAGTGGGGGCCGTGGCCGGAGGGGGCGGGCAACTCCACTAAGCTGGAGTGTCCTGCGGTGCTGTGACAAAGGGGTGAGCCTTTGAGGCTCACCGCCAGGTGTTACAGCTCCTGCCTGGGGGAGGTGTTAGCATCTCCACCCAGTGCAGGCTTTGTTACTGGCCTCAGAGTGACAAAGGCACTCTCCCCATGGGGCCAGCAACATGTCTCTAGTGTGGCAGGCTGCTGGAACCAGTCAGTCTACACAGATAGTCGGTTAAGTTTCAGGGGGCACCTCTAAGGTGCCCTCTGTGGTGTATTTTACAGCCACAACAGCAGAGAACTCTTCAGCATCGTCAAAGAGTTCTCCAACCCCAGCGCCAGCGCCAACGCCGTCACGCCCTCACAGGATTTGTGCGAATCCCTCGCCACTTTCTTCCATCGCAAGATCAGCGACCTCCACGACAGCTTCGGACACCAGACCCAACCATACACCACTGAACCCGCTTCCCCGGACATCACCCTCAACAACTGGACCCACATCAACACGGAAGAAACCAAATCCATCATGAACTCTATCCACTCCGGCGCCCCTTCGGACCCCTGCCCGCACTTCATCTTTAACAAAGCCGACGACATCATCGCCCCGCACCTCCAGACCGTCATCAACTCTTCTTTTTCTTCTGCTACCTTCCCCGAATGCTGGAAGCACGCTGAAGTCAACGCCCTACTAAAGAAACCTACGGCTGACCCAAGCGACCTGAAAAACTTCCGCCCCATCTCTCTTCTACCTTTCCCAGCCAAGGTAATAGAAAAGACCGTCAACAAACAGCTGACCACCTTCCTGGAAGACAACAACCTGCTCGACCCTTCACAAACCGGATTCCGAACCAACCACAGCACGGAAACCGCCCTCATCTCAGTCACAGACGACATCAGAACCCTGATGGACAACGGTGAAACAGTCGCCCTCATTCTCCTCGACCTCTCGGCTGCCTTTGACACCGTCTGTCACCGCACCCTAATCACCCGCCTACGCTCCACCGGGATCCAAGGCCAGGCCCTGGACTGGATCGCCTCCTTCCTCGCTAACCGCTCCCAAAGAGTTTACCTCCCTCCGTTTCGCTCAGAACCCACCAAGATCATCTGCGGCGTACCTCAAGGCTCATCGCTCAGCCCGACACTCTTCAATGTCTACATGAGCCCCCTCGCCGACATCGTACGCAAGCACGACATCATCATCACCTCCTACGCCGACGACACCCAACTTGTACTCTCCCTCACCAAGGACCCCGCCAGCGCCAAGACCAACCTACAAGAGGGTATGAAGGACGTCGCAGATTGGATGAGGCTCAGCCGCCTAAAGCTGAACTCTGAAAAAACGGAAGTCCTCATCCTCGGCAACACCCCGTCCGCCTGGGACGACTCCTGGTGGCCCACGGCCCTCGGCACCGCACCGACCCCCGCAGACCACGCCCGCAACCTCGGCTTCATCTTGGACCCTCTTCTCACCATGACCAAGCAAGTCAACGCCGTGTCCTCCGCCTGCTTCCTCACTCTCCGCATGCTCCGCAAGATCTTCCGCTGGATCCCCGCCGACACCAGAAAAACCGTGACCCACGCCCTTGTCACGAGTCGCCTGGACTACGGCAACACCCTCTACGCTGGGACCACCACCAAACTCCAAAACCGCCTGCAACGCATCCAAAACGCCTCGGCCCGCCTCATCCTCGACGTACCCCGCAACAGCCACATCTCCGCACACCTGAGACACCTGCATTGGCTCCCAGTCAGCAAAAGGATCACCTTCCGTCTTCTCACCCACGCACACAAAGCCCTCCACAACAAGGGACCGGAATACCTCAACAGACGCCTCAGCTTCTACGTCCCCACCCGCCCCCTCCGCTCCGCTGGCCTCGCACTTGCTGCCGTCCCTCGCACCCGCCGCTCCACGGCGGGTGGGAGATCTTTCTCCTTCCTGGCGGCCAAGACCTGGAACTCCCTCCCCACCAGCCTCAGGACCACCCAGGACCACTCCGCTTTCCGGAGACTCCTAAAGACTTGGCTGTTCGAGCAGCGATAACCCCCCCTTTCCCCCCTAGCGCCTTGAGACCCGCACGGGTGAGTAGCGCGCTTTACAAATGCTAATGATTTGATTTGATTTGATATTTTACAATAAAATGTAGACTGGCATCAGTGTGCATTTATTGTGCTGAGGAGTTTGATACCAAACTTCCCAGTTTTCAGTGTAGCCATTATGGTGCTGTGGAGTTCGTGTTTGACAGACTCCTAGACCATATACTCTTATGGCTACCCTGCACTTACAATGTCTAAGGTTTTGCTTAGACACTGTAGGGGCACAGTGCTCATGCACTGGTACCCTCACCTATGGTATAGTGCACCCTGCCTTAGGGCTGTAAGGCCTGCTAGAGGGGTGTCTTACCTATACTGCATAGGCAGTGAGAGGCTGGCATGGCACCCTGAGGGGAGTGCCATGTCGACTTACTCATTTTGTTCTCACTAGCACACACAAGCTGGTAAGCAGTGTGTCTGTGCTGAGTGAGGGGTCTCTAGGGTGGCATAATACATGCTGCAGCCCTTAGAGACCTTCCCTGGCATCAGGGCCCTTGGTACCAGAGGTACCAGTTACAGGGGACTTATCTGGATGCCAGGGTGTGCCAATTGTGGAATCAAAAGTACAGGTTAGGGAAAGAACACTGGTGCTGGGGCCTGGTTAGCAGGCCTCAGCACACTTTCAATTCAAAACATAGCATCAGCAAAGGCAAAACGTCAGGGGGTAACCATGCCAAGGAGGCATTTCCTTACACAACCCCCCCCCCCAAACGAAAGAGGATGAGACTAACCTTTCCCAAGAGAGTCTTCATTTTCTAAGTGGAAGAACCTGGAAAGGCCATCTGCATTGGCATGGGCAGTCCCGGGTCTGTGTTCCACTACAAAGTCCATTCCCTGTAGGGAGATGGACCACCTCAACAGTTTTGGATTTTCACCTTTCATTTGCATCAGCCATCTGAGAGGTCTGTGGTCAGTCTGAACTAGGAAGTGAGTACCAAAGAGGTATGGTCTCAACTTCTTCAGGGACCAAACCACAGCAAAGGCCTCCCTCTCAATGGCACTCCAACGCTGCTCCCTGGGGAGTAACCTCCTGCTAATGAAAGCAACAGGCTGGTCAAGGCCATCATCATTTGTTTGGGACAAAACTGCCCCTATCCCATGTTCAGAGGCATCTGTTTGCACAATGAATTGCTTGGGGTAATCTGCAGCTTTTAGAACTGGTGCTGTGCACATAGCTTGCTTCAGGGTGTCAAAGGCCTGTTGGCATTCTACAGTCCAGTTTACTTTCTTGGGCATTTTCTTGGAGGTGAGTTCTGTGAGGGCTGTCACAATGGATCCATATCCCTTCACAAACCTCCTATAGTACCCAGTCAAGCCAAGGAATGCCCTGACTTGAGTCTGGGTTTTTGGAGCTACCCAGTCCAGAATAGTCTGGATCTTGGGTTGGAGTGGCTGAACTTGGCCTCCACCTACAAGGTGTCCCAAGTAAACCACAGTTCCCTGCCCTATCTGGCATTTGGATGCCTTGATAGAGAGGCCTGCAGATTGCAGAGCCTTCAAAACCTTCTTCAGGTGGACCAGGTGATCCTGCCAGGTGGAGCTGAAGACAGCAATATCATCAAGATAAGCTGCACTAAAGGATTCCAACCCAGCAAGGACTTGATTCACCAACCTTTGGAAGGTGGCAGGGGCATTCTTTAAACCAAAGGGCATAACAGTGAACTGATAATGCCCATCAGGTGTGGAGAATGCTGTCTTTTCTTTTGCTCCAGGGGCCATTTTGATTTGCCAGTACCCTGCTGTTAAGTCAAAGGTACTTAAGAATTTGGCAGCCCCTAATTTGTCTATTAGCTCATCAGCTCTAGGAATGGGATGGGCATCTGTCTTGGTGACAGAGTTGAGACCTCTGTAGTCCACACAAAACCTCATCTCTCTCTTTCCTTCTTTGGTGTGAGGTTTGGGGACTAAGACCACTGGGCTAGCCCAGGGGCTGTCAGAGTACTCAATTACTCCCAATTCCAGCATCTTGTGGACTTCCACCTTGATGCTTTCCTTAACTTGGTCAGACTGTCTAAATATTTTGTTTTTGACAGGCATGCTGTCTCCTGTGTCCACATCATGGGTACACAGGTGTGTCTGACCAGGGGTTAGGGAAAATAGGTCAGCAAACTGCTGCAGGACCTTCCTACAGTCAGACTGCTGTTGGCTAGAGAGGGTGTCTGAGTAGATCACTCCATCTACTGAGCCATCTTTAGGGTCTGATGAGAGGAGATCAGGGAGAGGTTCACTCTCAGCTTCCTGGTCCTCATCTGTCACCATCAACAGATTTACATCAGCCCTGTCATGGAAGAGCTTAAGGCGGTTCACATGGATCACCCTCTTGGGGCTCCTGCTTGTGCCCAGGTCCACCAGGTAGGTGACCTGACTCTTCCTTTCTAGTACTGGGTAAGGGCCACTCCATTTGTCCTGGAGTGCCCTGGGAGCCACAGGCTCCAGAACCCAGACTTTCTGCCCTGGTTGAAATTCAACCAGTGCAGCCTTTTGGTCATACCACAACTTCTGGAGTTGTTGGCTGGCCTCAAGGTTTTTACTTGCCTTTTCCATGTACTCTGCAATTCTTGAGCGAAGGCCAAGTACATAGTCCACTATGACTTGTTTAGGCTCATGAAGAGGTCTCTCCCAGCCTTCTTTAACAAGAGCAAGTGGTCCCCTTACAGGGTGGCCAAACAGAAGTTCAAAGGGTGAGAATCCTACTCCCTTCTGAGGCACCTCTCTGTAAGCGAAAAGCAGACATGGCAAGAGGACATCCCATCTCCTTTTGAGTTTCTCTGGGAGCCCCATGATCATGCCCTTTAATGTCTTGTTGAATCTCTCAACAAGGCCATTAGTTTGTGGATGATATGGTGTAGTGAATTTATAAGTCACCCCACACTCATTCCACATGTGTTTTAGGTATGCTGACATGAAGTTGGTACCTCTGTCAGACACCACCTCCTTAGGGAAACCCACTCTGGTAAAGATACCAATGAGGGCCTTGGCTACTGCAGGGGCAGTAGTCGACCTAAGGGGAATAGCTTCAGGATACCTAGTAGCATGATCCACTACTACTAGGATGTACATATTTCCTGAGGCTGTGGGAGGTTCTAGTGAACCAACTATGTCCACACCCACTCTTTCAAAGGGGACCCCCACCACTGGAAGTGGAATGAGGGGGGCCTTTGGATGCCCACCTGTCTTACCACTGGCTTGACAGGTGGGGCAGGAGAGGCAAAACTCCTTAACCTTCTGGGACATATTGGGCCAGTAGAAGTGGTTGACTAACCTCTCCCACGTCTTGGTTTGTCCCAAATGCCCAGCAAGGGGAATATCATGGGCTAAGGTCAGGATAAACTCTCTGAAACTCTGAGGCACTACCACTCTCCTAGTGGCACCAGGTTTGGGATCTCTTGCCTCAGTGTACAGGAGTCCACCTTCCCAATAGACCCTATGTGTTCCATTTTTCTTGCCTTTGGACTCTTCAGCAGCTTTCTGCCTAAGGCGTTCAAGAGAGGGACAGGTTTCTTGTCCCTTACACAACTCTTCCCTTGAGGGTCCCCCTGGGCCTAAGAGCTCAACCTGATAAGGTTCCAGTTCCATAGGCTCAGTTCCCTCAGAGGGCAGAACTTCTTCCTGAGAAGAGAGGTTCTCTTTTTGGTGTTGTGTTGCAGCTGGTTTCCCAGCTGACTTTCCTTTCCTCTTGGTAGGCTGGGCCATTTTTCCAGACTCCAGCTCTACTTTTTCACCCTGTGCCTTGCACTGTGCCCTTGTCTTGACACACACCAGTTCAGGGATACCCAGCATGGCTGCATGGGTTTTCAGTTCTACCTCAGCCCATGCTGAGGACTCCAGGTCGTTTCCAAGCAAACAGTCTACTGGGATGTTTGAGGAGACCACCACCTGTTTCAGGCCATTGACCCCTCCCCACTCTAAAGTTACCATTGCCATGGGATGTACTTTAGTTTGATTGTCAGCATTGGTGACTGGATAAGTTTGTCCAGTCAGGTATTGGCCAGGGGAAACCAGTTTCTCTGTCACCATGGTGACACTGGCACCTGTATCCCTCAGGCCCTCTACACTTGTCCCATTAATTAAGAGCTGCTGCCTGTATTTTTGCATGTTAGGGGGCCAGGCAGCCAGTGTGGCTAAATCCACCCCACCCTCAGAGACTAATGTAGCTTCAGTGTGACACCTGATTTGCTCTGGGCACACTGTTGATCCCACTTGGAGACTGGCCATTGCAGTTTTAGCTGGATGGGAGTTAGAAGTGGTATCTTTCTTGGGACAGGCCTTGTCTCCAGTTTGGTGTCCAGACTGACTACAGCTACGACACCAGGCCTTTTTGGGATCAAAGTTTTTACCCTTGTACCCAGAATTGTTTTGTGAAGAGGCTCTGGGCCCACCCTCCTGTGCAGGTTTTTGGGGGCCTGTAGAAGACTCTTTACTATTTTTGTTTTTGGCTGTCTCACCACCTTTCCCCTGGGGAGGTTTTGTGACCCCTTTCTTTTGGTCACCCCCTGTGGAAGTTTTGGACACCCTAGTCTTGACCCAATGGTCCGCCTTCTTTCCCAATTCTTGGGGAGAAATTGGTCCTAGGTCCACCAGATGCTGATGCAGTTTATCATTGAAACAATTACTTAACAGGTGTTCTTTCACAAATAAATTGTACAGCCCATCATAATCACTTACACCACTGCCTTGAATCCAACCATCTAGTGTTTTTACTGAGTAGTCTACAAAGTCAACCCAGGTCTGGCTCGAGGATTTTTGAGCCCCCCTGAATCTAATCCTATACTCCTCAGTGGAGAATCCAAAGCCCTCAATCAGGGTACCCTTCATGAGGTCATAAGATTCTGCATCTTTTCCAGAGAGTGTGAGGAGTCTATCCCTACACTTTCCTGTGAACATTTCCCAAAGGAGAGCACCCCAGTGAGATTTGTTCACTTTTCTGGTTACACAAGCCCTCTCAAAAGCTGTGAACCATTTGGTGATGTCATCACCATCTTCATATTTTGTTACAATCCCTTTGGGGATTTTCAACATGTCAGGAGAATCTCTGACCCTATTTATGTTGCTGCCACCATTGATGGGTCCTAGGCCCATCTCTTGTCTTTCCCTTTCTATGGCTAGGATCTGTCTTTCCAAAGCCAATCTTTTGGCCATCCTGGCTAACTGGATGTCCTCTTCACTGGAGTTATCCTCAGTGATTTCAGAGGTGCTGGTCCCTCCTGTGAGGGAGCCAGCATCTCTGACTATTATTGTTGGAGTCAGGGCTTGAGAAGCCCTGTTCTCCCTAGATAGGACTGGTGGGGGGGAATCACCCTCCAAGTCACTATCATCATCCTCTGGGTTGCCATCCACAGAGGGGTTGGCTCTATCATACTCTGCCAACAGCTCCTGGAGCTGTAGTTTGGTAGGTCTGGAGCCCATTGTTATTTTTCTTATTGTACAGAGTGACCTTAGCTCTTTCATCTGGAGATGGAGGTAAGGTGTGGTGTCGAGTTCCACCACATTCATATCTGTACTAGACATTATTCTTCTAAAAGGTGGAATACTTTTTAAGAAACTAAAACTAGTTCTAGAATCTAATTCAAACTTTTACCAAACTTTTAAACTTCTAAAAGCAATGCTAACAGGGACTAACACAAGGCCCTAGCAGGACTTTAAAGAATTTAGAAAAATTTCAAATTGCAAAAATCAATTTCTAATGAAAATGTTTGGAATTTGTCGTGTGATCAGGTATTGGCTGAGTAGTCCAGCAAATGCAAAGTCTTGTACCCCACCGCTGATCCACCAATGTAGGAAGTTGGCTCTGTATGTGCTATTTCAAAGTAAGGAATAGTATGCACAGAGTCCAAGGGTTCCCCTTAGAGGTAAAATAGTGGTAAAAAGAGATAATACTAATGCTCTATTTTGTGGTAGTGTGGTCGAGCAGTAGGCTTATCCAAGGAGTAGTGTTAAGCATTTGTTGTACATACACACAGGCAATAAATGAGGAACACACACACTAAGCGACAAATCCAGCCAATAGGTTTTGTTATAGAAAAATATATTTTCTTAGTTTATTTTAAGAACCACAGGTTCAAATTTTACATGTAATAGCTCTTTTGAAAGGTATTGCAGGTAAGTACTCTAGGAACTTTGAATCATTACTTTAGCATGTATACTTTTTACATAAAACACAATAAGCTGTTTTAAAAGTGGACACTGTGCAATTTTCACAGTTCCTGGGGGAGGTAAGTTTTTGTTAGTTTTGTCAGGTAAGTAAATCACTTAAAAGTCTCAGGTTTGGGTCCAAGGTAGCCCACCGTTGGGGGTTCAGAGCAACCCCAAAGATACCACACCAGCAGCTCAGGGCCGGTCAGGTGCAAAGGTCAAAGAGGTGCCCAAAACGCATAGGCTATAATGGAGAGAAGGGGGGGTCCCGGTTCCAGTCTGCCAGCAGGTAAGTACCCGCGTCTTCGGAGGGCAGACCAGGGGGGTTTTGTAGGGCACCGGGGGGGACACAAGTCCACACAGAAAGTACACCCTCAGCAGCGCGGGGGCGGCCGGGTGCAGTGTGCAAACAAGCGTTGGGTTTCCTTTAGTTTTCAATGGGAGACCAAGGGGTCTCTTCAGCGGTGCAGGCAGGCAAGGGGGGGCTCCTCGGGGTAGCCACCACCTAGGCAAGTGAGAGGGCCTCCTGGGGGTCACTCCTGCACAGAAGTTCCGTTTCTTTAGGGGCTGGGGGCTGCGGGTGCAGGGTCTTTTCCAGCCGTCGGGAAATGGAGTTCAGACAGTCGCGGTCAGGGGGAGCCTGGGGATTCCCTCTGCAGGCGTCGCTGTGGGGGCTCAGGGGGGACAACTTTGGTTACTCACAGTCGTAGAGTCGCCGGAGGGTCCTCCCTGAGTTGGTTGTTCTCCACCAGTCGAGTCGGGGTCGCCAGGTGCAGTGTTGCAAGTCTCACGCTTCTTGCGGGGAGTTGCAGGGGTCTTTAAATCTGCTCCTTGTAACAAAGTTGCAGTTCTTTTGGAGCAGTGCTGCTGTCCTCTGGAGTTTCTTGTCTTTTTCGAAGCAGGGCAGTCCTCAGAGGATTCAGAGGTCGCTGGTCCCTTGGAAAGCGTCGCTGGAGCAGGTTTCTTTTGAAGGCAGGAGACAGGCCGGTAAGTCTGGGGCCAAGGCAGTTGGTGTCTTCTGTTCTTCCTCTGCAGGGGTTTGTCAGCTCAGCAGTCCTTCTTCTTGTAGTTGCAGGAATCTAAATTCTTAGGTTCAGGGGAGCCCTTAAATACTAAATTTAAGGGCGTGTTTAGGTCTGGGGGGTTAGTAGCCAATGGCTACTAGCCCTGAGGGTGAGTACACCCTCTTTGTGCCTCCTCCCAAGGGGAGGGGGTCACAATCCTAACCCTATTGGGGGAATCCTCCATCTGCAAGATGGAGGATTTCTAAAAGTTAGAGTCACTTCAGCTCAGGACACCTTAGGGGCTGTCCTGACTGGCCAGTGACTCCTCCTTGTTGTTTTCTTTGTTTCCTCCAGCCTTGCCGCCAAAAGTGGGGGCCGTGGCCAGAGGGGGCGGGCAACCCCACTAAGCTGGAGTGTCCTGCGGTGCTGTGACAAAGGGGTGAGCCTTTGAGGCTCACCGCCAGGTGTTACAGCTCCTGCCTGGGGGAGGTGTTAGCATCTCCACCCAGTGCAGGCTTTGTTACTGGCCTCAGAGTGACAAAGGCACTCTCCCCATGGGGCCAGCAACATGTCTCTAGTGTGGCAGGCTGCTGGAACCAGTCAGCCTACACAGATAGTCGGTTAAGTTTCAGGGGGCACCTCTAAGGTGCCCTCTGGGGTGTATTTTACAATAAAATGTAGACTGGCATCAGTGTGCATTTATTGTGCTGAGGAGTTTGATACCAAACTTCCCAGTTTTCAGTGTAGCCATTATGGTGCTGTGGAGTTCGTGTTTGACAGACTCCTAGACCATATACTCTTATGGCTACCCTGCACTTACAATGTCTAAGGTTTTGCTTAGACACTGTAGGGGCACAGTGCTCATGCACTGGTACCCTCACCTATGGTATAGTGCACCCTGCCTTAGGGCTGTAAGGCCTGCTAGAGGGGTGTCTTACCTATACTGCATAGGCAGTGAGAGGCTGGCATGGCACCCTGAGGGGAGTGCCATGTCGACTTACTCATTTTGTTCTCACTAGCACACACAAGCTGGTAAGCAGTGTGTCTGTGCTGAGTGAGGGGTCTCTAGGGTGGCATAATACATGCTGCAGCCCTTAGAGACCTTCCCTGGCATCAGGGCCCTTGGTACCAGAGGTACCAGTTACAAGGGACTTATCTGGATGCCAGGGTGTGCCAATTGTGGAATCAAAAGTACAGGTTAGGGAAAGAATGTACATATATGTGTACACATAAAAAGTATGAATGATACAGATATGCACCCAACTGCAGATGTAATTCTATGCACAAACACTATCTACACGCATATAATTACATGTTACACACGGTCAAGCCTGCAAAATATACAGTAACTAACAGTGATAATTTAGTTTAAATAGGATATTCACACAAATGCTAATACTGTGATTGTTTTTGTGCACCCTCACAACCTTTTGTCATGAGGAACCTTTGGTCCCTGGGTCTGGCACCTCTATTTTAGCTTAGTTTCATGGTGTTTGCCTTTTCCATTCATACACATTTATATTCATGTTTTTAGCGAGCCTGCTTTTAGCAATTGTTTTATATATTTTATCTGATGCGTCTTCTAGGAAAGCAGGGTTCATGCTGCACAATTCTATCAGCCGCTGTTTAGCATGTAATCTGTACCTTTGTCCTAGGCTGCCATGTATGGTACATATTATGCTAACTTGTATTTCCAACCCAGGCGCCAATTTCTATCTTCGAGACAGCATCACATCAGAACTGTTCTCCAAATAATGCATGGGGCATTATATAAACAACACATAGCCCTTAGGAGGGTAGAGGGCATTCTAGTCATGACTGCCCTGGGATGCGTGCCACATGACAGACAGCTTTGATGATCCTGGTGCTGACTTCTCAGCATTTCAAGAGGATGTCATTAGGATGTCATTAGACCACACCCCTTCTCATTACAGAGATGCACATCACCTAATATGCTTAATTGGTAGTAGGCTTTCGAGCCTATACAGCTTGGAGTAAGACAACATGCATAAAGAGGATGATGTGGTCAAAATACTCATTTGCCTAATAATTCTGCACTCCCTGTATGTCACAGAAATTAGAAACAGTTAAATTGCATGCACGTGGATCGTTGGCCATCTTGGTACTGATTTTCTTTAATTGGACATCCATTCCAAGATTGCCAGACATACATGAGCATAAGCCTTGATGGATGCACATCAATGCAGTTTGAAAATAAGCATTGTCACAGTCAGTTGCATGGCCTTTTAGAGCCGAAATCTATGGTTGTCCTTCTACTACAGCTATTCCGCATGGACAACAAACATTGGCAAAGGCGCCAAAAGGTCAAGTTATGCCTTTCGAAGGCGAGGCTTTGCCTTTGCATCTTGTATATTGCTGTAATTCTGAGTACCTTGAAGCAGCTGTTCTCATCAAATGCCAACAGGCAAGAAAAAATAACATCAACAAACCAAATCTTAACAGGTAAGCAATGACAAGATATTAGAAGAGGCCTAGCTGGATAACGTGTTTGAAAAGGTTTAGGTGTTTTAATTAAAAGAAAAAACTGAATACATATTTAACTATTACACTACTATTTCAAATTCCGACCTCACTATACATTTTCTTGATTTTAACTGGGAGGGTTCATGAATCCTCTACTGGAGGTGCGTTACTTTATTCACAGCAGACAACCTCACCTTATGAAGCATTTGATCACCACTTGGCTTTTTAAAAGTGACTCTTCCCTACGGAAAATAAAATGGAGGGTGTGAACGTTCTTCTTCAAAACTGCATTATACCTCATTTCTAGAGCAAATCAGTGCAGTGATCACTCTACCGAAGGTGATTTGCGGTGGCTAGTCTGTTGACTCGGGAGCCTACATACAATGAAAAAGAGAACTCATCATGGCCCTGTCTGACTGATGTCTTTTACATGTGGCATTAAGTGGCCATTTTTTTTCTGAGTGTACCTTTGAGTGACAGGTGCATAGAACACGTCCCAGAAAATTCATGATGCAGATAATGGTCTTTGGAAAAGACTCAAGCAGACTCTGCCACCCTGGACCTGGCAATTGTTTTAGAGAAGGCCATAGCACTTGCAGTTTCGGCTTGTTGCAGTACAAACAGCCTTGTAATTACTAGTTACGTTTATGTTTTCTCCTCGTGCTGGGTTGCTGTGACAAGAATAGTGAATATATACCAGTTGTACATTTCTTCTGACTGTGGCCCACCTTACGTCATAACAGGTTGTACTCACAATTTTAGCCAATAATGGAATGTGATCTTCAGTGTGGAAATGGGACGAGAATATTGTTGCCGTATTTGCATGCATAGCTTACTCCAAAACTCATCTTTAGGGAGTCTTATATTTCACACTGGGTGTTGCAACCGAGTATATTTTACACTTGTCATTGTGGTGATTTAGCCCTGATCGTGCTGCAAAAACCTTAGTATTTGTGCTAGGAGCTTGAGGTCTTTTTTGAGCGATATTTACATTGAGGGGCAAAAAGGGCAATCATGCACACTAACATTTTTTATTCATGATTTAAATGTGTTACTATCCCAATTAAACAGTGTTACAGTCACTGTTACCACGAACGAAGCATTTGTGGCCACAGTCAGTGCAGACAAAGCAACATTTCCGCTCTCCTAAGTTATGAGCTACCGCAGATGATTTGTGTTCATTTATTTCCAGTTCCACAGGGGCTAATCTATCCAGCTTGTGCCCAGTTAGCAAGTGGTTTTAATTATATCAGTACACAGTACAAATCCAGCTAGTGTGTTGCTTGTTTTGCACTGATGGACGAGTCTAAATAATATGCTCTGGTTATGACTTCACAAAAGCTGAGGTCTATGGGTGTATGAAATCATAAAAATGTTTGCGAAATATCCTGAAAATGACCTGAAATGCATGAAATACATGAAATTGTTTTGTGCCGGTATCCTATTTGAAATATTCTCGCAAGGGCATATGCTGAATAGAAACATGATGCAAGATACTAGCAGGAGACACCGAGATGTTTTCCGCTCATACCAGTCTCACGTGTACACAAAATGAGGCAAAATTACATATAATGAAATTTTGCTTAACTCTAATTTTGCAAATTTTGTAAGGATTAGTAAAATTTTGCCAGGGTCTCAATAAGAACATTCGCTTTAAGCCAGTGGTCCCATACATTTATATTCCAACATGGCTACTTTTTACGTATGGGTCAGCATTAGAAGTTAAAAGGTATTTAACGCACCGATAATTATCAGATGCGTTAAATACTTCACGCTTTGTTAAATTTGGGCAGGTCAAACCTGCAGAAATTCAACAGGGGAAATGAGTACGGTATGTACTATACCATGCGGTTTTGGTGTGTTAAACCTATGTTCTTCTCCAATAACTTGCTTTTTATCGAACCCAATGAATAACTAACCCCAGAGTATTGTTATTTACCAGGGACAATAATTAGAAATGTTACTTGTTATCAGTCCCATAATGGCTGCCTTGGCTGTTGTGGACATTGGCATGTACTCTGTTAAATGAGATGATTTGATAGGAATCTGTAATTATCAGGAGAGCCCTGATTTGGGTTGCGAACTATGACCATTGTAGGCTTAGTTCATAATCCATGATTATGTTTATTTCATTAAATAATGTATTAATTCACCATTAGTAACACGCTGCAGGCTACGGGAGTGACATCATGTGCAAGTGTTCTTGTGATCTTCTGTTTGGGAAACAGGGTGCATCAAAAATTCGAACCCACTTAATGGTGTGCAAAAGGCTGTTTAAAAAAAACAACCTTGGCCAATAGCCTCACAAAACTACCTCCTCTCTAACACTTAACTTAATAACCAACCTACCCCCCAACCAACTGTCCCACCCCAAGGCCCCTCCTCAATTACCCCTTCTTCGTTATTAAATAACAGTGCCCAATTCTTAACATATTCCTCCATACCCAAAGAAATCTTAAAGTTAAACAACTATTCTCTAATGAACTACCTCTAATTCTAACCTTCCTGTCTAACCCCCCACTGCCTTTGTCTTACCCCTATAAAGACCACATAACATTCCTTTACCTTCTGTGCAAACTTGTTTGCCACCGTATGCACCAGTCTCAAGCGAAAACTTACATGCCATAAAAAACCCTATGAGCACCCGTTCCACCAAAGCCAACCCAGGAGACTTACGCTGAAAACTATGCAGGAAGAAAAAAACACTAAGCTGAAAGATGGGCGGGTGGGAAAAACCTATTCCTCGGGGCTCCAGCTACTAGGTCACCGTTTCTAAAATGGTGGCTGCGTAGCCCAATAAAGGACCTATGAGCTCCGTTTGGGCTATGTTTGGGCTACATCAGACCCCAATCCTGCACATCAAAAATTTAAAGGGGCAGTCACACTGACTGCACCCATGTTCCAAAATTCCCTGGGGGGGCAGACCTCGCTCTGCTCGTCCAACCCCCCAAGACTCTATTGGGAAACAGGGTGCATGAAAAACTCTGACCCACATAATGGTGTGCAAAAGGTCACTTTTAATGAAACAGGTGCCCATTAGCAAAACACATCCTTGCCCAATAGCCTTAGAAAAATACCTTTTCTCTAACACCTAACTCACTACCCTGCCTAACCCCTACCCACCCCAACTGTCCCACCCACATGGCCCCTCCCCAATTAGCCCCTTTCTTCTTTATTAAATAACAATCTCCAATTTTTAAGAAATTCCTACATACCCACAGAATAAAACCTTGTATTCAAACAACTATTCTATAACAAACTACCTCTAATTCTAAACTTCCTGTCTAACCCCCACTGCCTGTGTCTTACCCATGTAAACACAACATAAAGTTCTGTATTCTTCTGTTCCAACGTTTTTTGCAGTCGAACAAAAGGAGGGGGACAGGGAGATTCATAAAGGTCCAGTGTACGACCTCCCAAAATAATGAACATATCAAAAAAGAGTACACTGTTCCTAAGAAGCAACAATGAAAACACAGGCTCTGCACTGGCAGTTCCAGTACTAGAAGAAGCAGGCCCTCACACATCCATAGGATGTCATGCTTCATCATAGGGCCTGCTCCACGTCAGACTGGCACTGCAATGTCTGACGGGCCCCCAGAGAGGGCACTCTGCCAGAGGTATTTACCAACAGTGTGTGTCTGAAAAAGCTAAAACAAAGAACCCTCCCTTCCTTGGGAACGAGTTCCTTGGGATCTAGCAGACCTTGGGACTCACAATTTTGTTTGGAGAGTTCCCAATGCCGGAAACCTATTCCATGCGCGGTCTGCTAGATCCCAAGGAACTCGTTCCCAAGGAAGTGAGGGTTCTTCGTTTTAAGTTACTTTCCATATAATGTTCATGTAAGTAAAATTTATGCCTTGATAACTTTTAGAGGAATGTAGTGCAGCAGAAGATGAGTTGCTATTTTTGGTCCTGATGAAGCGCCACACGATCCGAAGGGGCATGATAGGCGTGAAACATGTTGACCTGAATTATTAGCTGTCGGGGAGACTATTCTCTACAACGCTTTCATCGTGTGAGTGGAGGAACCTTACTCCGTATCCACTCTCTATTTGCCCATTTTTTAAATCTTGACCAAGGTCTTCCACCCCAATTAAAATGAGCTTTTGGAGGACCTTGAGCCAATTTTCTTCTGGTTTTGGTTTTCTTCTGCTTTTTGTAGGGTAGTTTCAGATACATTCCTAACCCTTTTTCAGACACACACTGTTGGTAAAAACCTCTGGCAGAGTGCCCTCTCTGGGGGCCCGTCAGACATTGCAGTGCCAGTCTGGCGTGGAGCAGGCCCTATGATGAAGCATGATATCCTATGGATGTGTGAGGGCCTGCTTCTTCTAGTACTGGAACTGCCAGTGCAGAGCCTGTGTTTTCATTGTTGCTTCTTAGGAACAGTGTACTCTTTTTGATATGTTCAAACTTTTTTTGCCACAGCTGCCCAGAAAACATCAGGACCACACTTTCTGCCACCCCCTCTCTTTTCTGGTTCTCCCAACTGTGACTGTTTCTACCTCCATTCAAACCATTTTAAACTTGTAACTTCCACTGTCCTATCACTACCTCTTTAAACTCTAAAAAATATAGCTCCATACCTATTCTAGACAAGTGTACTTCGTCAATTCTGAAGAATTTGACATTGTTATACTTGACATACGAATGAGAAATTCTGCCAACTCCTATGCTTCTACAAAAATGATTCATCTTCCTTTTTAACTTCCTGCAAGCCCTGTCCACTGCCACAGGCTTCTCTGCCCCTCTCCACTGATGGTATGTCATAAAATCTGTCCACAACACAAAACACCCAGACCATTCAGCTCTCAACTCACTCAAAACCTTTTTCATGACCCTCATCAACACTACACTTTTTTCTTGCCCTATATCATTCTCGCCTACATGCAGAATCAGAAAGTCCGGGCATTGACCCCTCACCATCATGCCATTCAAGCAGCTTATCAATTCACGCCATCTCATGCCTCCCTTCCCCTTCTTAGTCACCTGGATGCCCTGTTTCCAAATACCCAGATCCACCCCTGTTCCTCTCTGTGGCACCTGATGAACTGCCCATTTGACGAACAAGTGGCCAACCACCCACATGGTTACTTCCTCCACCTCTGGTCCAGCAACCGAACCTGAAATGGAAACACATGTAAATATCACAGCACATTTGAGGAGGAATCTCCCTCCTCCGTCCCCAAACGCACATAGCTCCAGAAACTGTCTGAGGACCCTCGTCCCAACCTCATTATATCCTCCCTACCCCAGCCTTGTCTCCCTGTCTCTGTTGCTGCACCAATTCAGAAAGACTGTGTGCCAAAAGCAGATGGGGGAAGACCAATTTTCACCAGCGCCATTTGCAGTACTGCTTATAGCTGGTAAGCTCTTGCCTTGTTTCCATCCCTTCTCCAGAACACCGCAATTCTACTCTTCCTGTCTCTCGCAGACCACCTGATACCCCAAGATACCGGTCATATATCCGGCGCTGGGCAGCTATGTAACACAATAGTTTTTCCCTGAGCTCTCTGGTCCATTGTGGAGCTGCGCAGCCTCAGCACTATTCTGTCTTTGCTCAAGGACACATTCTCCCACCCCACTTCCCCACTTCTTATGGACCAGCACCTCAGATACCCTGAAAACCCCTGAAGAACCTCCACAACATTATCGCAGAAAACATACAAGTCTTCTCCTCCCCTTTACAGACATGGGGTAACTGCTGTATTATTTGCGGCAATAAATCCAGTGATATAGGTCTCCGCAGCCTACCCAAATGGCCCTGCTTTCTTGCCCAGCCTTCCAAAATTCTCTGTCCCAGTTCCCCTACAGACGGAGCATATTCCCATAATAGCTTGTACATAAAGGAGATAGCAGCTAAAATTCCTGCAATTGTAACTTAGGACCTCCCTTTGTCCATCAAGACGAGCATGAATTGTATCATATCGTCGGACTCCAGAAATTCTGACCATGCCTGCCTGTATGCTCTCCTGGTGGACTCTTCCAAAGAACCTAACACCAACTGAACCACCCTTTGCTGCCCACTGACCACATTTCTGCTGGAACGGGGGTCCCGGCATGGTTTGCTGCCTTGGCCAGCCCATAGAATCTCTCCCATTGAAAATGAGACAAAGCATCTGCAATGTAATTTTCAGCCCCCGAACCATGCAATGCCCTGAAAGAAATATAATGCTGCAAGCAATCCAATATGAATAACCTCCGGCACTTCGGCACCTTTTCTTCTCTCGCTGACTGCCTGTTTATGACCTGCACCACCGCCATGTTATCTACCCGGAAGAGCACTTTATGGTGGGCTGATTCAGACCCCCACAATGTCACTGCCACAACCAGTGGAAACAATTTCAGGAATGCAATACTCCAGCCCCCTGTTTTCCATTGTTCTGGTCATTCCCCAAAACCCCAACGCCCTTGCCAGAAACAGCCAAAGCCCACTCCTCCTTAGGTGTCAGAAAATATCTGTACATCCCAATCAAAGTTGTCCTGGCATACCATTGGGACCCCAATGAAGGACTGTAAAAAGAAAGCCCACATCCTGATGTCCTCCTTTACCCCGGTCAACAAATGCATGTGGTGGTGGTGCAGCCATTTTCCTGTCAACGCTAGACCCAGTTGTCTACAAAAAGTCCTACCTGTCCTGACCACCCTACAAGCATTGAGATGGCCTAGCAGCACCTGTTCTTCTCTCACCCTCACTTTTTCTTTAGCCAGCAATGTGGCTACCAATTTCAACATTGCTTCCCTCTTGTCACTGCAGAGCCTGGCTTTCATACGTATTGTATCCAACTCTACTCCTAAAAAAGACAGGACTGGGCTGGGGCCTTTCATCCTTTCTTGTGCCAGGAGCAACCCTAGCTCATCCATGAGCTCCTGGAAGATAGCCAGCAGCTGCTGACAGTCCTTTGAACCAGAGGTTACCCCAAACAGGAACACATCCAAACAGTGTGTCACCAGCCGGTGATCTGTGTGCCAACAGCCAGTGAATACATCAGCTGACGCATTCAAAGAGTGCACATAATACTGAGCAACTCATGGATAAGGTTTTGTCCACATACCAAAATACTTAAAAAATTATACCCAGCAATTGAAAATCATCTGGGTGTACGGGCAGGAGCCTAAACACTGACTTCACATTGCTCTCTGTCATCAGTGCTCCTTGACCTGCCTGGGCTACCACATCTATAGCCACATCCACCGAGGAATATCATACAGCTACTAGGTCATCTGGAATAAAGTTGTTCACAGACCCACCATCCAGCCATAGCAAGTGCTGGATAGGATGAAACTGTCCCTTTTCTTCCTCAGGTACTACACCTATAGGTGACACAATCAGGTTCTCCAACAGCCAGTCTCCAAGTGGGCCTGCCATTCTCCCCTCCTCCACCTCTTTGCCAAAAGTGATCTTCCCACCTGGGAATCCTGAGACCACCATACTCCAAACGAAAACCCTATCTGAAACCATCCCTCAACAACTGTGCCTCTGCTGGTCAGTCATAGAACTGTAGCGAATTCTCCAGTCTATGCAATTTAACCGGAGTATGAGGCCTTTTCCCGAAGATCCTTGTGCCCTCCTACCCTTCCTGCCCACGAACGTCTGAGCATGCTGTTGCCCTCCAGTTCCCTCAGAGTACTGCTGCCACTGTCCCCAATGCTGACTTTGAGTGCCACCCATCTGACGTGTGCAGTTGATGAGTCCATGCCGCCCTGTACCCTTTGAGCACTCGTGTCTGAATTTACAATACTCTTGAGTGCACATGCCTTTGTTAAAATCCCAGCATGCCCCTTTGGTTCCTTCTGGACTCTTGTACAACTGTCCCACCCCTCTCCAGGTGGGCTGCTGTGAAAGGGCTTAAAAGTTATTGGTAGGCAGCTGGCCGTGAAAATAGTCTTCACAAATTTAGCAGGACCCATCCTTTGCTGCTATAGATCAATGTCCATCTCACCCAATATTGCTTCAGTGTCCCAGGCCATACTTGCCCTAAACTCCTCATCATATTGTGCCCACACGTAACCCCTGAATGTTAATTGAGCCTTTCAGGTCACATCCATGTATTTAAACAGTGCAACTCTGTGCTCCGGAAATTTCTTGCAATAAACGCTAGCGTATATTAAGAAGCCTGCTGTCTAATTCTCAATAGACTTTTGGTCACTTCACCAGCTCAGATTCCTCTTCCTTTGACTTCTTTTGATCTGACCTATCTGTGAAGTAGTTTAAGCATCTACACGTATTCACCTTTCCATATCTTCTCTTTGGTCCCCAGCATCAAGTGTGCCCCAAAAGGTTTTGTCGTTCCCATGTGTGGGAGATGTTTTATTTTTAGCTCCTTTCCTTTTGTACCTTCTGTGGGCTCACTTTTCTCTATCCCTCCCTGCGCACTGTCACCCCTGAATTCTCTGCTGTGTGCAATGTAATGTTGCTCTTCCCTGTTGTCTTCTTCTCCACATCCACCCCTCCTTCTGTCCCCACCCCAATGTCCGCTAAGTATTTGCCCCCAAGTAAATGCTCCCCTTGCCCTCCTGTGCTGCAGCTCGCATCCACCCATGTGGATACCAATTTCGGGCCCTTGCCCACCACCATGATACCTCTATTGAGTTGATTCTTAGTTATTAATAAAGACATTCTCTAGACTAGGGCGTTTGAACAGGGAAGTATTAGTAAGCCTATGATGAAAGTAAACGCCAGAGATAGTTAGTATGGCAGGACATTCAAAGAGGGTTCAAGATTGTAACATATTTACCCTCCTTGTGGTGTTTAGCACTGCTCTGGATCATGCTGGTCATCCCTGCTGTGGATGGTTGGTGGTGGTGGCAGAGGGCCACTCCTTGTGGGTCAGCTATCAATGTGATGTTTGTTATGTTCATACGTTATTATATTGGTATATTGTTGATTCATAACACTGACTTGGAAGATATTGCACTGACTCTTCCGGTGTTTGGGTAAGGTTCTCTGGCCCTTCTTGCTGTCATTTGACACCTGCTTTCTCTGCCTTATGTCCTGAATGCCCCTAATCTTGATCTATGCTGCATTTGTGCCTTGTGCCATAATATGCCCTGTGCCCTCTGCAGGATTAGTTGTAGAGCTGTTTTACTTTTTTATGTTTACACCATGATACTTCATCCATTTATAAAAAATGTTTTGGTGTTAGTCACTTCCTTAATTAGAATGTATTAAGTGCTTGAACACCCATTGGGTCTCTTGAGGATCAGAATGCATGAGTTATAGCAGACTGAATTATATAAGGTGACTAAATAAGTGGGTTTTTAGTTTATTTTTAAACAAATGATGAGGAGAGATACTGTTACCATTCGGAAGCAGTGAATCCCATTGAGATGGAGCAACAAGGGAAAGCATGTCCTTCATCACTGGTCATGAGGAAACAAAGTTTTCAAATAAAAAAACTGACGAGAAGACTGCAAAGTTCTACTGGGTATAAAAACAACCAGCCAGCGCACCAGAAACAATTGTGTTTGGTGTTGGTGTTGGAGTTGGTGGTAATTGCATTTCCTAAATGCCCAGTTCGCATTTAGGAAATACTTGATACCTATTTAGGGAATCACAAATAGCAATTCCCTATTCGGAGTCGCAATTTTAGAGAATTGCTAAAAATTGTGATTTGCTAAAATTGGACTGCGATGCCATTCATATATTGTTAAAGGCTATTATGCATTCGCAAATGGTGGAATCTTGCGATTCGCATCCTTTGCGAATGCAAAATGTTGTGATACATCAGGCGCTTGGTGTGGTAGGTTTTGCATCTGCATGTTGTGCCACATTTCCAGATCCAAAACTCAGAGTAGGATGTATGTATTGCAACCAGTAAATACAGCATTCTGAAGAGTCGATATTTGTAGCACGCAGTAAATACTTCACCCTATTGCACACAACCATGGCCATTGAGGTTGGAGCTGCTATCTTCACCAGACTCAGCATGCACCTTGTCGTTTAATTCTGCAATCAATTGGTACAGGACTTTTTTTTACATTGGTGAAGATCTGTTTTTCCGATCCAGATGTGACCTAGAAGTGCCTTGTTTGAGTAGATTTCTGTTGAGTTCTACCAGGTCTTCTACATTGGACTCCCCTGCTTTAGATGTAAGCTTTTATGTAAGTATATATCTCTGAGAACAGGAGGAAATATGCTTTTTCCCCTAAAGTGTTCTAAACTGTCTTTAGATAATGTTGCCTCTGGTCTGAGCATTTTGCTCTGACTACCATTAATTTGCATCTATTCTGTATCTTCGTCTTCTACATACTCTGCTTCTTCCGCCTTTCAGGATGTTTTGCTTCACTAATGACCGAGCTGAAACACTCATGCACTGACAAAAATCTGTAGAATGTGGTTCTTAGTCCAAAGAAGACATTTATTATTTCACTTTGCAAGGTTTGTAAAGGGAGATTAGCATGCTGAAAGCACACATTTACAAATGGTCACAGCAATGAAATTAAAACATGTGCAAATTAGTTTCCACTGCAATATACACAGCAAATATATGTATCTATATTATAATGCAAAGCAAATAATGAATTAAAAAATATGCATCACCATGAGGCAAGGGCACAACTGCTTCATCTGCCTCCTATTCAGCATCAGATCGCCAGATCCCTGAATCAATCGAGGAGAGGTATATCAATTATCCTCAAGGGAAGGATAACACACCCTAGCGTCCTGGGCATGCCTGAGACCTGAAAACACTCTTAGTCCCCGGACCATCTGGTCTCGGCCTTTTATACTATGAACAAACAAGAGAGGAAAATTATAGAACCTCCCTCTCACTGTAGAAGTTAATTTATTCAAAAAATGCTGATTGCTTTAGGCCAGCTTTGAAAATCACACATCGGGACTTGGTTACAATCCCAAGGTGCCACTTCAAAGCAAGACCGTTCCCTGCCTTCTTAGTACATTCTTATCAGCCTAAGCCCTTGGTGGGAAAGAACATGAAAAATAAAAACATGAGCACATTTGTACAACGTGGAAATCTACTTGCAGCTTTTAACGTAGTGGTGGCTAATGCTAAAATAAAGTCAGTAGGCAAAATTAAGCTGGTGGTCACTAATGTGACGGTGTGCTACTAGGCTAAGTGCAACATGGAGTCAGTGGTCAAAACACACATATCATTACACATTTTAACTTAGCCATCATCATTGTTCACTTGAAGGCATGACCCTCCCTCGTGCTAGTTGACATGAACATATGGGATGGCTCTGCCGATGACAACCAGGTTCTTTCTTACTGGCATCCAGTCTTTGTGTGGTTTAGGTCCCACAGTTAAGGCTAACCTAAGTTATTTACTTAACTACACATTTATTAAATATGTTCAATATCTTTTTCTTTCTGACATAAGGTGGTTGTAAGAAAATAGATTATTATTTGGGGTGGTCAGGTGCCTACTTCAAGTAATAATAAATATATTCCATCAGGGTGAACCCCCAAAGTCACTAAATTAACCTGAACTTAACCCCTGACAGCTATGGCCCACAGCAGAAAGATTTAAGTTATGGCAATGTGTAAAGTATTTATGCAGTACCAAAACAGTAATAAAGTCACACTAATCAACAATAAAAAATTCAAAACAAATTAGAAAAAAAGAGTAACTTTTAATAAACAAAACATCACCAAAATTATAAAAATTCAATATGTTGAGCCAGAGATATGAGTTTTTAATGTATAAGTGAAAATCTCACCAAAAAGCACTAAGGGCCAGATGTACATGACTTTTTAGAGGTAGCAAACTGACCGACTTGCAGAAATGGGCTGTTTGCGACAGCTAAAAAACATTTCTGTTTATACAAAGGCCCTTTTTGTGATCTGGTAACCTATTACCGAATAGCAAATTGGATTGGGTTTGTGTTAGAAATGGGGTTTCTGTTGGCTAGGGTATGCACCTAAGCTAGGCAGAACCCACCCACTCTAGTAAGGCGAGGGAGTTACACACTCAGGATAACCCCTTCTCACCCCCTTGGTAGCTTGGCAAGAGCAGTCAGGCCTATCCCAGAGGCAATGTGTAAAACATTTGCACAACACACACAATACACGTGACGCACTATCCCCACCACAAAGGAAATACAACACCAAGTTATATAAAAATAAACTGTATTGTACACATCGTTAGACCAAAAAATGTCAGTAATACCTAATCAGTTGTCAGAACATTACACAGTACTAATACTCTGCAGAAATCAGTAGTCACATATAACACACAGGTTACTCATTATTCTGCAAAATAAGCAGTAGTCAGGAAAAACATTACTACAGTAAAGCGCATGTTACAAGATCCTCATAAATGCCCATACCAGGAACATTAGGAAACACATGGAAAGTCATAAAAACATATTAGTATAAAATGCCCATAACAGGAACATTAGAACACATATGGCAAGTCATAGGAACCACAACATCACAAATGCCTGTGAAATGGAGCATCAGAGAGTACATGTCAGATCATGGGAATATCCTAGCCCATGTGGCTTCTCCTTAGTCCAGTTCAGGGCAAAGGGGCCCCCAGCACTCCTCGGAGCCAAAGGGGTGGCTGCCTGGTTATTGGGGAAAGGGAGGGGGTGGCACGCACTCCCTCCGTGCTTATGTAGGGGCCCCTCGTGAGGCCCATGCCCCTTGTTGTGGCCCCCCCAGGACCATGACTAGCCCTCCCAGGGAGAACAGGGGAACCAAAGCAAAGGGGCCCAATAGTAACGGGGGGCCCCTGAACAAGAAAGGGGCCCGGCGGTGCCGGGTGCCTTGGATGAGGCTTCCCACCCACCCACGAGCCTCACAACAAAGACGGGGGGCCTGGTGGAGTGGAGGCCTCATCGGACAATTGCTCCCACACCTGATGTTGTGCGCCAGTCTCCGACAGCCCTCCTGGGCAGCAGCGGTGAAGACATCAAAGTGAATGCCTGCCTGTGCCCGGGGGTGCCTCCCTCAGTGCTCCTCACCCCAGGGGCATCACCAGCAGCATTGTCGCTCCACTCCTCGACTCCTCTGTGCACGGCACACAGCACAGCCCTTTTTGGACGTGCTCTGATAATGCAGCCTGCCAAGGCCGAGGCGGAGATTCCAAGCATCAGGATTCAAGACAAAGTGTTCTCCAGGCACTTGGTGACTAAAACAAAGAATGGGCACTCTGTAGGCACTGGGGGATGAAGAAAAGCGCTCACCAAGTGCTATGCTCCGGTACAGGAGCTTGTGAAACCCAGTGCTGCCCTCACACTGGTATATAGATGGTTGTAGAGGGCAGGGGCCACAGCACCCTGCCTCTGGGAACACAAATGGGCCCAGCAACCAGCCAGCATAAGGGGGATGCAGACAGTGGCAGTTCCTCCTAGTGACCCAGCAGGTCACAGGTCAGCACAACAGCAGCAGTCCAAGGCGGTTCTAGGTAAGTCCCTCCAGCAGAATTCTGTGATCAAAAGTCTCTTTAGTCTGTCTCCAATTGTGGGGAAAAATCTCCTGTACTGGTACTCAGTTTTGCAAAGGGTTAACAAAGAGGTGGAGAGGAGGTTCAAAACCAGTAACAACTGGTTCCAGGACTGCCCCCTCTCTCCTCCAGCACAGACTCCAGACATCAGTTGGGGGTAAACTAGCCCTTTGTGTGAGGCCAGGGCACAGCCTTTACAGATGTAAATGTTCCCCGCCTCAACTTCTCTCAGCCTAGGAAGACCATTCAAAATGAAGATGCACCTCTGTGACACCTCCACCCTCCCTGTGTACATACTGTCACTCTGCCCAGACATGGATTGGAGTTAAGCTGCAAAACACCAGAGTCATAAGCACAGAGAAATGCTCACTTTCTAGAAGTGGCATTTCTGTAATGATAATAAAAAATGCACCTACACCAGTAAGCAGCATTTCTCACTATCATTACAACCATACCAAACATGCCTATTCTCCCCTCATAAATCAAACAATACCCCCTACACATCAGGCAGGACATTTCCAATGCAATCCTATGGGAAGGCAGCACTCACAGCAGTGAGACACCAAATAGGCTGTTTGTCGCTACCAGGACAGGCCACGCAACCAGGCACATGTCCTGCCTTCTACATAGATAGCACCCTTCCACTAGGACTAGCTAGGGCCTAACTTAGGGGTGACTTATATGTAGTAAAAGGGGAGTGCTGGGCTTTGCAAGTAAATTTAGATGTCAGGTCCCTGTAGGAGTAAACTGTGCATGCAGGCCCTGCGCTAGCAGGCCTGAGACAGATTTGAAAGGCTACATCTGTGGCTGGCGCAAGCAGCGCTGCAGGCCCACTAGTAGCATTTAATTTACAGCCTCTGGGTGTAAAGATACCGCTGTACAAGGGACTTAGAGGTAAATCTAAGGGGTCAATCAGGTATAAGAAAATCATACCAACTTCTGAAGGGAGAGCACCTGCACTCTAGCACTGATCCGAAGTGATAAAGTGCTCAGAGTCCTACAGCCAACAGCAAGAGGTCAGAAAAAATAGGAGGAAGGATGCAAAATGTCTGGGGATGAATCTGCAAAAAGGCCCAGGTCCAACAGTTTGCAATTCATTATTAGGAAAGGGTGTATTTAGTGTGACTTCATAATACTAAGTCGCACTGGTAAGTGTGAATGTTTTGCGACCGAAATGCGTTGCAAAACATTCGTATTTTACCAACTACTTCAAGTCTGTCACAAGTGGGAAGGGGTCACGGGGTCCCCAAGGGACCCCTTCACTTTGAGAATGTATGTAAAAATATTTTATAAGAGTAGGCATGGTCCCACGGACCACTGCCTACTCTTAAAAAATGAAAAGAAAACTTTCCATTTTTTATTTTTGAAGCGCATCCCGTCTTCCTTTAAGGAAACAGCTGCATTTTTTAAAGAAATTGCCTTATTTAAAAGCAATCACACACATGGTGGTATGCTGACCCCAGCAGGCCACCATCCCTGTGATTTCTGCCATTCCCATTGGGCCGTAAATTGCAACCTACCTAATGAATAGTAATGAGGTAGGTCTATTTGGGGATTACAAAAAGTGTGAAACTCACTTCTGTGCATATGTGTTTGCCATTAGCAAATAGCAAATCACAAAAATGTGCTATTTAGTAATTGCAAACACTAACCTTTTTACACCTGGCTCTACGTGTCAATGAGAGTCTAGGGTCATGGTAGACCGGAACCTAGGGGCACTTTGAGGCCGACAGTAATGGATCCCAAGTGACCCAGTCAAGGATTTTGTCTTCGAACTTAGGGCCTCATTATGTGGTTGGCTGGTCGGCCGCAGGCCCGAAAGCCCCATGGGGAGTAGACCATTGCGGAGCTGGTGGTCTCCCCCAGCCCTATTTCGATGTTTCCACTGAACTGACCAGTGGAAACCTCCATAAAGAAGATTTCTGTCAGTCAGCTCAGTGTACACAGTGCGGCGACATTGTCCTCGGCTCCATTAGCCAAGCCCAATGCCCAAGGCTTCCTTTCCACCAGCCTCTTCATGGTTGGGACCCCGCCATGAAAAGACTGGTGGAAAGGGGACTCATGATCAGCACGGTGGCTCTGAACTCAGAGTTGTCGTGTCTGACCACGACTCTGACTGCCACCACCCCATCCGAAACCATGTTCCATGCAGTGGCGGCGGTCCGACCGCCAGGGTCGAAATATGTTGGTTGGACCACCGTGGTGCGGCGGTCTGACTGTCATAGCAAGTCTGGCGGTCGCAAGTAATGAGGCCCTTAATCTGTAAAATTGAAGTCAGAACAAGTCAGCGGGTTGAGGAAGCATGCTGTATTTGAGAAGTTGTCACCAAAGACAGATAGGGATTGAGCAAGGTCCTGCTGCAGCTGTTGGTTCTACGGTGGCTGGAAGTCAGAATTTTTCTAAGTCTCAAAACTTTGCAGGAGGAAGCTTAATTTTCCTCAGCTGTTCATCTAGGGCTTCCAGATTTCTGAGGGGGTCTTAGGCCTTCACAGCTTGATTCAGCAAAGGATTTGTACAGGGTCCAGTGCAGGTCCAGTTGTGATTGGGCAACTGATCTTTGAGAAAAAAAATGGTTCTTCAGTTTGTTGTGTCCCTGTAGCACTCTGACTCAAGGAGCCCACTTATTTGCCCTGGTTACAGGTCCAAGCAGGCAGACCTCTTCTAAGGTTATAGCAAATAGTGTTCAGTCATCTTCTGACCTTCTGCATGTTCTGAAGGTGTTCTGAGGAGGGTGCCTTGGGGTACCACATTTATGATTGGCACTAGCTAGAGAGCGATGTGACTCCAAGTTCCTCCCTAATCAGTGGAGTGAAAGTTCTAAGGGGCATCCCTACCATTGTTTTCAGCAATTCCTGTTTGCTCTACTGCAAACAATTCCACAGTGTACCTTTCTCCTAAAATCCAAGATAGAGAAACTCTTTCTCCCTTGTGCAGAGCCTGTGTGCCCACCCAGTGATGCCCCCAGATAAAAGAGTAGGCCCCCGATTGTTCTGGGGGAAGTTCCCTCCTATTCGGTTTGAGGCCAGCCTGGCTGGGGAAACAAAGGTTTGTCTTCTCCAGGACTTGCCTTACATTTCCTTGCCAAAGGGCAGGCCCTCTACCAATTAATGAAGTTCCTAGGTCTACCCAGGCCTTTGTTTCAGCTCGTTGGGCAGTTTTCAGTAAAGTCAAGCACTGGCAGACGAGTTGTCAGCATGCTAATGACAATTAGCATACAGGAAGTCCAGGCCGGTAAAAGGTAACCTAAAACATTATTTTTTTCAAAATATTTATTAAAAATCCAACTTTACCATTAAGTATTAAAAATTGTCCAAAATCACTTTTGTACTGTTTTCTCATCAAAATCTACAAATTAAACTTTATATCTGTACTTTTATACTTTTCTAGGATTCAGCTGAAGCTCTGGCAGTGAAAATAGCTTTTGAGAACTAGTCTCAAGAGCAAAATTCCAACTACAATTTTACATATGTTCTGCTTTTAAATATAAGGTACCATACCTGGTGGGCAACAAGGTGTACTCAGGGGTGACATATTAATATTTTAATTTAAAACAGGGTTTCCCCTCCTGTCAGAAAGTGTTAGTTTGACAGTAAGATTTAGGCTGCTGTAATCAGGCTAGACAGGTAGCGCTTAAGGCATGTCTTCCAGGTCCACGTTGTGAATGGCACAATAGGTGATGCAGAGCACCTGTGGCATTCCAACTGCCTGGCTCTGGGTGCATTTGCTAAACCATACACTAGGGTCTTGTAGGCACATTAAGGCCCATATATATACTTTTTGACGCAAACCAGCTCCGGCGCTGGTTTGCGTCAAAAATGTTATCGCCGGCTAACGCCATTCCTACGCACCATGCGGGCGCCATAATTAAGGAATGACATTAGCCGGTGCTGCGGACTGGTCAGAGTAAAAAAAAAAGACTCAAACCAGGCAGTGCCGGCGTAGGGGAAAATGGAGGTTGTGCGTCAAAAAGTGGTGCAAGTCAGGTTTGAGGCAAAAATCATGCCTCAAACCGGACTTGCGCCATTTTTTGACGCACAACCCCCATTGAAATGACTCCAGTCTTAGCAAAGACAGGAGTCATGCCCCCTTGCCCAAGGGCCATGCCCAGGGGACTTCTGTCCCCTGGGCATGGTCATTGGGCACAGTGGCATGTAGGGGGGCCCAAATTAGGCCCCCCTATGCCACTTTAAGGGGGTGTCCCTGGGGGCAGGGAAGAGCACCTCAGGACTCCTTCCATGGTCTGAGACCATGGAAGTGAGCCCACAGGTCCCTTAACGCCTGCCCTCACCCAGGCATTAAAAAACGGCGCACATCAGGCTGTGCACCGTTTTTTAAGGTCCGCCCCCTCCTGTGCATCAAAATGACCCAGGAGTATAAATAAGGCGCACAGGCCTTAAAGTCATTTTTTGGGCGGGAACACCTACCTTGCATGTCATTAACGCAAGGCAGTTTCCTGCAACCAAAAAATTACGCACACAGAGGAATGTTGACATCAGCGGGCTCGGGCATCAAAGTTTAAATATGGTGCACAGTTTGCACCAAATGTGCGTCAAAATTGTTGACGCACATTCGGCGCAAACGGAGTATAAATATGCCCCTAAGTATGTCAGACCGGGGTAAGCCAATTAGCCCTGTATAAAGGAGGATCATAAACAGTTTACTCATGTTTAACAAAGGCAAATTATACAATGTTCTAAGTCCAGCAAGACAGGTAGGACATAAATTGGGGAACAATAATGCAAAATATGGTTATTTCCAACAGTGGTTTTTAGAGATAAGGAAAGCATGGCTGGTGTGTGTTTGGTGCATTAGGAAGGCACTTAGGACACGGTTAGTTTCACCCTTTTTGGCATTGGCACAATGTTGTTTGTGTCGTAGCACAATGGAACATTTTTAGCAAGTTATAAGTAACAATGCAACACAGCACACATAAAGCCACTTTCGGAATAAATGTTCCTTTGTCTGGTGCTAAATATTCAAGAGAATAAAAATTAGTTATTTTTCTGTTGTTTTTATGACACTTTCCGCAGAAAATGGCTGAAGCTGGACTTGAGCTCTTAGGGGCATATTTACAAGCCCCTTGCACCCCTTAGCACCACCTTAGCATCATTTTGTTTGATGCTATGGCAGCGCTAAACAGGCCCTCACCCCGCACCATATTTACAAAGTGTTGCAATGCTAGCATTGCACCACTTTGTAAACTGTTGCACCACAATATACCTGCACCAGGTATAACGTACACAAGGGAGGCAGTCCCCTACAGGGAGGCCCAAAAAAATGGTGCAGTGAAATTTACAAGATTTCACCGCGCCATTCTAGCGTCATTTCATAACGCCTTCCCAGGGCAGACGCTAAAGTGACACTAGGGTATTTCCTATGGGCCTCCCCAAGCTTTGCTGGACTAGCGTCAACATTTTTGGCACTAGTGCAGCAAAGTGCGACAGTAGCATCAAAAATATTGACGCTATTGTGCTAACGTGTGCCAAGTTGCGCTGTATTGGAAATACAGTTCTACCATGGTGTTGTTGGGGGGTGGAAACAGGGCGACACAAGGAAACTGGTGCATCAGAGCCAATACGCCAGTTCCTTGTAATTATGCTCCTAACAA
The DNA here is from genome assembly GCF_031143425.1 of Pleurodeles waltl. Classification (NCBI taxonomy): domain Eukaryota; kingdom Metazoa; phylum Chordata; class Amphibia; order Caudata; family Salamandridae; genus Pleurodeles; species Pleurodeles waltl. Next base: position 997,081,719 of record NC_090436.1, read on the forward strand.
TTTTAGGATATTTTCTCTAGTCCAGCTCCTCTTTAACTCCCAGGACATAAAGGGTATAAAAAGTTATAGTGAAGGTTTGTTCATTCTTAAGGCATTTGAGGATACCTCAAATAAGTGGAAAGTTAATTGTTTTCATACAGCAACAATATTTACTTTTTTGTTAATGGGGGAAAGTAGGATTAAAAGAAACAAATGATAATATTCTTTATATGCAAGTACTTCCGTTGGCATTCTCTCATTATTCATTGAATTAAAATGTACTGTGTCATAATAACTATAACGTTATAGAACTTGTGCTGTGAAAGATCGCCGGTGGTACCTCTAATGAAAAATCAGAGTGGATTGATGGCTTTTCCTGATAGCTATCGCTGAAGCATGTTCCATCTTGCATCTACTTTACTCTGAGAGCACTTGAAGTGTGTTTATTGTTCTTTGCACCTTTGTAATATTTTATATGTTTCACAACACTTTCTGTTTCAAGTGTATGGTGTACTACAACGGTTTTCTTTATCCGCCTGGATAATGGGTAGCCCAACAAACTAATAAACTTGCGCCCGCGTTTCCTTTTTCTAGGGTCAACATGCTGCTCTGTGTTAGCAAAACTAGGTTGAAGAATCAGGGGCGCGCATTACCCTCTGGTTCTGGAATACCGCCTCACGGCTGCAATGTGACCTTGAAGCAGAGTCATCTGTCCACAAGGAGAGCCAGCTCTAAAGGTGTTGGCTATGTCTTGTCTTGATAAGTATCCACGTCTGTTGCAAATCCTTTTGAAATAATAAACGAAGAAGTTTAAAAGTAAAACATCTGTTTAATTTCGGACTGCACCATTTGACTCAAACTGGAAAAACAGATATCTAGAATTTCAGAAAGGATACATAAGCCTTTGTGGCTCTCTTCGACTCAAATGAAGATCTGACAGGCGAAAAAGACTGTCTAGACAAATTGAATCCTTTCCACTGCTGAAGTCTAGACGGCTCTTTTCAGTGCTCTAAATAGTACATGGCATATGCTAACTGTTGGCCCCGGGGTCGCTGCTGCACACGTCATCAGGCAGAAAACTGTATGTATTTGATGACTGCAGCCTTTGCATTTAGTAGGTGGTGGCCGCCAAATCAAGGTAGCTTAGAGGTAGCCACCAATATCCGTGGGGAGGGGCTTAACGCAGACCCCTGCATCCTCTCCGGTGTGGGGCGGGCAACACTTCAGGGGCCAACCACACCCTTTTGGGAGCGGAGGGCAGCGTTTAGCCCAAGGAGAAAGAATAGCTGTGAAATATGGGAAACTAAGTGGCCCCCTTTTACATGCTGATGGGGCTGCGGTGGTCATCATTTTGCATTACGGCACTGACCACAATGCGTAAGAAAATTAAATAAATTTAAAGCAGAAAGGGCAAAAAAATTACCCTCCCACGAAGGAAAGTGTGCTGTACCTGAGTAGAATCAAAATGTTACTCTGAGTACAAGGAAAGTATTTCTTCCTCCAAAAACACATATTTCGTGAGACCGTCCTTTCTTCCTCCAAAAACACATATTTCGTGAGACCGTCCTGTCTCGACAGCGGGGAGAGGAGAGAGTGCTCCAGGAGAGTTTAGAACGCTGTATTTCACCTAACACATTTCCCCCTCCTCTGCTGAGCTCCATATAATTCATGCTATTTTGCGCATTCGGAATGACAAACGTAAAACTTGCAAGATAATCACTAACGACGTAGAAAACATATTTATGGGAAAACAAAGGGGCATATGATCATCCTTTATACGTGGTTCAGTGCTAGTTATTTCCTCTAAAGTTATTTTCTTATTTAGAAAGCTTACATTCTTTATCTGATAACTGGGTTAATGAATCAGCAAAGGAATGCTGGAAACGTTGTTTCTGTTTTAATATAAACTCTGTTGAAGGGAAGTACAAGCCCAGACAAGAATAGCATCATGTACACAAACTTTCCCTGCTGTACTGAAAGTGAACTATGTCAAATCAACAGGACATTGAAACTAAGACTGTAATTGGGCCCTTCTAATCTTTCTTCCTTCAGTACTCTCATACTCACTTCTCTTCGTCCAAAGGTCTTCGACCCCCACCCCTTTTCTACTGGATTGCAACCAGTCCCTAAATATATTACTCTGAACACCCTCAACACTCTGGAACATACTCCTACTCTCTCTTCACTCTGCACACACTCTAATACTCATTTAGAGCACTGAGGTTCTGGCTAGGGGTGGGCAATGAACTTCGCTCCTCTTGCGGAGTTTGCAGAACTTTTGTGGAGTTTTTTTCCTCGCTCACACTCGCCAGTGTTAAGGTGGTGAGTGTGTGCAAGGAAAATCACCATCTCTCACCGAGACATCTCAACGCAGGTGGTCGTGGATGGTCGCTATCGCCCTCATTGAAAAATCTTGCATTCGCGTTAAGGAAGTTTCTACTCGAATAGAGAATCTACTCTAGTGGCAGAAAAGAAGCTGCACGTGGTGCCGTTTGTGCTGATTTTTCAGCGCAGGACTAATAGCCAGCAGTTAAAATCTGCTCAAACAGTGTGACTTGACGCACTCCGTCGCTTGCGGAACTCCGCATAGTGCGGCTGAGTTTTTTGGTCACATCACGGAGTTCTGCGTAGCAGAACTCCGCAAGCTTTCCAGGCCTAGTTCTGGCACAGATGTGCAAAAGTCGGTTGACTGCACATTACTGCCATTACTTGAGATCAGGAGAGATGCAGCGGCATAACACAAAATGATGGTGCTGCGAATCTACCATATCTCACAGATGTTCATTGATCTTGGGCTATATAGAGGCCGCCGAGAAGTGTTGTGTGACCGTGAATGATTGGTGTTCCCCCCAGAATGCAGGGTTTGCAGAGGCATATGTTACACCCCTGACATTGGTAATACATTAGGGGCCTGATTTAATTCCTGGTAGATGTGGGTCTGCCAGGTCAATGGAGTAAATTACTACCAGATTTATAAATGACCGCAAGGCAGGCAGCCATTTATTAAAGCATTTCCAGAAACTTCCATGATGGCATTTCCTGTCAGTGTATTTTATTCTCTCCTTTGAGGCTGCATCAGCAGGATGCATCCCTGTAGAACAGAGTATATTATTTTTCTCTTCACAGTGGGAATTTCTTTTTGAAAATAACAAATATAATGCTCCCCTCGCCATGGGAGTCTTCTCCCATGGTGGGGATGCATTATAATGATTTTACTGTTCCTTACCGTCAGGTTTTACCTGGCGATAAGAAACAGTAAAAATGACTACATGTCCGCCCATCCAAATTGGCCGGGTAGCCATTTCTCTGACTTACTACTCAGGGTAGCCTCTGCCAGGGCCAAATTGAAGGTCTGCCCACATTTAAATTGGGTGGGCAGACGTTCATATTGTAGGCATGTATACATACCGCCAATATATAAACTGGGCCCAAATGTCACAGAAATTGAAAGATTAGTCCGTCCCTGAAAGGCTGGGGGAAAACAAGTGCAATGGCTTGCAGCATAATGAGTGGGCATGCTGTACCCAAAGTCATTGTATTACCTCACCTGGGCACAGCCACAGGATTTAGCACAAGGTCTATCTACTTTCTCTAAATGACCATGCACCTCAGGACGAAGGCCCAAGAAGAAGTGTCTTGTTATCTTCTCCTTCTACTTGGCCTAATGACTAGTATGTGCCTTTGGACAGATTGCCAGCTTGATTTGTTTTATTTTCAATATATATATTAATGATTAAAACTTAGAAATCCCTGAAAAAATGGCTTTAAAACTAAAACACAGAAGTTGCCCATTGATGGTTAGCGGTACTACTGGAACAAGAACAAAGGCTGGAGCACACCAGCCTATAAAATTATCTGACCCCAGAAAGAAGGTGAATTGCCTTTAGGTGCCTTTGAGGTATTCACAATTCTACTTGTTACTAAATTCCACATGACATTAAAAAATTCTGGATTTAGCTAAAACTAACAGTTGATCTTGTGACAGGGATTCATTTGTGGGAACCAAATGTTTTCCCAACCTCGAAATATTATTTTATAGGCAGCACCCGTTCCTTTAATGGGCATGGTCTGCTTTAAAAAAAAAAGTTTGCCTTTTGGGAATCTAAATGCTCTGAGAGGTTCCACTGTCTATTGCAGGTCCCCATCTCCGTATTTGCTGCCAATCAATGGGTGTAGCATATTATGACCTTCCGAAATATTTATAGGCAGGTTGTTTAGCGACCCACTGTGAACAGTTTGCCATGGGATCTACTAGTAGGTAGGTCACATGCGACATGCCCTTGCAAACCAGTCGTTCCACTGTCTATTGCAGGTCCCCATCTCCGTATTTGCTGCCAATCAATGGGTATAGCATATTATGACCTTCCGAAATATTCATAGGCAGGTTGTTTAGCGACCCACTGTGAACAGTTTGCCATGGGACCTACTAGTAGGTAGGTCACATGCGACATGCACTTGCAAACCAGTCAGTGCACATTCTGGTTTGTGATTAGTTGATCATACATCAGGCTCAAGATCCCTTGTTACATATCCTTGCTCAGTGTGCCAAATGATGAGTAAAACATTTGCCTTGCCAAAAGGGAGTTATCCATTTCTACTCTCCTGAGGTGCTGCCCACTTTTCAATGGAAAAACATCCTACTCACTGCACAAAACAGTTCTTGTACCCAGGGAAAGTCTCTGCCGTACAGCAAATCTTTTGATGGCAGGCTATACCTGAAGTAATGATGGAAAATCTGCAAAGAATAATTTTATCTTGCTAGACCTGAAACGCCGAGGTAGCGGTTCCCCAAACTTTTTTGCTTTTTCTAGGAGGCTTTGCTTATTCTCTCTGAGAGGCCCTCGGGCACTTTCCCAATGTAAGTACAGTGTGAAAGTGTTCAAGCTCTTCCTACATCTGCCAGGAAGTGGCATTTACCATCATGTGCACATTTGCACAATGGTGTTTTCATATATATAGTGAGCCTGGCACAGCTTGCCAGTATGTGCACACTTGCACAGTGATGTCTTCATATACATACTGAGAAGGTCACAGCAGGCCTGTATGGGCACACTTGCACCTTTTTGGTATTCTGCAAACTTATGTCCAGCCTGCCCCTGGAGGCTTGTGCAAGTACCAGGGATAGGTGCCCAGGCAGTGAAGAATACCCATGTGTGTTTTCACTACCATTGAGAGCTACTTTGTCCATAGGTTAAAATGGGGGAACGTTTACAATTAATCCTAGCTGCAATAGTGGATAGCAGTAAAGCAGCCCCATAAAGTTTACTATCATTGCATTCACAATGACAAACACTTTCCAGTGGTAAAGGTGGCCACCCCTGACTGAGCTTCCAGAGTTGTGGTCAAACCTCCATTTCGCAACAGTTGTCTGATCAACCATTCTCTCATTTTTCCCCCCTCCTTTACTCTGGGATCCTGAATAAGTGTAACCACTGGCTGTGAGTGGCCTAGTGCCCCGGGAAAGGTTACTACATCTCTAGCTCTTGGGAGCAGGAATTGGTTGGAGGGTGGAGAAAGGTTTGGATTCATGAAGGGCCTGCAAACTCTTTGACAACTCACCTGCTGAATATCAGAGCACTGTATTAGGATGCTGGAAGTGAGTGTGTGTGAGTGTGTGTATAATAGCCTGCCTGATATCTGTGGCATTGCATAGCAGTGCAAAATGAGTGTGTGAAAGTTGTTGCCTGGGATTGACTATATCACGTGGCAGGGGTGCCGTACACGTTGTCTACTATTACAGCTGACATAAAAGTTTACCTGAGTGGCCTAGGCTAAGGAGCTATTTTAAAAATGTTGAGATTCTTTGTATGTACACATTACTGCTATTGTTGGGGACCGGGATGCATTGTATGACTGTTTCATATTGAATTGGGGTGATTGCCGGGGTGGGTCTCATGGTGCCAACATGGTTGCCCTGCATGAGGGTGCTGGGAGGGAAAGTACTGTTTGTTTCTCATTTGTACATACTGCTAATGGCGTATTAAGACAGTTGAGCCTAGTACACCTAGTTGTATTTCTGAATGTGATTGATGTCCAGAGTTACAAGATGTCCATGTTGTGTTAATTATTGTGTGTGTTGAATACAAACTTGATTCACATAATCTCATGTAAAGACTCCTTTTTGTGACACTCAGTGTAATTGTAGTGCTGTGCCAATGCTTTACTCATTGCCCCTGTGATAAGCCTGACTACCCTCTGCAAAGCTACCCAAGGGTGAGCGCAGGTTATACAGTGAGTGTAATCACCCACCTCTGATGGGAGTGATAGGTTCTGCCTGGCTAGGGCCATGCCGAAGCCAATCAAAATGTGCCATCTCCTACATATCTACTAAGGCACTTAGGGCAAAAAAGAGTGGCCAAATAATTGCTGTTTTTTGCACAGCATCTGCTTTGCAACTCAGCCTCACTTTTTTACTCTGTAAGTGATATACAAACAATATGCAAAGCCATCATTGGCTAGAAGTCACAAAACATATGCTTCATTAATTTAGATGAGTTCAGATTTATTTTGGAAATCATTGCGAATGGCGGCAAATGCAGTGATAAAGGCCTGCAAAGGACAGCAGATCTCCATTAGTGCATCTGCATTCACAGGATGCCTACTTTTTATACATTCCATCCCCTTCTCCTGAATGGTCAGAGTCTGGAATCTAAAAATAAAAGATATATTCTGTGAATGGAATCTGGGGAGGAGCAAGCATTCAAATCAGTGCCTCCTACTTTAACAGGTTTTCAACCTGTTAATGGTTTGTGTCAACATTTGTGATCGTAAGTTCTGATACATATATTAAAAATCAGAAGACGAAGGGTTTTCCTTTAACTTCACTTTCACTTTCCTGTTCCCAGTGACTGAGAAAAAGGGGAGGTTCGAGAGCAGGGGCAGAGAAAAAAGGGAGGTTCCAAAACACGTTTTCCCCATTCATTTTTCTATAGGGTTTTTAGACAGAGGTACAGCCAAAACGGCTGAACGGAATTACACTAAATTTGGCAGCAATCTAGACCTTGGTCCAGAAATCATGCTTTTTGTGATCTGTTGAAAATCCATTCAATAGTTTTCATGAAATTAGAGCTAAAAAAAACATTGAATATTTCACACTGTGGAGAATCTGCGGAGCCAACAGTTCTAAAGATAACATCCGATTCGCCTCCTCCACATCAAGCTCTATGTGATGGCAGCCATCTCAGGACTTGGGACTCAGTCCCTTGTCTGTAAACAAAAGTTTAAAAAAGATATAAGGGGCTAGGTAGGAATACCCTGCCCCCTAGGTCTGGTGGGGATGTTCCAGAGGGTCCCCGGGGATATAAAAACATATCATATTTTTGTTTAATTTGACCTCTAATTTGTGGTGGATTCACAAATCTAAAGTAAGTCCTTTTTTTAAAGTGCTAAAAAAATAAACACTGAACTGGTCCAAGAGGGTAGAGGGGCAATATATGATAAGTTGGGAGTGTGAATACCCCCAAGCCTTAATCAGGCCCGATGATCCAATACCGCTTAGCCAACACATGAAATGAAAAGCGAGGTGATGTGCGGCCTCCTTCCCCAAGCCTTTATCAGACCCCAGCAACCCCATCCCCCAAGGCTGACACAAAAAGTTAAAGTGGAGTAGAGTGCATGGCCCCCACCCCCAAGCCTCTCTCGGGCCCCAGGAACTCCACCCCTTTGGGACATCTTTAAAATAATGGAGAGGGGGGCATGGGGCCTCCCTTCCCGAGCCACTTTGAGGCCTTAAGAACCCCATCCCACATGGCAGTCCATATAGTTGTGTCCTAGGATTCCACCACAGGGTCACGAGTGTAAGAAGGAAAAAAATGTGTGCTTCCACTCGGCAGGAGTTCCAGAAATGCTTCCCCTGGAAAGTAGCATACATTTATTTCCCTGTCTACAATCTTGTGGGCAGGGAAACTGAGACTGCTTCCACCGGCAAGAGCAGAGAAAATAAACATGCTCGAACCAGGTGGCAGCAAAGCTGCCTTCTGCTGTACCCAGGATAGGTGCATGCAGACTGCTGAGGGCGCCGCGGGGGACGTGGGGCTTCTCCATGGCCCCCAACATTGTGCATTGTGGGTGACTCGGTGGGCACTGGGGCACCCACTTTAGGTCCTAGGGTTGGGTCCCCTGGGCCAGTATTGGCCTCGGGAGCAGGCGTCTCTCACCCACCCCCCTTAAAATGAGTTTTGCCTCAAGGAGGATGGGCTCCTCAGGGTCTCTTCTTAAATATACGTCAACACCAGGGATGGGGTTGCCAGGGCCTTTTGAGGCATGAGGAGGGAAGCCAAATATCCCCATCTTCATAATTGTATTTCCCCCTCGTAGGTGACTCTATAGTGCATCAATGCCAAACAAATGTCAACAGTTAACAGTTGCTATTATGTTTGATCACAAAATGTCTAGCTGCTGGATAATTCTGATTGTTGTTCTTAATGGCTCACCGGTGTTTCAGGATTCAGTTTTTCACCTGGAAGATTCCATAAGAGCCAGGGGCATTCAAGAACATACATGCATAAGAAGGTATTACATGTGATGAATTTGCTAATCATCCTATCATGTTTGGTTCCGGCATTCCGGTATGTTGTCCTATTCTTACTACTGTTACATGATTTGCAGGAGTCACTTTTAAACATGCCCATAATGGTCTTAAATGGTCAAACAACCTCTATCAAGTATCTCTCTTAGAGGTCTTGATCATTTGTAACTGATGGAGGGGTAGGGTCCACTTTTCTACATAGGGTATTCTCTGTATGTAGGATATTCCAATTCTTGAGCATTATTGGTTTTAAAATAGGTGCTTGCACATTTAAGTCAAGGATGGTCCATGTTTTCTCATAACAGATTTGATGTGTCTTAGGGATAAGTACATCTTGTCTGTTTCTGTTTTACCTTATCAAGTGCTCGCTTAAGTACACTTGTGGAGTAACCCTGTTCTTTAAATTTCATGAGCTTGTCATTCTCTGCAATGGTATAAGCAGTGTCTGTACTGCAGTTTCTATGTGTCCATATCAATTCACCAAAAGGGATGCTCCACTTGAGATGTGTAGGAGGGTGACTTGTGGCAAGTAACAAATTGTTACCTTATGAAGGTTTATGGTATAGCTCTGTCCTTATTTGGCCTGCTCCGGCCTTCACCAACACATCTAAAAATTCTACTTTCACCTTACTGATGTTCTAGATGAGCTGCAGATTAAGGTTATTTTGATTCAACTTATTCATAAAATCAATTGCTATCTCTTTGCTGCCGTTACAGACAAGGAATGTTTTGTCTATTTACTGCAGCAATAATGCAATGTTAGCAGAGTGTTCTGCTAAATTAGGTGGCCACGGTACCTACTCCTGCCACTGTCCCACATACAAGTTTGCAGACCTTGGTGTGGAACGATACCCATTGTAGTCTTCCTACATTGTCCATATAGTGTATTATGAAATAAAAATATGTACTAGTAAGGCCGAATTCCAACATGTACAATAACATGTTAGTGTGAAAAATTAGATGTAGTGGTTGAGTCTTCTAAAAATCTCTACAGGCATTGAAACCATGCTCATGTGGTATACTAGTATACAAACCTACCAAATCAATCACAAGTAGGTGATAACTATCTTGCCAAGGCCTGCCCTGTATTCTAGATAAAATGCCAATGGTGTGTCTCACTTATGATACGAGATCTTTTACATAAGGTGCCAAAAAGATGTGTTCTCAAATAAGTTTCCAATGGACATCACTAGTGGGGTATCTGAAGAGTGCTTGCTTTTTTAATGTTTCCTAGGGAAAAAATCCACCATGGGGATCACAGGGCAATCTTTTCTAATTATTATATATTCTTCCTGTTCTATCAAACCCTTGTCTCTCCAGACCATTACCTCCAAACTCGCTTCCTGTGTTTAGAAACGAACCGACACTCCAGGATTAATGATTTTCGAAGTCTTTATTCAAGGTGATAACTCATTTCAGGGTTTAGCCTTTATCAAAACAACCATGTGCCCTACCACCATCAGATACATGTACCCACAGTGCTTAAACATAGACAAAAAACTTAGGGGCATATTTATACTCCGTCTGCGCCGATTGTGCGTCAAACATTTTGACGCACAATCAGCGCAAACCTTGCTCCGTATTTAAACTTTAACGTCCGAGCCCGCGGACGTCAAAATTCCGCCGTGTGCATAAATTTTTGGATGCGGCAACCCACCTTGCGTTAATGATATGCAAGGTAGGCGTTCCCGTACAAAAAATGACTTAAACAGTCGTGCGTCGTATTTCTGCTTTTGGGCAAAAATGACACACGCCCGGGAGGTGGAGCCGGAAAATGACGCACAGCCCGATTTGCGTCAAAACTTAACGCCTGGGTCAGGGCAGGCGTTAAAATGGGGCAAACACACCTGTATTTAATCAGAACACACAGAAGCAACAGCAGTGCAGCAGAGCAGCAAAAGGGAGACATGGAGGTGATTCTTATCCAGCGTGCATGCAGACGCAGAGCCCAGCAGCAACAACAGCAGCTACAACAACACCAGCAGGGACCCCAAAGGCAGCGCAGAAGGCAGGAGAGGATATTCCGCCCAAGAACCACCCTTCAGGGCCTCAGGGAACACGACATCATCCAGAGGTACCGGTTGAACTGGCAGGCCATTCAGCAGCTGCTGCGCAACATTGAACAGCAGTTGGCCCCCACTTTGGTGACACCCCGCACCATCCGAACAGAAACAAAGCTGCTTGCCGTACTTCATATGCTGGCAAGTGGCTCTTTCCAAACAACTGGTGCCCTGGTTGGCGGAATATCACAACCATCATTCTCCGCCTTTTTGCCCAAAGTACTGGATGCCATCATTCGACTGACACCCCGCCACATCTGCTTCCCTAACACACTGCAGAAGCAGCAGGAAACAAAACAGGGGTTCTACCTCATCAGTGGCTTCCCACACGTCCTTGGTGCAATCGACTGCACACATGTACGCTTTGTGCCACCTGCTGCAACTGAACACCTCTACCGCAACAGGAAGCACACACATGCAGGCCATAGTCGATCACCAGGGATTGATCACCAACATCGTGGCTAGATATCCTGGGAGTGTACATGACTCATACATCTTCCGTCACTGCAACATCAATGAACACTTCCAGGATGGACGGTATGGCAATGGACTACTTGTTGGTAAGTACAAAAACCTACTTATATACACACTACACAGCAACCCTCTAGGACACACAACACATACACCACAACAGCAACATGTGAACAGGAACACACTGAGGTCGTGACACCGCTAGCCATGTTTCTTAAGTCACCATTGAACCTGTCACACATCGAAAATTATTGTACAGCCTAATGTTAAGACATCAATGAGTGTGGTTGCCTAAATGTCACCTTGCAAATTGTAAGTGTCCCAATGACCTTTACATTAATCCATTGCATAAGTTTCAAGGTAGGGTACATTGATATGAACGTGTTAACAACACTTTCAATTTTAACTGTGCATGGAACTATCATCTCACCCCCAGTGAAGACACACGGACACCTGTATCACAAGTCACAATGCTAGGGAGGGCACACTGTACTGCAAATCCCAAAACATACTGCTGTCAAACGGTTAGCAGACAAACACTCGTTCAGCAAAGGAAACAACGCAATGCAGATGGTACATCCTACAAGCATAGGATGCCACATTAGTACACAAAAGAGTCACAGACAACACAAGACAACTACTGCCATGAAAGGTCTTTTCAATAGTGCCAGCTACATCAACATGATCCCAATCATTTTCTCTTGCAACTGATCAGGGGTATGGCATCCAGCCATGGATTATGACACCATTTGGCAACCCAAGTACTGCTGCAGAGCGTGCCTACAACGACGCCCATAGGAGGACACGCAACATTGTTGAGCAGACCTTTGGCATCCTCAAGTCAAGGTTCCGCTGCCTCGACATCACTGGTGGTAGCCTCCTATATTCCCCCGAGATGGTCTGTAGGATCATCCTCACATGTGCAATATTGCACAACATTTGTATCAAAAGAAACATTCCCCTCCTGGAACCAGAGCCACACATGCCTGAAGAGGAGGAAGAGGAGGATGCTGGCCTGCAACAGGAGGGGGAACTACAGAACACGGCCGCTGGTATACGCAGGCGGCAACAGATTGTAAATAATTTCTTCTGAATATGATCACATTCACCACTTTAGTTAACGAATTTAAATAAACACCTATTCTAATCACCATATCATGGTCTGGCTATTCCTTTTTGCACACCTTCATCTCTACTTATCAGAATAAGAGTGTTGCCTCATGGAGCATTGCTGAGATACTGAGTAGGACACGGAACATCCCAGAGCTAATGTGATGCCTAACATACAATAGTCACATACACACACACTCTTAATGACATATATCATGTACATATCTCCTTTGAAGGCCATTAGCAGAGGACCACAACTATTTCACACATACATGTTGAAAGCAAGGTCCAACGCAGCATATGGCACACAACTAAGACACCATCACTCAATAAGGGGAAAACAAGCCTCATACATGAGGCAGTCAATGTGCTTTGGCATCAGTAACAGGAATGCCTGACCAGACCCTTGACAGCAGTAAGTCCAACTGCATCCAATATTTGCAAGGACTATCTGTGACTAGAGTTCCCTAGAAGCAGAACATAGACAGCACAAGTGGCACACATATGACATGCATTGCACACATGACATTCCATGTACATGTCAGCCCATTTCCTAACTCCTGACACACCCATGCACCTGGTCACAACCCACCTGTCGGAAGAGGTCCCTGGAATACTAAGATGTGTACCCTGATATTACCTCCTCTACACACACAGACCAACATTAGCAAACCAGTGTGCTACACCCTTTCCTATGGTATGCCATTGTCATAGAAGATCTGACTGCAAGCACATCAGGTAAATTTATACACTGTCTTCTAGTTTCAAAGCCCTGTTAGCACATGTAGATTGCTTCCCCATGTGAAAATGTCTGTTGGCCCTTAGAATGCAAGTCTCACCTACAGGACTGGTGAGAAACAAATGCAGCCCACACCTGTGATCACCTCCATGCACAACACCCATTTAAAAAAGCACTGCCCCTGATGATGCCTGGAACAGCATAGGAGTTGCCATTATGTCAAATACACCATCAAGCATTGATACTAATTAAGCCGTGTAACACAGCCCTTGGGTTCATTTGTCACCTTCAAAAACACAGGACGTACACAGTTTGACATGTCAACTGTCTAGTTTGTCCTCAAAACAGTCTCAGTCAGACCACTGATTACGTAACTTGTCAAGTAACTGTATCCTCAATCACCTTGCATTCTGTCAGCCTGACTGGCAACTGTCTGTGCGTCACACTAAAGTATCCCTGTGTCTACATATGTACCACACTTGCGTTAGCAAACCTCTCATTTATCAGGGGGCATTGGGCATGGGCTTCTTCCATGCATACCCAAATACATTGTATAGCATCATCTGCCTTTTAACTGTACCATTTGAGTTACATCCTCTTGGAAAAGCAAAATTCATGGCCCATCCCTTGTCTGGGTTGCATTTATGCATGAATGACAAAGTGTGACAGTGTCCCAGGGCCGCAGGCAGGGATTGGGTACGGGGCTTTCAGCACAACCAGCAACCTCTGATAATGTCCATGAATAATACACAAATGTCAGGACCCTCACAGTTCACACACAGCATCACAGTGCGCACAACATAGTGATGGGCCATGTGTGGTGAATAGCTGCGAGAATAATCAGCACAGAGGCTATGATGTTCCCAGATGAAGTGGGAAGTGCAGAGGCCAACCTGTGTACAAATGTTGTAATGACACCTGCCGGAACATGACACCTGAGACATTATCTCACTCAGCACACCAAGGTTGCCCTGTTGACTGTCTCATTACACGTCTTTAGTGACAGGGTGGGACCATCCACATGTTGGTTCACATGTCCACATCTACTTTACTCACTTTGATCAACCAAGGATACTCAGTAGATACAGGAATAGCTGCCACTGACTCATGATGAGTCCTGGACCGAACTGTGACAAATTACACCCCAAACAATCTACAGGATCACCATTGGACCACACACATGAACAAGACACCTATGTGCAATTGATCACTGGAAATAAGTGGACACGTGCTGTCTTGTATGCTGGTCCACCACAGCCACTTGATAGTTGGGGCTCACTTCTATGGCCTCAACTGTGGTGTCATCATACATTTGAGATTCACCCTTGTCTGTCTGTGCAAACAACATGGTAGCCACTTCCTCAATGCATGTGTATGACTCACTGTGGGATTCTCCAAGTAGTGCCTAGGAAGCTGTTACCAATACTCTAGGACATAGGATGTAGAAAATGTGGACCATTGACATGAACAAGCGTCTACCATCCATCTGGTGCATGCTATGTCACATGTGGTGTCTACGTGACCCTAAAACTTGGAAGTACACTTTATGGGTGTTGTTACATGTATGACAAACAGATGCCCTCGCTCATTTTCAATTTGACTTGCATCTATGGATTGGACACATGGACGTCGCATTCATACAACCATATGTACAATTATGCTTCATGTGATACACACACACTTGGTCAACCAACACATAAGTTGTCAAAGCACACACTTTGAGCCAAAGGCATTTAGGTATTGTAAATATGTGCGTCACATTGCTATCCTCTCCTTATGCCAAACATGCACAATATGTGCAACACATATGTGTAGGCCACACTTATGACCATCTATTGCGTCAGCCAACTGTAAAAATACTGTGAAGGGTGTAGTGGATCATGTTCCGCTGCAGTATGATGTCACACATGTGAACATACACAATCAACACCATACTGTCTTCAATTAGCCAATCTCTGATGTGTTCCAAATGTAAAATAACCAAAAAACAAGTAAAAATCCCCCAAACCAGTTAATGCACTGTAATTTTGACGTCCCCAGCGGTGTGCGTCATTTTTTGACAACCAAAACTGTATTTTTGTCATTTTTTTTGACGCACAGGAGTGAAATTTAGCCCGCATCCAGATATTTGTACAGTCCATGTATCATTATGTGGATGCGGGTTAATATTCACGTCTGTGCGTCAAAAAAATGATGCAAATACAGTTTTAGTAAACAAAAAATGACGCATAACGCGAAAAAGGCGGGACTTTTCATACAGGAAGTGATGTAATAGGATATCCTGTTTACAGATCATGTACAGTGGGTGTACTTTCACTTTCACTTTGCAGTCTATGATCCTTCTAGACTGTGTGGCTGTGTAGAGAGTGTTGTCCTGAGATTTTGTGCTGTTTTTGTCCTGTGCGCTATCTGTAAAGTCAATTTGTGAAATAAATATTGTTTGTGTATACTGTACTACTGTGTTTTGTCTACATTTGTCCATTTATCTTGTGTTTTTCTTGTTTGTGGGAGTCTGTTGTGGGTACTGTTAGTTTGGGGATAGTTGGGCTCTTTTAGTGTTTAGGTTCACTTTTTTTCTGTCTTTGTACCCCTACTTTCCCCCTTTTCCCCTTTCTATTTCTTTTACCCCTATTCCATACCATCACTTATAAGTATGTGTGGTAGGCCACGTCTTGGCAGGATGGGGGAAGAGGAGTTGGGGGGGCTTCATCTGGCTGGTGACGCATTTCTTGCCACTCATGATCCAGGCAGGGTGATACAGGGGTATCCGACAGAGGCGCGCAGAATCCAGTGAGGAAAGGTGCTGCATCACCTGCAGCGTGTGTATGCCAGCCAGAGGAGTGACCACCAGCTTAAGCACCGGTGGGCTGAACTCATCACCAGGGAGCAGGATCTCTTGGACCACCTGGGAATCATGATTGGTGGCACTGTAGGTGAGTACGAATTATGTTAATGTGCACGATTAAATGCTCTGTAGTGACATCAGGGGATTAGTGCAATGTCTGCCAGCTAACTTGCTGACTGTGTGTAATGCTGGGGAAATATAAGGGGATCATTGATGCACTATGACAAGGATCACAATTGCTAGCTGTCAGGTAGCACGTGCTCAGCAAACTTACAGGTTACTTTTCCATGAAGGAAATTGGTGCGGCCTTTTTGTCAGAACAGCTAACAAAATATGAGCCAATCATGTCTATATAGGGTACTATTGACAGAGAAGTACAGATGTACCAACATTTAGGCCAACTATGTTGACGCAATTGCTAGACTGACTTTAGAATCACTACATGATGCTGACAATGAGTGCTGCCTTCACGTCAATTGATAATAGCAAAGTGGCTCAGACATATGTCTCATGTGAGTCTGGTGAGTGTGGAAGGAAAGCGTTCACAGAAGTACTATGAATGTGTGGGATTATTGTGTTCCTTGATGTTTTTGGATTCATGTCAGTTCTTGATTTGAAAACATCGTGAAAAGGTGTAAGGTGCCCTCAGCTAACATCTTAAGATGTTTGTTGGAATTAGTTGAGCCACAATCCAAATATGGATGGCAGTCCAAGTGTATGCACATGGCCTCACATCTCCATGGTTGGTGCAAATCACCATAGCTGGGCCACATCAATTGACTATACTGTAACAACAGGATGGCTTACAAAAGTCCCTGCCCCTCCCTCCCTGTGTCATGGCCACAAGGCATGTTTGACTGGTAATGCAGTCCTCAAGTAACCAGGCTTTGGATGTCTCTCTTGGATGCACATGATGAGACGATTACACTCCATATTTTTTAGTGCTCACCAATTATGGGGCATGTTTGCAACCACATGATAGTTAGGGCCAATGTATGTGTGCAGATATGTGTGTAACTGTCACAGGCGACCCATGCTATGTACAAGTTGGCCGTGAAATATCAGATCCAGTACCATTATGTCTGAATGGCTGCCATTTCATTATTAAGCCTACACATTGTAAATGTTTATGAAATTGTTGCACTGTGCACAGATTTTGAGCACATTTCTTCCTTCCATACCTTACAGGTGGACCGGCACCCTACACTGTGGGAGAGGTGGCGACATTTGAGGACCCCGACCACTCCAGTAAGTGTTGATATGTCGGTTATGTGTTGTGTTTGCTGGTTATGGACTAGTGTGAGTTGGACGCATAGCAAGGTGTGATGCGTTGGGCAAGCTTTTCTCTTGGTCCATTAGTGGGAATGCAGTTCTCACATGTTTTGACTTTGCCAATGCGTATCCAATGGTATCATGTAGGGATTGTAGGACATCCCTGTAGGCCCCACTGTGAGTACAGGGGGTAGTCATGTGTATGACACTTGTATCACCAAGAGTCACAACGGAAGTCAGCCCCAATTTAGTCAGCCTGTCAGACCCACATTCTCTAAGATTGGTACAGCTAATAGCTTTCCAATAGACATCTGCTTCCCTATTTACCTACGTTATTTTGAAACAGTAGGTAGAACCTCCTAGCAGCATGTACTTCCACATGTAGTGCAACAAGTCTGTGGAACCTGAGTGCAATGGCCTAGGTGTGCATGCAATTCATGATCAGGGGTGTTCTAGCAACTCTGTGTCTGATGTAAGTCAGGCCTCACTGGAAGTGTATGTTGTGTACTAAGTTCTGCATTTCCTGACATGTCTGACCCTATGAGTGCTCTAGGGTTTGCTGACTCCTAATTGTAGATAGACCTTACCTGTGGTGTGTCTGTAGAGACAAACATGTGTGGAGTTTCCTATACACTCCTCGGTGTACGTGTTGTTGGCAAATTATAGTTGTGTATCCACCGCCCCCCCTCAAACACGGCCATGGGTTTGTGAATGGGGTACCTAGTACTGATGCTACCAGTATGTTACACATACATGTGAATAAGTGACGGTTTGGTTGCATACTAATATACACACTCAGGTTTGGCACTTGGTACTATACTGGCAAGTCCAGTTACAACTTGCAGACCATGTGGCTTTAGTTTTGCTTTCCATACACTGACATTTGTAGCCCAGCTCTTGGCGGAGGATATGCAGCATGATTCTTAGATGATAACTGTCAGAACTCAGATTGCAAGTCAAAGCCAGTTATTACCCATCTTGTAGGTTATGGATGTGCTTTGTGTGATGTGACCTTTGTAGTCTGGCCTGCCATATACTTCCTCAGGGACATTCAATGCTCTGTATTGTGATATGAGCTGTTACAAGTACAGTAGATGTAATGTCTGATTAACTTGCTGTGCCATTTCACACAATGCAGTTACTAATGTAGAATATCTGCATTTGTCTTCACAGCTGCTAACATGACTCCAGACCAGGTCCGTGAATTTCAGCGCCGGGCCATGCGATGTCAGCACATCCTGCTGGTGGAGTCGGGGCTCCGGAGGATGGCCCGGCGATATCGCCATGAACAGGCCTCTGGGGCATGGCGAGCCTTCCCACAGGGTGGGCCTACTTTGCCCACCACAGCCACCACCAGCACAACCACCAATCAGAGCCAGGTGGCCCCACCCACAGCTGCCACTGTTGGTCCAACATCTGCTGGACTTCCTGGCCCCAGCATTGCCACCGGTGCAGGACAGCCCACTAGGCCTGGCACCACACCCACACAGACCTCCTCCACCAGTACCCAGACTGCCATTGCTCCATCTGTTGACCCTGCAGCCTTCAACAGAATGGAACATAAGATGGACAAAGTGCTTCGCAAGTTGAGCCACCTGAGCCGGGACGTGCGGCACATTAACCAGCGGGTCCAGGACATTAAGAGGACCCTCCGGAGGGCCAACCTCTAGACACTTTTTTTGATGGACATGATTCCCTCCTCTCCCTCCTCTTTCCTTGTTCTTATAGTTAGTGGGCTTAGGGGCTAAGGGGGTCATTCCAAGCTTGGCGGGCGGCGGTCGCCGCCCGCCAAGCGGGAACCGCCAGAAGACCGTACCGCGGTCAAAAGACCGCAGCGGTCATTCTGGGTTTCCCACTGGGCTGGCGGGCGACCGCCAAAAGGTCGCCCGCCAGCCCAGTGGGAAACACCCCTCCACGAGGAAGCCGGCTCCGAATGGAGCCGGCGGAGTGGAAGGTGTGCGATGGGTGCAGTAGCATCCGTCGCGGATTTCAGTGTCTGCTAAGCAGACACTGAAATTCAAAGTGGGGCCCTCTTACGGGGGCCCCTGCAGTGCCCATGCCATTGGCATGGGCACTGCAGGGGCCCCACGACACCCCTCACCGCCATCCTGTTCCTGGCGGTCGAAACCGCCAGGAACAGGATGGCGGTGAGGGGGTCAGAATCCCCATGGCTCCCCTGGGCAGCGGAAAGTCGGCGGTACACCGCCGACTTTCCGTTTCTGGCCGCGGCTGTACCGCCGCAGTCAGAATGCCCAAAGGAGCACCGCCAGCCTGTTGGCGGTGCTCCCGCGGACCCCGGCCCTGGCGGTATTTACCGCCAGGGTCGGAATCACCCCCTTAGTGTTAGGTTAGTACAGGCTGTTAGTTTAGTTAGTGTTGGTGTGTGGGGGGTCCTCATTCTTTATATTTGTACTTGTTAAGTGTGTGGGTGGGTGGGGGCTATGTTGGGGTTCTTGTGTATTAAAAAGAAAAAAAAGAAAAAGAAAAATACCAAAAAAATATATATTTGTTTAGGATAGTATAGTATGTGTTTAGGCTAGTATGTGTTGTCCTCCATGTGTCCCGTCTCATAAGGGGGGCGGGGGGTAGATGTTTAGAACGTTTCGTTTCATGTGATAAGTAAGTGTAGCTTAGGTTAGTTAGGGACAGTTGTGGGTAATGAGTAGTCAGGGTAGATTAGGGTAGGTAAGATTTTTCCCTTAGTTTCCTCATCTGTGGTTAGCATTTAATAAATATTTGGTTACCCCTTAATAGTATGTGTTGAATGGTACTTGATCGTGGGTTTGGATTCAGTGTACATCAATTTGGTACTCTTACATCTGTGTCCTATGCTACAAACAAATCCCAACTGAGCTGTACGATTGGCAGCTAGCCCAGAGCTACCTTGCAAGTGTTGACCCTTTGTTGCAACCACCAATCACAGTTAATATGGATCCCAATGTGTTTCTGTTGATAAGTGTGTTTTCAAAGTCACTAACAGTGCCTCCAGACTTGATATTGGGGAAACAGTTTTAGGTCTGACTGCAGTGTGATGATCATGCACACCCTTATAAGATGAGTTCTCATTGGCAATCTTGTATTCTTGTCTTCATGACCCTCATACATCATTTGTGACACAGTTCGGCATGATTACCTATTTGTATGTTAACTCAGACACCTTCATTTGTGCAGGTTTTGTAGTGTTTACTTAGATTAGTGTGGCATGTTTATTGTGTTATTTTTGCATGTTTACAACATTTTGCGACCACTATTTGATGACTTAGTTATCCCCTGAGGAAGCATTCTTCTGTCCAACACAGCATGGTGGTATATGGTTTCTCACTTCATCCGATTTGTCCCTCAGGAAGGGCAGAGTATGATGCAATCATGGGCACTGTGCAGAATTCTCTGACTACATATTATCAGGACGGTTGTGTTGACAAGCTACGTAATTTGACAGTAGGCACATTTCATTTATCTACTTCACAGTTGATATGTCACATTACCCAGAGACAGATTTGTTGTGTAAGTGCTATTTATTGAAACGTGCTGTAGTGCTATCTGTACATTGTCCATGATTGTGAGTCCATTATAGTGACATTTTAAATTGGGATCCAACACAAGGGGTTACGGAAATGCTTTTGACATGCTGGGGTTGATGTTTCAGACAGTGCAGAGGGACAGGATTTGGCAATGAGTAGGAGAGAGACAATCACTGGGCTGGGTGACAAGATATACAGTGGTTTGCAGAACAGTGCTCGAGTAAAGTTGTTGCAAGACTGGCAAGTTACAATGCGCAGGACCTTGGTAAATGTGGGCCATGTGGCAGGGACTAGTGCTTCCGGGTCATTTTCCTTGTGAATGTGATCTGTTCCATGTCTTCTTCTTCTGATGTGGGTGTTGCCTTCTCTGTTCTTGGTGGTGGTGGTTGTGAAGGGGCAACACACACCTCAGTGTTAGAAGATGTGGAGTCAGATATCCCGGTCGCTGCTCCCTGTGAAGGTCTTAAGGGCAGTACTGCAGCAAGGAGGGTCTGCTGGTTCTTGAGAATAGCAGCTACATCACGATGGTAGGCAGCCAGGTCGCCCCTGAGGGAGTCATGATTGCATTCGTGCATGCAGTGGAAGGTTTGGGGTGCGAGGTGTTGTGGCAACTCCCTTACTGCAGTGGTGAATTCCTTGACAGTTTCTTGTAGTCCTTGCAGTATGGATGTTAGGGATTGCATAGCTGCTGCCTGATCTGCAGATGACATCATGCACGAACGCGCCCCCTCAAGGCTGGCTGCCATAGGTTGCATCCCCACCGGCACCTCCTTGGCCAGCTCCCGCTGTACTCCAACTACAGTTCTCTCAAAGCTGGTGCCAGTGTCGTCAGAGCCCTCAGCTGTATTGGAGCTGGCAGGTCTTACAATTGGGGTGGTGGGTGGATACTCTGCAATGGCTGCTTGTTCTGTGCTCCTCCTTGTGGCTGTAGGTGGGGTCTGGAGGGTTTCAAGGACCTTTTGGATAGTCTCCTGGGGAATATTTATCGGCTTGTCATCCATGTCATCAGGGAAATCTGGGACAGGCATATCGGCAGGAGATCCATCTTCCTCTGCAATGAAACAGGGTACAATTAGTGTGTCTGTGTTGTGGCAATTTTGATGTGACGTGCCTGCCTTTTGATGAATTCACTTTGTGATCTTGTTTTGTGTTAATTTCTCCAGTCCTTCAGATGGGCATTCTTCCAGGCCTATGGCCCACCTGTCTGCCACATGTATGTTATTGAGTTATCAGACTTGTCAGCCTCATCGCCTCTAGGTGTTGATTTATGCCAAATAGAGAATTGCCACCTTCTTTTCCTACTCTACCCTCCGTGTACATCCATTCTCATGGTGAGACCTTTCACTGGCTGTGGGTGTACTGATGGCCCTGGCAGCACACTTAACAATCTGGACCTGCCCCAATCTCTGATCGTTCACATCCACTTAAATGTAATTGACATGTGGCATATCCTATGCATGGCAATGTTATGATCCGATATGGATGTTGACATTGTTAATGTGTCCTGCTGATGTTGGGGAATGTGTGTTACATTGGATTGCCCTGATAGTCGTATCAGTGTCCTATTTCATCCTCTGACTGTGCAGGTGTATTTCAGTGACCAGTTACATGTGTCCCCTCCTCAATGCTGTTGTCTGAGCAGTATGACATTCGGGATGTTGCCTTGTTACCCAGGCACAGGATGGACCCTGACATATGCAGCATGGGTGTGTCCTTAGTGCTGTGTAGCTCCTATTGTTGTTTACATTGGCTGATGTTTGTGACAACTATGGGCATTGACATTTGAGAGCACTGGGGCCTTTGTCTTGTTTCTGGGGATTGTTGCAGTTGTCATCCTCAAACCATAATTTAGGTGTGTATGATCCATGGGGAGGTTACTGCCATTGGCTAGTTAAGCTGCACACAGAGCAGAGGTGGTAGTGGCAACTGTTGTCGCAGTTACATTCCAGTTGTCGGTATGGCTAGAGGATTGCTAATAGGGCCCTAGTTAATGTAGGGGGTATGTTGGCTGACGTGTTCCAGGATGTCAGTTTGACGTTGTGGCCTTCCCTCCTGGCGTGGCTTTCCCTTTGCTCCATCGTTGGCATGACAGCATGCCCCCATGGGATTGTTGTTGGTGTTGTGTAATGGTGTGCCCCAGGTCTTCTCAGAATGGGCCATGCCCCCCTGCCGTGCCCCTTTACCCATGCCACTCCATGTATTAGATGACTTCCATGCATTTAGTGGTCGGTATCCCCCCCCGGTTGTAGATGACATTATTGCATTTTAATTCCCCATGCGACTTACTCTGCATGTGCGTTGTCTCCTGGTAGTCTGCGCTGTCCTGTCCTTGAATCCCTGTGACGATATCCTCAGGGATGACAGCTGCGACCATCTCCTCCATGTGGTCCAGGGCCTCCTGGTGGGCTGGACTCCCACCTCCAGTCTGCAGTGCTGCCTTCCTGTTCCTGGCCATCTTTTCCTTGGTCCTGCGCTTGCAGTCATGCCAGCGTTTCTTGCACTCGATGACTGTTCTGCGTACTTCAGCCACACTGTTAATCTTGTCTGCAATTTGTTGCCATATAGCCTCTCTCCTACTGATTGGCAACTTTGATGTGACAAACAGTTGGTGCTGGTGTTCCGTCACCGCTTTATCCAGAATTTCCTGCTCCTCTGCACTAAAGCGACACTTTCTTTTCTTCTTAAAAGTGTCCTGGTTCTTGTGTGGGTCCTCCTGGCTGGTTCCTGGTCTGCTGTCATCTTCCTGGGGTCTGTAGTGGCATCTGGGATCCATTTTGGCTCTCCTCTGGTGAAATGGCAGTGTTCGCTGGTTTTTTTGACGCTATTGCGGCAAAAAAAATGGCGCATATCCGGTTTGCGGTGTCGTAAATCGACCCACAGTCATTTCCGCTGCGTTAACGTCGTTTTCCTTTACGACTTGACGCCGCGGTGTGCGTAAAAAATAATGACTCCCACCTGTTGTTTGCACCGCCGTGCGTCAAAGTATAAATATGACGCCCGCATGGCGCACCAAAATGCCGTTAGCCGGCGGTAATAGTTTTGACGCAAAACTGCGCCGGAGCAGTTTTGCGTCAAAAAGTATAAATATGGGCCTTAGACCCATATTTAAGAAGGCCTAACACCTCCTTGTGCCACATTAGCGTCATTTGTTATGACCCTAGTGTGGCTCAACAAGGCCAAATTTGCCACACCAGATTTACAAAGTGGCGCAATGCATGCATTGCACCACTTTGTAACCCCTTGCGTCACATTATGCTTGGGCCAGGCATAATGTATGTAAGGGGGGCATTTTCCCACTAGGGGGAGCGCAAAAATGGTGTAGTGGAATCTATGAGATTCCACTGCACCATTTTTAGCAGCTATTTTTAACGCCTGCACAGAGCAGATGTTAAAAGGGGGCCCATCATTATTCTTAATGGGCCCTATGTACTTTGCAGGATTAGCACCAACATTTTTGCCACTAATCCTGTAATGTACCACAATAGCGTAAAGAATGATCACGCTCTTGTCCCTACCCTGCGCCATGGTGCGCCATATGTTAAATATGGCGCACACATAGTGGTGTTAGGAGGGCGCTAAGGGGCCCTATATGTTACAGCGCCACTTTTTAAAATTTGAACTCTCTTGTCTGGAAAAATAATCATCCTTAAATCCTTAGCATTCTTGACATAGTGACACAATCCGTAGGCTGCCACCACAATCATTGTAAAAAAAGAGATACAGTGAAGTATCATATAATCTTAAAGGCCTACACAGGTTACTCATATTCATACTTCGTAGTCAGAAAATAAAAAAGTCGGTTTTAGACCACAACTCCCACCATGCATACTGGGGTTAGCGTTTTGGCTTTCGGAGTATGAATCATGTTATTCCAATAAGTGTAAGGTATTCAATAAATGCACAACAAATAAAGTTATTTTGAAAAAAGTGATCTAGTGCATTCAACAATTGATAACGGAGTGCACGTTTTTCCACAGGCAGCTACAGTAAATTATGTAGATATGTTATTACAATTATAGATTTGTGGTGTATGGCTGCTCAATCAGCATACGTAATTCAAAATCACCTCAGTGGGTACCTTCACTTTTAAAAAAAGGCGCATCAGGTAATACAGTAGTTGATGCCAGCATGCATGGCTCGTAATTATTATTTATCCACAGGTATCATTAGGTAGTTGAAGAACAGAAGCTCACTGGGAGTAGGGAATGCAGGACACTCCTTAAGTATGATTCATAATCTCAGAGTAATAGTGGTTCAAAATAGACTGCTGAGATATTTGAATATCTATGGCTATATCTCAAAGTAATATCATTAACCATACCAGCAAACGTAAGTTTATTTTTGTGAAGCTTCAGCAAAATCTTATGATTTTAATTAGAGCTCAAAGAAGCAATTTTTAGAAAATATGTGACAAAATAGTACATGCTTGAGTACAACATTCAACAGTAGGCAGATTGAACCAAAGGCAAAGGATGTTTTTTTTTTACTTTCAGCATTAACTGTAGTTTCACTAACCCCACAATAGCGACTGGAAGTTATGTCACAACAGAGGACAGCAATTATCAATCAGAAGACGGAGGGAAAGAGTTAACGTGTTGTTATTTGTAGATATTTTTCATTGTGCTTCAACCTGGAGCCTCTTGTTGTCCTTAGGCCCTCATTATGGCAGGCAGAAGCTGTACCAGTGGGGGTTTGGTGTTAGGGTGATGGATCTTGGCGTCAGTGAAATACCGCTACAGCTAAATTTGATAAGCCTGGGGATCCCACATCCAGAATGTCAGGTTGCAGGAATATCAGGGTTCAGCGGAAAGGGTCCCTGAATCAAGATCTGCTTGGGGGAAGGGAAGCAGTAGTTCCTGGTTATGCATGTAATTCCTTATTCCAGGGACCTTTAACGCACAATGCCTGGATTCAGAGTTGGTGATGCCGTTTGGAATCGTTTACTCCTGCCTACCTCGCCTCTCTTAAAGCAATTTCAAACGAGGCCCTTAAAAATCGGTGATGCTCTGCTGTTGGATCTCACTCACTGTGAAGTGCTCTTGGTGTGTTAGTCCAAATTAATACACTACTTATGGTTGGGGAATCAGCAATGCAAGGATTTTATGATGTCCTATGTGAAAATATGTTGCCTTATGTTGCCCATGCACTAAAATGATCAGAACCATGCCCGTGTGTGGTGTTCCGTAGAGTGAAGGGTGAGAACTGAGGAAGATCTGAGGTGACTGGGAGAATCAGAAGAGAGGGATAGATCCCAAAACGCTATTGCATGTCTTTGGTAGTAATTATGGCAGTGTTTGGCTCAAACTGTTTTCATTCTCTTTGTTATGGAAGCAGATTTGGAAAGGTGCTGATGTGTGTCAAAAAATGATTGTTGTGTGTTGTATTGCATTTTCCTGAGTTGTTGCTTTTTGTGCTGTTGCATTTTTGTGTTGCATTATAGTATTGTGTTACTGTGTTTGCTGCATTGCAGTCTCTTTTGAATGCTTAGTATGTTGTGCCCTGTTATGTTCTAAAGTTGTTATTTTGCTTTTGTGGTATGTTACTGTGTTGTGATTTGTTGCTACTAAAGGGATGTGAACAAATGCGGCTACATTTTCAAACAAAAACAGAACATTTATAGTACCAGTGGCAAGCAATAGCTTACCACTATCTGTGGCTGTAAAAAGCGCTACTCCAACTCTCAATCTATTTAAGAGACTCCTCATGGCTTGTGTCCTTTGTTTTCTCCTGAGTTGCCTAAAGGGTTCAGCCAGTCTGGTCTTGCATGCAGCGGTAGCTCCTCCATTACGGCGGAGGAGCATCCCCCCGCTAAGAGCATTAGAGGGAAAAGTGAAAATTAAAATGATAATAAAACAATTTTTTTATCATTTTGTTTTTCTTATGACGCCAGAGCCAGCCGAGTCTAGGACAGAGCGAGGCCATTCTGACAGCAGGGGGAGGAGCAGTGCCACTGTAAGGGCGCATGTCTGTTTGGCCGGCTGTCCAAGGACGGCCAAACAGACAGGCACACTTGGATCTCTCCACCTGGCTGTGCTGCCAATCATAGCCCTGCTCTCATGCTGGTAAACAGTATTACCGGCATGAGAGCAGTTTCTTGATTTGCAGCTGGAAGCCTCAGGTGTGTGTTCTGTGTAGAGTCGGGACCGGATCAGATGAAGACAGATGGCGGCTGGCAGCGGCAGGTAATTACTGTTAGACCTGGCATCCTTGGCGTGGTCTACCCTGTCTTTTTTGCCTCTGCTTCCCATGTCTTGACTGTGTGCTGGATGCTGTTTTTTCTGTTGTTGGTACTCTGGGTACTTTACCAGTGCTAAAGTGGAAGTGCTCCCTGTGCAAAATGTATGTGTGATTGGTTTATCCAGGATTGCCATATTTGATTTACTAGTGAGTAGCTAATAAAGTGCACTAGAGGTGCCCAAGGCCTGTAAATCAAATGCTACTAGTGGGCCTGTAGCACTGGCTGCGCCATCTACCTGAGTAGCCCTGTAAACATGGCTCAGACCTGCCACTCCAGTGTCTGTGTGTGCCGTTCTAAACTGTCAATTCGACATGGCAAGTGTACCCCTTTGCCCCCTTGCCAGGCTCAAACCTTCACTTTTTATACATGTAAGGCACCCCTAAGGTAGGCCCTTGGTAGCCCCGTGGGTAGGGTGCAGTGTATGTTAAAGATGGGACATGTACTGATGTGGTTTACATGTCCTAACAGTGAAATACTGCCAATTTCGGCTTTTACTGTTGCAAGGCCTATCTCTCTCATAGGTAAATGGGGCCACCTTTAAATAACTTTGAAGTACAGATCCCCCTTGGGAGCCGACAGAAATGTGGAGTTTGGTGTCTATGAACTCACATTTTAAAAATACTTTTTTTGGTAAAGTTAATTTTTAAATTGTCAGTTTGAAAATGCCTCTTTTGGAAAGTGGGCATTTTCCTGCTTTGACCTTTCTGTGACTCTGCCTGTTTGTGGATTCCCTATCTGGGTCAGACTGACAATTGGGCTGTTTGTGAATCCCCTCCAGATAGTAAGACAAAGGGAGCTGGGAGTAGCCTGCATATCCTGCTGGGCCATCTGAGCTAGAGTGGAGGGAGGAGTGGTCACTTACACCTGAACGGGCTGTGCCTGCCCTCACACAATGCCCCCTTGCGTGTGTCTGGGGCCTGGCCTGGGCAAAGCAGGATCTTGTGAACAACAGAGACTTTCCTTTGAAGTTTGCCTACTTCAAAGGCAGAAAGTGGTATAAGTAGTGGACCCAAAACCCCAGACTTTTAGATTACTTCTGGGATCATGAGGAGCCTCTGCCATGGAGAAGAGCTGAAGAACTGAGGAGAAGTGCTGCCCCTGCCTGTTACTGTGCTTTGCTGGGCTATTCTGCAGTTGCTGCTTCTGCCTGTGAAAGGGGACAAAGACTGGACTTTGTTGTGCATTCCGGCTTGAGAAGAATCTCCAAGGGCTTGAACTGAGCTTGCCTCCTTTTTTGAAGTCTTAGGGCCATCAAAGACTTCCTCTGCCAGCCCCTGAACTCTCTGCTGAGACTTCTGGCCTGCCACGTGATGTCCTATCCAGTCACCGGGCGTGTGAGAGGTTATGTTGGCAGAACAAGGACTGAAATCAATGCACTGAGCACCTTGCGGGGAAATTTTTGACGCACCACCTGCAACGTGGCTGATAAACCTGCATCACTCACTTTGCGGCAAAACTCAACGCTCCACCTGCATTGCGGCTGGGAGATCGGCGCATCGCGGCTGGAGAAATGGTGCAACACCCGCCTGTGGCTCCGGGTAACGATGCAAACCCCATTAAGTGTGGTTTTCCATCACAGTGCGGACGGAATTTACACGCATCATCGCTGGGCGTCTGAGGTGCCCGTTCAGAAATCGATGCATTGCCCTCTTGCAAGGGAAAAAAATTATGCATTGCCGACCGGACAAGAAAGGATGCATGGCCTCACTTGCGAGTAGGAAATTGACCCATCGCTGACTTTCTTTAATGCACGGTCAGCTGTGCGGCTTTATTTTTTACGCAAACCAGGTGCTTTGTGTAAAATCAAAGTTTACATTGCTTTCTATGGAATAAGACTCTTATTCTTTCGAAAATTCATATTTTGACTTGTGTATGTTGGATTTTTGTTGTTTTCGGTCTTGTTTAATTTAGATAAATATTGCCTATTTTTCTAAACTGGTATGATGTTCATTTTGTAGTGTTTCACTGTATTACTATGTGTGTTGCTACAAATACTTTAGACATTGCTTCAGAGTTAAACCTGCCTGTTCGTTCTGAGCTACATAGGGGGTGAGCAGGGGTTAACCAGGTGTGTTTCTCCTTGGCCCTGATTAGAGTGAGGGTCCTTGCTTTGACAGGGAGTAACCTGAATGCCAACCAAAGCCCCCATTTCTAACAAGTACTTTTTTATTTTATTTGTTATTTACCCCCTCACATCCACCCCACATCCTCCCACCCCACTACTTATCATTACTAGAAGCCACCACTGCTTGCATGCAGTTTTCCTTCATGAGTGTGGCACAACTCAAAGAGAGCACCTGCTTAGCTACAAATGTTTCACCATGGCACAGCTATCTAGCTAACTTTATCCCAGTAAATGCTGCACTTTGTGGTCCCGCTGTTAATTTTGATGTATTTCTAAGTCTGTTACAGGTGTGTATTGCACCTTATCCTTCATCCATCTATACCGAACATCTATCATCTCAATAATACTGTTGAGCAGTGCAAGATAATATCTTAATTGTATTCGAGGCCTACAGCACACGCAGCTTAATGGTTAACAGGCGAGCATCCAAGTAATCAGCAGAAAGAACAAGGCAGTTTCTCAGGCATGCAGCATTGTAGGGTCACCTTTGATCTTGTAGGCTCCCTGCCCATAGGCCTGTACCATAGCAGCATGCATTTCTTTAGCAAAAACAAGAATCTGTATAGTAATGATTGACTCAGGAACAAAACTATTTCTCTGAGTAGTGCAGTTCACCTTGTTTCAGAAATGGTAAAAGTTTGTGGCATTTGTATACCTCGTCCTGTCTTCCTCGTCAGTGTCCTTACTGCGTGAGGGTGAGTACTCACCCAGAAGAGAAGCAAATCTATTGCCATACATCTACACTATGTACATTTTGGAAACTCTTTCCCCTACATCTTGGGAGTCTTTTGAGATGCCTGGCTACTAACAGCTCTAGCTGTCTTGCAAGAACTCATGTCCCCACAAAACAGCACCGCAGTGCGACTGGTGCGGCTGCACTGGGCGCTGACCAGGAGGGGGTGGTGGAGGGGCACATTTAAAAGCACCTCCTGCAGAGTTCCTTGTTCTTCTAGGTTTCAGGTAGCAACAAAAGTGTCATGATAATTTTTGTGATTAATGTTCCTGCTAGAGAGATGGGAGTTTTGACTAGAGGCAGTCTCAACTCGCCATAAAGTAGCACAGAGGGCAACTATGCCTGCTGGATAGAACAGATCTGTATTTTATGTGGATAGCTGAGTAGATTAGTTAAGTAAGCCTTTATCGCGCTTTAAAACGAATTAGATGTATTTGAGAGAGAGACTAGGAGAGACATGTGGCACTTTTGCCAGATGGTAGTGAGGAAGTCCATGGAGGAGATGATATGGGGGAGAGGGCAAACAATTGCTGCTCTTCCCCCCCCACCTCTGGGCTACTATTCTCATCTTCAAGCACCTGATCTGTCTGTCATGCTTTTTTCTCCTTGCATTCTTTCCCACCCCTACTGCTCCTCCCTCCCCCAATGGACAGCTCTTTTATTCTCAGGCACCCAGAGGGTCCTTTCTTAACCTCCCACATGCTCCTTCTTTTTCTGCCACTGCTCCTTTATCCACCACTTCTCTCTTTTTCTGCCTGGCTGCTCTTCCATATACGAGCACCTGCTGAGTCCAGTTATGGTGCCCCCTTGTCCCTTTTCTCCCCAGTCGTTCCTTCTTTTCCCATGTGGGCTGATTGACATCACCAGTGCTCAAGACCATGCCAAGAGCACAGGTCTGTCAGTTCACAGTTTTCTGCTTTTGTATGGAGTACAGTGATGCAAAGAGCTCTTTATCAAGCCTACCTACTTGTGCTTAGTGCTTTTCTTAGTGCATTATCATAAGCACTCAGTGTAAATTCACCCATATTGTGCCATGTACTTCCTCTTGAGTGATAAATGCTGATGCAAGTTACCTCAACAGGAAACGAGTCTCGGTACCTAGAAACCCACGACATCGAACTCCTAAGCTTGACTGTTGATACCACTTTGTGCTCGAGCTGTGCTGGACAATCTGAGAACAGACTGAATATTTCCTTACAGCCTGCCTTGCTGTAACTCCTTTTATAATTATCTGACATACAACGGCATATTCTTTCTATGCTTGACACTGTGAGCCAGATTTATCGAAGGCTTGCCTTACCCTTGCCTCACGCAAGAAGATGCAAAGCAAGCACTTAAGTCAGTATGACTATGCCACGCAGAGACACCATGGCTATGCGTTGGGTAGGCATTCGTGGTGCGTGGAGCGTAGGTGTTCCCACTCATCCACCTATGATTTTTTGAACATTCCTAGATTTATAATGACTAGTAAACCTAGCAATGTGTCAAAATGCTTTGCCTTCCCAGGTGAAGTGTAACAAGAAGAAATATGCTAATTTCTCCTTGTTATTTCCTCTTTCAGCACACACACAGAAAGAAGAAATTACGAAGGCGTCCTTTCTGCACAAAAACAATCCTGTCGTAACACAGGCACCCTTGCACCATGATACATGTTATGTTTTGGCTATGTAGTTATGTGCTGGCGATGATCCCTAGAGAAGCTGGATGTTCAGACCCTTGAGGAAGTAGACCCCTGCCAGGGGTTGGATAGCTGTAACTGAAAAGCTGAAATAAGCACACTTATTTACACCTTTTAGGCCTTGTTTCTTTCCAAGGTTGGTAACAAGGATGGGATACTTGTCCGCTAAGCATGACTGATGAGTCCAACCCCTGAGAGTTACCTGTAAATACTGCTTGTGTATTAGGTAACAGTAACCAAGACTACATAATCTACTGCAAAAGGCAGGTACTGTGGTGTTTGAGAATCCATGTTTGGAATTCTTGTGTGATAGTTTGGGCCATCAGTGTTGAGAAAAGGTACATGAGTTAATACTCTATCAGTCCTCGCTTATGCAACGGATAGTGGCACGAGTCAATTTTTTTTGTTTGTCTCTGTGTCTAGGGCTTGTATTGTGGTTTGCTATTCCAGGAGGTCAAGCGCTTTCCTATGTTAATAGAGGGTGTCGGCTGTGTAATTGTCCTCATTAGGTCGAGCGCACAAGTGCTTTGACCTGCTGTAAGTATTGTGGGCTTTCACTTGTTCTTGGGCTTGCCTTGTAAAAATCCTTTCTTATCATTGGTGAATGCTTTACGCTTGTCCCTCCATAGCGCGGTTTTGTTACCTCCTTGCAGACTGCCCCTGTTACATGGATAATTGCACGACTGCCAATACGTTTGACTGGTGGCAAACTTCTTGTTCTTTTTGGATCTCTCCTTCGTGCTCATTCCGGCCATGACGCTTTGAATCGGCTCGCTTATGTCAACTGTTTTACTTTTCATTTTCAATTTAAGTAGCAAGGAAAATCCAGTGTTGAATTTACAATACTAATAGCTCTAACTCGAGCAAACATGAGACCCATTGCATTGCAAATGCTTGTTTTTAGTATGGAACTGTGTTAAAGTGGAAAAAGACGGTTCATATCAGACACTCATGCACGCCAGGACTAACAAACCTGCTGTCTCGTGGACATTGTTCCGCACATCCTGTGTTATTAGGGAGGCGACGCGCAAGCAGCATATGCCAGTATCACAGCTACCGGCTTTGAAACCCTCTTATCTCATGGGTTTTGTTTAGCATGTGCTGCTGATTGTAAATGACTGAGGGACCGATGTGCACTGATGTTGTGGTTGCTAGCACGTCCCTCATGCGGCCTATCATAATACCAATGCACACAAATTGAAATTGTGCAGCCCCATTTGGTTGGCTCCGAGCTTCCGAGCAGGAGATTTCCTTCACGTGTGACCCAGCTCTCTGAGGAGGACATAGGATGTTTCATATCTGGTGGGAGTCTGCAACCGCATAGGCAGAGGACCGAAAGCACTACACTGAATGCAGGAAGTTCCACATCTTGTGTAGTTGGCATGAGCATTGATAGAGGAGTGAGCCATAAATGCAGGGTGGTACTTGTGTATGAGAACTCACATGGATTTGACTGATTTAACCATTTGTCGCTTTGTCAACAGTGACTACTTTGTTATTGTAATTTGTCATATGATCGATTTGACAATGATGTCTGCTTTATATCTATTTAAATTTGTTATTACTAGGGTGTTGAGTCATGTATGTACAGTCTGTTTCAGCACCTCCTGAATCTTTGCAAGGTCCAGGACTTCCTATTATGACTTGGGAGAATTGGAGGGAGTCATTCAAAACTTACTTGGAAGCCGTGAGAGGGGATATGTTTGTTGCCAAACGCCAGTTGGCCATTTTGAAACATTATTTAGGAGTTGAGAGAACAAAGGTGCTGAAAACTTTACCTATTCCATTGAATCAAGATGGAAATAGAGAAGATGTCTCATACGTGGATGATGTTTCTGATGATGAATATATGGATGACATAAGAGCTCTGGAAGAGAATTTTGGCAGAAGAATTAGTATTGTGGCAGAAAGGCACAATTTATTTTCACGTGCTCAGTTACCTTTGGAAAATATTGAGCAATATGTTTTGGTTCTCTGAACCATAGCTGTGACATGTAAATTTGAGATCACAAGGCTCCTTATAAATAATAGAATAAATAATGTCAGAATCCAAGAGAAATTATTTGAATTGAAAGATTCTTCTCTCAATAAAAAAATTTGTTTTGCACGTCGCATGGAGAATACATCTAAGTATGTGAAATAACCTAATGAAGGTCAAAGGGGAGAAAAGTGTATTTCCGGTGATGTACATGTAGTACACAATACACAAAAAGGATCTGCTTCCAAAGTATTTACAAAAACACTTTGGAACATTCTATTGGTGTGGGAGTACAAAACATATAGCAGAGTCTAATTCTTGTCCTGCTACTAAATCTAAGTGTTTAAGTACACAAATGTAGATCAGTTTTACAGAGTGTGTCAGTCTGAAGGGCATGGTAGAGGCAAACAAGATATGAATGCAGTAAGAGATGTATTAAATGAGTATAATGATGATGAAGTTCTCACTGATGATGAAAGGGTGGAAGTGTTGGTTGTGTGTGAAGCTGATGATCCAGAATGTGCTGTAGGTGAAATAAAGGAGACATACCCTCCCCCTAACATGTGTCATAAAGATTAATGGTAGTGAGATTTCTGTGTCAGCTCATTGTTTCTTGCCTTATACTTTGATAGATAAATCTGGGGAAAACTGAAGGGTTGTAAGTTGATTTCCACAGACACAGGGCCGGAGGGTTATTGTAGTTTGATAATACGTATAGCTAGATCTTTTAATAGTATCCTGCAGTATAAGAAAAGGTCAGCAGAAGGCAAGGTGTACATGGTTGAAAAAGGAAAAACATTCTTGGGGAGGAGAGAGCAAAATGCCTTGGCTATAATATTGAATCACAAACATCCTGATCAGGTCTTACTCACAGGATTAACTGATAAAAGTATGTGGAGTCACAAGTATCCAAATTATTTGCTGAACAGTTAGGGTGCTTGAAAAAGTTTGAGCATCATATCATACTGAAAGAAGGCTGTTATCCCAAGGTAAACAAAGTGATGAGTGTCCCTTTAGTCTGTGTGACCAATTGAAAGGTAACCTTGATCAGCTATGTACTTCTAGTGTTATTGAACATATTGGATCATCTGAGTGGCTTAGCCCAATTATGTTGGCCAGGACGTTTAATGGAAAGTTACTGATGTGTGTGGATTTAGGAGACCTTAATGAGTTTATCTGGGTTGACCACCAACACCTTCCACACTTTAATGAAATGATCATAAACATAAGCAATGCTAGGTATTTCTCATTTCTAGACCTTACAAGTGCATATCATCAAACCGATGGTACATTCTGATTTGAAACATCTAATTTCTTTTATTATGTCCGAAAATGCTTTCTAGTTTGTGTGGATGCCATTTGGTTTAGTGTCTGCATTTTTCCAGAGAGTGATACAAAGTGTCTTTAAGGATCTTGCTAATGTATTGTTCATCTAGGATGATATTTTAGTGCAGGGTTCAGGAACAGCATGATTGTGTTCTGAATGTGGAGTTGCAAAGTGGGATTACAGTATTGAGAAATTCAAGTTTGGAATAACTGAGGTGGAGTAGCCAGGACACACATTGCTGTGCGATGGCATACAACCCAAAATGAAATTAGTGAAAGCTATAGAAAAACCACTGTCATCTATCAATAAAGAGCAACTATGTTCTTTTCTTGGAGTAGCTGAATATTACTCTAAATTTGTGGAACATTTTTCGGACAAGGTGTATGTGTTGCTTCAATTGATTAAAAAGGAGTGAAGTATAGGTGGTTGAGTGAGTGTCAGTCAGAGTTTGACAGTATCAAATAGTCCATTGTTAAGGCTATTGTCTTAAAATCTTTTGATCCCCAGGACAAAACCATAATAGTGGTGGAAGCAGTGAGTATGGTCGTGGAGCAGTGTTGATGCAAAGAAAAAGTAATCAAGATAAGGTAGTCGTGTTCATGTCATTGATGCTAGTAAGGGCTGAAAGTACATATTCTACGATTGAGAAGGAGACGTTGGTGTGTTTGTGGGGTGTGCAACATTTTAAGATCCATGTATGGGGCACTGTACCTGAGCTAAGTATCAACCACAAACCCCCAACTAGAACAGTTTTCCATCAAGGGTGTGGGAGGAACTAAATGAGTGTATCAGTTGAAAGAGTATAATTCAACAGAGTTTCCTGATTTTAAAAGAAAAGTCAAGAACATGCTTTGGAGCTCTAGGAATACACCACATTCTGATAAAGGAAAAACACCATTCTTTTTGTTTAAGGACAGGGTAGTATGTAATAAGGTAACACCAATGTAGATAAATACAGCATGCCATTCAGAAGTAGATGGAATGAAAAAGAAAGAAGGAGTGGAAATATATCAAAAGAAATATGTTGAAAAACATAATGTCAAATTGCTTTAAAAATTGTGTGTTTTTAGAAACGGTGATTTTGTAAGGGTGTATTTGGGGATGAATGCAAGACTGGGTACTTCCAAGTGGTCAGGTCCTAAAAAACTTAAGTGAAGTGAAGGGTAACACTGTGTGGATGGAAGATGGAAAGAAGTTGAACACAAGAAAAGTGATCATGTGTAATGACTTGGAGAAAAATGTAAACTCTAGAGTGATAGTAACTGGTGTAAAGGAAGATGATGCTCAAGTCTCCAAGCTCGTATAAAGAGAAGACCTTGCAGACTCAAAGACTATGTGCATACATTATTATCGAAACATGTTAATGGAAATGAGGTAGCGTTTTTACCAGTGTCTGTATATTCAACTTTACTGTTGCTGAGACTAGCGTGATATGTACTATACCCTATGGAGGTGTGTTTGTTAGATTACTTCTTTATTAGAAATAAGAAGAGTTTGTAAAAGTAGATATGTTATGTTTTGACTATGTAGTTAGTGCTGGAAACGTTCCATGGAGAGGCTGGATGTTCCAGAAACTTGAGGAGGTGGATGCCTGCCAGGAGTTGGATGGCTGTCCCTGAAGAGGGGGAATAAAGCATGTATTTACACTTTTTGAACCCTGTTTCATCCCAAGATCCTTCCTTGGTGCCTGACAGCAACAAATGTTGATAAATCTGGCCCTGTGTTTGCCCCTCCTTTTCAGTTAACACACACTAATTACTAGAGGCACGGCTTCAAGAAGCCTAGGCTCTACTTTGAGAATCACTAATGCACATTTGCTGCACAGGCTAAAAGACAAGTCTGACTGTTTCTATATACAGAAAAGTGCTGGAAGGTATAGGATCTCTGCTATTCATCCTGGCACTCATATATCCATTTATTCATCTACCCACTGACTCATTCTTGCGTTCACTTATTCCATCATCCACTGTACCACACACACATACACACACAAAAAATCAATGAAGAGAACCATTTTTATAACCCAGCACCCAACTTTTCCCACAATAACCTCAGCCCTTCTTCCTAATGATAATACCCAGCCATTTCACAAAAAGACCTGACATTTCCAGACACAAATGATAGCAGATTGGTTAACAGGAAAAGAGGGATGCGTGACTTTAATGAGGATGACCTGGACTACATGTAATGAAGATTACTGGTTAATAATTGGAACATTAGTATTTGTACATTTGCATTAAATTGTTACATTGGTGTAGATGCTAAAGATTTTTGGGGTGCACCATGAATTGCATATATGTGTAATATTTGTTTTTTATCATTTTTATCAGAACAGATAGTGGGATTTACTTCATGTAGTAGTCTTTCGATCCAAGTGGTGTTATTGGCAAACAAAGGGCTGCTTTACTTAGTATGCAGAAAGTAGAAGGACGAATCAATTCTGCATGTGTGTTTGTGTGCCACTGTCCTGATACATATATAAAGACATGCATTTTGTGTACAGTGCCTCCACCTCTATCTAAGAAAGCATTCATCTCCACAAGGGCATAGTGGTACTGAAGGCCATCCTACAAGTCTTCATCCCACTTGCCACTTCCTTCCTCTCCTAGTTCACAATGCCACTCACAAAGTTAGGATATGCTGGCTTAATAATTATTTTCATTCAAGAAAACATAATCCTAGATAATATTTGTTTCCACTGTGGATGAGGTTGATTGAGAGTGGTATCTGTAAATGTGTAAAATATCTTAATACCCACCTCAGAAGCTCATTTAAGATGTATTGCCCAGTGGTCACTTCCCCGAAGTGCTAAACAGAGCAGACTTGCTTGGCTCTGCTTGTGAAAGAGTGTGTTGGAAATCTGAGCTAGCACCCTGTCAAATCCATCCAGTATGGGCCCTTGTCCAGCTCATTGATGCCTAGTCCAGTCAAAATCTGGGGGGATTGTTTATCTGTCAGTTGCTTGCATCAGTGACTGATGCTAGCATTGAAATAACTTGATTAAAGAGTGATTGTTTGTTGTTGACCAGACTCACCACCATAGACACTAATCCTATCAGGATGCACGATCTATGCTCTTTGAATTTGCACAGTCTCTTCCTCAGAATCTTTGCAGAAGTGTGTCAGGGACTGTTGAGACAACAACCACCATTCCCTATGCAAAAAGGTTATTCCCGAACCCAACATTCCATGTTGATGTTGTCCCATCCACCCAGACTCACCATGTCCACCTCATGTCTGATTTTCACCTGCTCCTCAAAAGTGGGGTTCTAAAAGCTCGCCTACATTTTTAGTCATGTAGCAATAGTGACTCACATAGTTTAAATTTCAGTGGTCAGGCATCATCATGCTACCTTCAGAATCTCTTAGCTGAAATGCAAGGGCCATCTTTAGACACATTATGCAGACACTGGTGAGTACATGCCTAATTCTGAGCCACACTGGTGTTCTTATCAATGCAGATGAGACGATTGGAAATTGGATATTGAGAGGGAGACATGTACACAGTGACACAGCTTGTGCGCCTGCTCCAAACTGTTGTACACCTGAAGGTCATCTTTGTCTCCACTAGCCTTTACTATTGGCATGTAATTTGTCCTTTGCATTGTTTTCTACCCCTAGTCTCCTGAGGTGAAACCTAGAACTGCTTCCTTGCTAAACCAGTTTGCCTTCACTTTATCCTACTCCCATTTTTCCAGTTTTGTCCTGGGAGTTGCAAGCAACCAAGACACTGCAGGAGATGATGCCTGCTGACTATACACAACCCTGAAACCATAAGAGGGAATCAAGCAGTAATATCTCCATATATTCTCCATTCTAGTGTACGGAAACACAAAAGATATGGTGGACAAATTTTAGAGATCCTTTTGGTCATACTGCCTCACCCTAAAATGTTCTAAGTAAGCCATTCTTGGATGAAAATGCAGCACCTACATATTGTGGCATGCTTCATCATTGGCTACCTGATTTGTCAAGCCTGCTTGCAGTTTTCATAACCAGTAGGCTCCTCTATCGCATTTTGACCTCCGGGTAGGGCTGCTAGGTGTGGCGTCCCATGCAGAGTGTGTGTGTCTCTTGCGCTGAGTGCTCCTAGCACTGCTAAGTATTGCTTCTAGGCACTGCTTGCCATTTGCAATCAGATGGTGCTGGGCCTTTTCCCTGGAGCATTCAGGAACAGGATGGATGCCTCATCCTGTCCTCCACTAACCTTTTCTCTAGTGTGTTTTACGCTTCCAAAGCTAGACAATGGTAAAAACGTAGGGGGTTTCTGGAGAGGTTTCTTGTTGCTGTGTCACTGATTCCTGCTGCCTGCCTTTCCAAGTCTGTCAGTAAATGTTGTGGTGTATGGAGGTCTTGGGTCTTGAAAGAGAAATAGTAAACAAGTAAAAGGGGACCAGGACAAGATACAATAAAACAAATTGCACATGTTAATACACTTCCCCTTCCTCTTATTCCAGCTTCCGATTCAAATGTCAGGAGGGATAAGTGTTGGCTCCCAAAGTTGCAATAGGTCTGGTCACCACTGTTGTAACTCCCTAGACCATTTCCTTTGCTATGTTTTGTTCAGCACTTGCGCTGACTTGGACCCTGAACCAGATAGGCACATTTCATTAGTGGGTTCTGGTGTCGTCCTCTGTAAGCTGAATATCAGCTAGTTCTGGGCTAAATCTCGTGCCTCATTTTTTGTGGTCTGAATTCTGCCTCTCCCCCACCTTGTCTCTGCACCAATAGTGTTCCTGAAGTTTTGGAAATCTTCTCTCTCAGAGCTTAAACCACCACTATATTCTTCATTCTCCGGTACTGGCCCTTATTTGGTGAAGTGGGAGTAAATACCTGATGTTATGATCTTTGTGGCTAACCTCACCTTGGTGAGGTGTAGGTATGTTGGTTCCGCCATTGTCCCATCATCTTGCCAGTCTCTGTTGAGCAGATATCACCTCTCTCCAGCTTTATGCCGTATTCATCAAGTTCGACCTAAAGGCTGTCTGTATATCATCTTCCAGAATGCCCCGAGAGAGTGCAAGTCTATTTTGCTGCTCCCTGGTACATCATTATCAGACCATCCAGATGAGGGTCATCTATTTCCCTTATCTTGGCTGATTACTGTGGGTTCCCCAGGATTCATTCTTGCACTGGCCATGTTCAGACAAGTTGCTGCACTGCATTGCGTGAAAGGGAGAAGGTAGAACTGCACCATATCTACTAACATATGGTGCCACTGCGGTCACCCCAATGTGGTGGTGCACTTTTGAAAGCCTAGCACCAATGTACACAGCGTTGCACTATAGTGTAAGGGTGTGTGTGATGTCAAGGGTAGGTTTTGACTAAGAAGGAAATGCTTCCAGTACAAAATATAATGCTTTTACATAGTTTAACAGTTTTCCCGCTTTGAATGTGAGCTGTACAGTGCTGCACACACTACTGCAAAGTTGGATAGGTTTAGAGAAAAAAAACAACTTTTCTCAAGCTTACGCCTGCTTCGAGAAGGTGTTAAGCTTTTGGGGCAAGTCCTGGCTACCTTTTTTTAGTAGAACGGCCTTTGTGTCAAAATCTGTTGCACCACCAATGGAATGACCCCTTTAAGCAAAGTAGGAAAAAGCAGTACTTCACATTCCTTTATCACTGCTTTTCAACACAAATGAGGATTTGCGCGGAAATGAAATCCCAAAACAACTCTTTGCGCCAGTTCCATCCTTGTGCTAAGTGTTTGCAAAGCTGCCCTTCAAAGTAATACCGCAGACTTTAGTAAAGAATGCTGGACATAGATTCAGTTTCTCCATCACCTTTCTTTTGTCTTCCTCACCTCTTGGTAAAATTTCTTATGCTCTCGGGGACATCCTAATAACAGCATTTCTCAAATTTCCGCATAAGTTTTGGAATGATCTTTGAATAGTGTAATTGCATCTTTTCCCCAAGGGCTCAAGAGCTTTAATTATTACCCACAGATATTCTGCTCCAAATTCCGAAACAACAAGTTTTCCCTCCAGGTGGTTGTTGTATGTTATCACTGCTCCGTGGGGTTGTACACCTGCTGTCTTTAGAAACGCGTTGTCTGTGAGCACGGTTGCTATGGAGCTGGGAGTGGGGGCGGGAATCCCTTTGTTTACCCGCTTGCTCCAGGTTGTTGTAGTAGTAGAGGCGATGACATGAAGGTTAATAAGAATGGACAAAGTAAGTCACCTTATACTGGCTTCTGACAGCGAGGTTATTGTGCCTTGTAAAACAACCACTTTTAAGTATACAATACTTTGTCGGGCAGTAACCTCTTTGCCATGTCCCACTAGAGACGTTGAAACTTCTTTAACACAAATAGGAGAAATTGTAATGTATTGTATTGTAAGCTATTTATAGAGCGCATTCCGGTCGTAGTATCGAAGCGCTAGTGAACATTGAAAGGAGAAATCTAGTAACATTTTTTAAAATAAACGAAAACAAAAGAACCGCCCGAGGCTAGAAGCTCGGTAAAGTACAGCACAAAAGCTGCACAAAAAGAATGTCTAGTCTAATCTGAGAATAGCAAAGAAATGAATGAATGATGGTGCGTTTCTTAATTAGTCCGCAAAATAGTTTTGGGGAAAAAGGAGCAAAATTATTACATTTGAACGTACTTATAGTCTAGTTCAGTAGTTCCCAATCTTTTGACTTCTGTGGACCCCCACAATATCATTATTGGAACCCGGGGACCCCCACTGAATCAGTTTTGTAAACCACCTCCTCCCTGCCAAGTCATTAATGGAAGCCAGGGACCCTGGTCTATACATTGTGGATGATTTGAACCACAAAACAAAACATACAGAAACAAGCATTTCATCAAACACATACACAAATGATAACACATTTTATTTAATTTGCAAACAAATATAAATGAAAACATATATTTTTTAATTTTAATAAGAAGGTTGGAGTTTTTCTAAATTTAATAGAAGCCACACATCGTTCATACCGCACTCTGTTTGATGCACCTGCACTGGTCCCACGGAACAATCTGAGGATACTACTTTAATTTTTTGCCTCAAATTTCCAATTCTCTGACACTTACAATATGCTTAACATTTTTTTATTGTACATTTCGCCACTTTATTTACGTACACTTTAATAATCTGTTAATATTATTTAATTTTCTAAGCAGTCGCGGACCCCCTGAGGATGCTTTGCGTACCCTCAGGGGTCCCCGGAACCCAGGTTGGGAACCACTGGTCTAGTTCATTTGTGTGAGTGAGGATTTGTGCACAATCTAACTCCACTAATTAAATAGCTTCTAGGTGCAGACAAGTAATGTTAAAACAATTGCTCCTTCTGGATGAGAACATGGTGCAATTTTAATGCCCTGCTGGAGCAGTAGCCTAAAAAAAACACATCATAAATTGTGCACAACATGATCATAGGATGTTTGTGGGCTGTGTGTGTAATAATTTTTACAAAGCAGTGGCTTTTTAGAACTGTAGACTATACATACTTCAGAGACTATTTATACTATATATGCATATGCGCACAGTGTAATTTGCTGGTTAATTCCATTGAATGCGGGGCGTGGCCATGACTCAAAAGAGGCGAAGTATCGGGTGAATCGTGATGCGCCTCCTTCACCTCAACAATGGTCATAACTACCAAATCATACTCTGCAAATTTGCATTCATTGCTTATGCCATGAAATATTTTAATATACCCTTTTTTGACAAAAGATATGTAACCACAACCTGAATGCAAGGAGTTACATTTATGA
Organism: Pleurodeles waltl; assembly: GCF_031143425.1. Lineage (NCBI taxonomy): Eukaryota > Metazoa > Chordata > Amphibia > Caudata > Salamandridae > Pleurodeles > Pleurodeles waltl. The sequence continues at coordinate 997,124,045 of NC_090436.1, forward strand.
AGTATGGTAACTGTAACGTATAATTTGCGAGGCAGTAAATTTATTTGTCTCATGTCAGTTTTGCTGAAATGTGTGAATAAAGTAAATAAACTGGAATTTGACATTTGCCCTTTAGTAATAAATGTCTGAATGTGCAATGATATTATAGTAGCTCTAAAAAAGGTGTTATTGGACCATATTTGTTTTCACTGCCATCTGCTATTGCATAAAGGAACATATATATATACACACACACCCACCCACACACACACACACACCCACACACCCACACATCCACACACACACACACACATGCGCCAGGCCCTGAAGCCAACACCTGCCCGCACAGCTGAAGGCTGTACGCGGCAGTGGTTGAATTAACGGAAGCGCTATATAAATACTATTACAATACAATACAAAACAATGTATAGTAATGAAAATTATTTCACGGTAAAAAAACAATAGAAATTCACTATAAAAAACAAAGGTTACAAGGATGTTATAGTTAGGTAATAGAATTAAAACAAAACTTAGAAATTCACTTAAAAAAACAAAGGTTACAGGCCGCTATAGTTAGGTTCTGAATTTACTTGCACAAAACCAGAGAAAGTCAGCAGTTAGAGTTAGCGTTATTTGAAGTAACTGTAACTTGCGTCCTAAGGTAACTATAACTTGCGCCCTCGCCATGCACTACTAATAACCCCAGATATTAAAGCACTCATGCTAACCTTTATAACGTCAATAAAAATATCAATGGAACAAAAATTTTGAAGAAACAACTGTGCATGGAGGTTGCTCGAGTTAAAGTTACCTTAGACCGTGAGGTATAGTTACTTGAAGTAACTATAACTGCTGAATTTCTCTGGTTTTGCCCATGTAAATTCAGAACCTAATTATAACGCCCCTGTAACCTTTGGTTTAAAAAATATATTTTTTATATATATATCTATATATCCAAATGCTATGTTGCTCAATAACACATTATTTTGAGCCGGCTTCGGCGTAATATCAACTATGCCAGTGCAATTGGAGACATTAACTATAATTACGCAATTACTACTGCATGAGTAATTATGAGCAATTTTGGGGAAAATACCCTAGTGAGAAAGCACATTTAGTGCACAATGCATCCTTGTGTCCTTTTTGGACATAAGGGTGCATTTTGTGTAAGCAAACAGCACTCTATGCTGGGAGTAAGCTATGGGAAAATCCTACCCCAAGTGCACATCATTTAGCTCTGTTTATTAGTGAAAAATGCATTCTCGTGCCTATTTTGGATGAGGGGGTATTTTGAGCTACGAAAATAGTGCTACATGCTGGGAGTACATTGGGGCAAAATCCTGCCCCACAAGCACATTTAGCGAGCATGAGTGGCTGTTCATTCCTGCTTTTTATGTTATGTGAGCTTTCCGCAAACCCAACCATCCACATATCTCTAAAATTGGAACCAAATTTCGAATCCCGGCCCACTCTGCACTCAACCTCCGCAGGCATCCAACCCTCCACAACCCACAGCCTTTAGTCATGAGCGCCGTGGGTTTTGATGCTGTGCCTGGCCACCCCCTCCACACTTATGGGTGAGCACACCTGACTATATGATGTACTAATATAAAGGGAGTCATTTTAAGTAAGGTAGATCTACTGACTTTGTCAAAGGGTCAGAGCGGCAAAATATAAAAAGTGGGATACTAGCTTTATCAAGGTTTCAACATATCAACATATATAAAGCAGAAATCTAGTGTTTGTCAACTTGTAGGCAATAACCTTAATCAGTTGTATATTTAAAAAAATCACACATAGCAATGTTTAATAAACGTGATTATCATAAAATAATTTCATTAAAGCCTTTAAAAAAATATTACCACACATTTGAGTCTTTTTTTTTTTGTTACATTTTATGGTAACAAAAAGCAGCTATAGAAACAACTACAAGAGGTTCCTGCACTTCAGCTGAAGAGCACAGAGCTCCAGCTTGGAGTGCTTTAAAAACACATAAGGAAAGCTCTCTTGGGGTCATGGATTTAATGACCCAGGAGATGTCTAATGTTTTTCCTTTCTGTTGTTGGAGGGCTGGTGCACTCTGTGCATTACTCTACAATATTAAACAACGGTTGGTGGTGCCCTTGGCTCTTCTAGGTGACATTTTTTTAAATATATTTTTTTGGGCCCAGTTGGGGTCCCTCTGGGAATCCTCCACCAGGCCTAGGGGTGCAGGGTATTTGTCATACTTATTTTCATAACAATTGACTGACTCCCTGGGTCCTAAAATGGCTGCCATCACATCTTTGAACCTGGTTTTCTCAAACAATACTGACAGATTTACACCAAATCACAAAAAGCACACTCCCGGGACGAACATCTAGCTTTTTGCCAAATATGGTGTAATTCTGTTTAGCTTTTTTGACTGTAGCTGTTTTTAATTTTCTTTTGGAAAATTGTATGGGCAGAATGGGATTTGCACAACCCCCCCCCCCCCCCCCTCCTTTTCTCAGCACTTGCTTCATGGATCACTCTGGATGAACATTTGTTTTGAATTTTTTTTGAAGATTTGTCAAATGGCACCAACGGTATAAGGGTGGTCCTAAATATAACTAGCCAGTGGTTGTGGTCACTCTGTACTGATGTCACTGACCATATCATGAGTGATGTAATATGTGAGGTCATAAGCAATGCATTATGGGAGTGCAAATAGTTAGCTCAGGTAACTATAACTGCTGAATTTCTAAAGTTTTGGATAAGTGAAAACAATACCTAACTATAATGCCCATGTAACCTTTGTTTTTTTCAGTAAATTTCTACGTTTTTTTTTTTCTATTTCCTAACTATAACGTCCCCGTGACCTTTGTTTTTTCCAGCGAAGTTCTACGTTTTTTAAAATTCTATTCACTAACTATAATGTCCCTGTTTTTTTCAGGGAATTTGTAAGCTTTTATTTATCCTTTTTCTTAACTTTAATGTCCCTTTAACCTCCTCGTATTTTGGGGGAAATTCTGAGATTTGTTTAAGTGGTTTTTAAAACTATAACTTGTATATAATGTTTTTTTTTTTAGGTAATTATACTTTTTTTCTCATACATACTTAGATATTAACACCAGATGTCTGGGGAAAGAAGTGTTAGGAAACCTTTCATTAAGCTCTCTGTCACAAAGAAATACATTAACCCTGTACAGTGTTGAAAATTAAATTGAAGAGGTACAATCCTTATTGTAAATGTGCTGCTGATACTGTTTTATACTTTATTCAGTATTTACAAAGTTCTGAAGTAGTATTCCAATATTATTATTTTTTTAACTTTATTTTGGAGCTGCAGGGCTATCCGCGGGTCTGAAGAAACAGACCGGCGAAGTTCAATGGTTCCCATTCCGATTATATGACCGGAATTAATACATGGTTTGAATCCGCGGATTCGTGACATTTAAAAAAAATAAAATACAATTTGCACCCATTCCTTCCCATATAAATAGAAGACTGAACATATTTACAACTCGAAAACATATTTTATTTATTTACAATAGAACACAAAATGTATATTACAATTTTCGTGGAACCGCAACTACAGTTCGGAAGCATGACGTGAGAAGAGCAATCATTGGTTACTTTTCAACAACAACTAGTTTTGGGTAGGGCCACTCCCTAAAACAGTTAATATTCTGCTAGCTCTTGTGGAAAAAGAGTCTCAGCTGGATTCCTTCTGCAACAGAACTTTCCAGAATGGATGAAGGGAGTGCCTCACCACCACCTGCACAGTTTCAAGATATTCCTGAAGAAGATGATTCTTTACTAGTGTCTTCTTCATGTAAGAAAGAGAGTGAATTATAAACATTTTTTACCATACCTGTGGGGAAAAAACATGGTACATCAAAGTAATACAGCCACGGAACGTCGAGTATGTGGGAACATCTGCACACAATCCACAAATGGGCATACCAATGAATGAAGAGAGAAAAAGAACTGACACATTTTGATGCAGAACCTGGTACATCATCATCTAGCCAAGCTACTGCTCAGAATATCAGTATGCCAGCCACATATACCAAATTAGGTCAAATAGTAACATCCTACAACATCTGCCATAATCTTGTGGTTGCAGAGGTTAAAAATGTCAACAACTTATTTTTGCAGGTCAAAAACCACTGTTGTTAATTTTTTCACAAGTTTTTTTTTTAAACTAGCTATTATTGCGCACTGTTGTGCTTTGATAATGCAAAAGTATTGCATTTAAGTTCTTCCCAAATTCCTAATACATTTTCTGAAACAAAAAAGTAAAATAAAACACATTAAAAACTTGTAGTATCAAAAACTACAAAACAACTGTTCTTGTTAGCGCCACCACTGGACCAAACAAAGAGCTGTGTTTGAGTCTTTATTACTCATCAGTATTTCCATAGTTGTATGATTGCATATCTAACTGTTCATTTCCATGTATAAGTTTATTTATCAGTTTCAGTCTAGGTGTCTCAATCTATCCAAAATTGTGTCTCTGGGTGTGTTAGTGTATGTGTAAATCTGATCCTGGGTATGTTAATGTATATGATAGTGTCTGCCTGTATGTTTGAATGGAGGCATTACTATATAACTGGTTTTGTTATTTTCCACATTAGTGTCTGCCTGGGTCTCAGTGTATGCATGAGTGTGTATCTCAGTGTGTTAGTATGTGTATTAATGTGTCTCTGGGTATATTAATCTATACATCAGGGTGCATCTGAGTGTGTCAGTGTATGCAGTCATGTGGGCCAGGGTTGATCAGTGCTTGCATGATTTTACATTTAGGTGTCATAGTGTATGCAGTAGTATCTGTATGGCTGTATCAGTGATTGAATAGGTTTGTGCATGGCTGCCTTAGTGTATGCATGAGGTTTTGCCTGGCTATGTCAGTGTATGCATCGGTGTGTGCTTAAGTGTGTCAGTGTATGTATGAGTGTGTATCTGGATAGATCAGAGTGCACATCAGTGTCCATGTGAGTTTGTCAGTGTATGCAATAGTGTGCACCAGGGTTCTCACTGTATAAATGAACGTTTCAGTGTACAAAAGACAATGAACCTGAGTGAATCAGTTTATGCATCAGTGTGTGCTTGTGTGTGGTAGTTTATACATCATTTGGGTGTGTGAGTGTTACTCTATCTATCTCTCTCTCCCTGGGCGTTTCAGTGTAAATAACACTGTACATCTGAATGATTCCCTGAATACATCAGTGTCCACTTGGCTGCATCACTGTATATGCCAATATGTGCCTGGATCTGTCAATAGATGCATAATTGCATCCCTGGATTTATCAGTATACGTAAGAGAGTGTGTCTGGATATATCACTGTATACATCAGTGTGTCCCTGGCTTTCTCAGTCTATAGAAAAGAGTGTATCTATGTGTCCCACTACATGCATTACTGCATACCTAAATTTCTCAGTGTATCCTGGATGTGTCAATGTGTGCATCACTGTCACCTATGTATTATATTATAGTGTATGCATTACAGTGCACCTGGGTGTCTCAGTCAGTGCACAGTGTCCACCTGGTTGTGTCAGTGCATGCAACAGTGCATGCCGGGGTGTGTCACTCTACTCATTAGTATGCGCCTGGGGATGTTAGACTATGCATCATAGTGTGCATGGGTGTGTCAGTGTACAGATCAGTATGTGCCTAGATGTGAATATATGCATTAGTGCATCCCTGATTGCCTTATTGAATCTATCAGTGTGATCCCTGGTGTGTGACTTGGTGTATTAGCATCTACATTGGTGAATACACAAGTGACTTTCTCACTATTTCACTAGGTACAAGACTGACTTATAACTATATAAGTACCATATCTTCTAGTAGAGTGCATAAATACCTGGGCATATGCCTCTTCAACCTTTAATCTCAGTCAGTAAAACTCAGAACAAAATGCTTTATCTTTAAATAAAAACACACTCACTTCTATAGTCTACATGCATTTCACTTAAAGGGTGCCTTTTCTCACAACACACAGCATAAACCTACTTAAACACATTTTCTAATTCCAAGTGTACTTAAAAATAAAACTGTGTACCCATGCTCACAATTAAACATTAAACCACAATTTATATAAATAATAATTTATATTATCAATATACAAAACTACACATTGCATTCAGTATATTACATCCTAAAAACATTTCATAGTGCAGCCTATGTAGGTATATTCTCTGTGTTTACATCAATATACAACTGGTTGTTAATGTCTCTAAATGAGTATGTCTCCCTTTATATTTCTATTATTTGCTAACTCCTTAACAGTACACCTAAGAAAGTATACATATACCTTAACATAGCAAGTTCACTTTTAACACAATAAAAATTAAAAGCACGTTTTTTCTCTTCTATAGACACAACAACTTCCTCTTCAGCCTATATATAGTATATCTGACCCCTTCACATTCTACATCAAAAACAGTTCAACCTGCTCTCACCTAATCAGTATTCTTACCTTTTCAAGAAATATACTTCACTGATCAATGTCTAACTCATAGTGAAATAACCTCTATCATCTCTCAATGGATGTGTGACTCTCTGCATGAATTCAACATTGCTTTTATACATATTGATTTCGGTATAGACAAACACAATCATTTTTAAACTTAATGTAACATTTTCAACCATTAAATCACTCTTTAGTGTATTCTCCATACTAGTTTCAGCGTACATGAGCAATCACTTCAATATACTGATAGAAACTGTAAACATCCTGATCCAAGTTCAGCTGAATACCTTTCTTATATAATGAATTATTTGTATAATTCCTTTACACGAATCACAAACCTTGTATTTAAATCTGCTATAGCATGTTGCATGTTGTGATCACACTGCTCACTTGCTAATAATACTTTAGTCATATACTAACACTTTGTAAAATAAAGTACATTTCACTATATATACCTGATGATTCTCTTTCTTGTGCTCTATGTTTCTCTTTCAGTATCAGTTAGTATTTCTTCTCGCTGAACAAACCTCATTAAACCAACCACAAGAACGGAAGGCTGCTCTCATAGCAGGCAACCAGTAATGGCAACCTCTTCAACTCTCCTTTCAAGGTTACTGAGTCAGTAAACCAATCACAATCTCCCTTCCATGTTGATAAAGCGTTCTACAACGTATCACTGGTTTGTATAGTTAACCCTTTGCAATGTTCCTGAAAAGTTACCCAATACAATGTGAGTTTCGCCGGATCCACTGATCCACTGATCCACTGCAGCACTCACCGTAGCGCCCTGTGTAAATTTGTGTGTGGATCCATGGGGAAGTTTGGAAATTATTTTTTGATCCTATAAAAAAAAACGCATCCGTATAAACACTTATTTTAGAACACAAAACCAAACCATAAAAATAAATAATCATTATAAATCATTACTGCCTCTGTATCTATGGTAAAACAAAGTCACATTCTAGTCTTTTTTTTTTATTCCCTTCCCCCTCATGCTCCTTTAGCTCAACATTATGCTGCACCAGGTCACAAGTTCATAACAGTTTCTGATTAGAGCATGCTTAGTTTCAAACCACATTGCGCAAGTGTTGTAGAATCTTTCAGAGTAAACATATCACCGCTACTTTTACAGTTTTCCAATTTTTCAAAACCCAATCCAACATATACTTATAATTCCCATAACATCACTACCTACCTTCACCCCAAAAATATCTACAACAGCCAATGGGATCACTTCTTCCAGACTGTACCTACTACCCTTCATTTTAATTGATTTTCATTTCATACCAGCCTAATTCAGCTGCAGCCATATCATGTGTGCTTCTCCAGATTACTTCCAAGAGGCTCAGAGTGTGGATCACAGCTTTGTGTGTTGGGCCAGAGAGAGTGCAAAAAGAAGTGGTATTGACAAGGACCTAGGTTTGTCTAATGTGGATATTACTTGGATTGGCCAGAGAGGGATAAAGTGACATCAATGACTTCCTTTGGTTGAAACTATTGAGGATTGTCAACATCCACACCTTATGATTGTACACTGTGATGGCAATGACCTAGTTGAAATCACAGGAGTTGGTTTGGAAATTCTAATGAAAGAAACCTTTGGAAAATTAATGACACTCTTCCTGCTCTCTGCCTTGGTTTTCTCAAACATTTGCCAAAGGCAGAAGTGGAACTGGTCAACTCAGTTCTGCCCACAAATATAGAAATCCATGAAACATGTCAATAAAACTGTTTCTGCATTCCTCACGGACCATAACATGATTTCTATATACCACAAACAACTTACGATTTACAAAGGAGGGTATATGCAGAAATAACGGAGTTCACCTAAAAAAGAAAGGCAACAAACATTTCCTGCATAACTTGAGAGACTGTATCCTCTATCATGTCTAGTAATCACATACACATCGTAAATACAAAGGATCTTTTCAAGCCAATCTATTACGCATATACATATATATTTCTATACTTTTTTTTCAAATGGCACTCGGATCTGTGAATGGCTCACAAGACCTTGTAAAAGGGGAAAAACACTTTTTTGAATGCAAGGGTGGGTGTGAGAGTGTCTCTCTGAGTGTGAGAGTGAGTGTGACAGTGTCTGTGTACATATGAAAGTGGATGTAACAGCATCTCTGTAGGTGTCAGAGTGGCTGTCACAGTGTCTGCATGGATGTCAGACTGGGTGCGAGAGTACCTGTTTGGGTGTGAGGGTGAGTGTCAGAGAGTGTGTCTGGGTTTGACACTACATGTGAGAGTCTCCATATTAGTGTGAGACTGACCATGAGAGTCTCTGTCTGAGTGTGAGAGAGAGTGTAACATTGTCTGACTGGATGTGAGGGTGGGTGTGAGAGTATCTCTGAATGTGAGAGTGAGTGTGAGAGTGTCTGTGTACATTTGATAGTGGATGCAACAGCATCTCTGAAAGTGTGAGGGTGGGTGTGACAGTGTCTGCCTGCATATCAGACTGGGTGTAAGAGTGTCTCTCTGTGTGTAATACTGCATGTGAGAGTGTCTCTATTAGAAGTTACTCTTTTTTTTTTCTTTGACGTTTCCCAAGATCGAAGCGCCCCCAAAAAAACATTTTCCTAATTTCAAAGGCATTATTTGTCCTATCCCCACAACTCTATGACCCCATTCGTATGACTTATAAGTGAACTGGTGCAGTGTAAATGGCAGTGAAAGGGTGCATGTACCCTTTCACACAGCTGCAATGGCAGTCCTGCAGAAGCCTTTGCATGGGCTCCCTATGGGTGGCAAAAAATGCTGCAGCCCATAGGGATCCCCGGGAACCCCAATGCCCTGGGTACCCAAGTACCATATACTAGGGACTTATAAGGGGACACCAGTATGCCAATTGTGGGTGAAATACTGGGTTACCAGTATGCAACAACCATAATTTAATGGAGAGAGCTTAACTACTAAGGTCCTGATTAGCAGGATCCCAGTAGACACAGTCAAACACACTGACAAACAGGCCAAAAGTGGGGGTAACCAAGCTAGAAAGAGGCTACTTTCCTACAGTGCTCTTTACCACTGCTAACCAGTGCTAAAGTGCTGGTGATCTCTCCTTTAAACATGGTAAAATTGGCGTATTGGCACATTTAATTTACTTCTAAGTCTCAAGTAAATTGGTGTTTACTACCTGTACTCAGGGCCTGTAATGTAGATGCTACTAGTGGGCCTGCAGCACCAGTTGTGTCACCCACTTTAGTAGCCTTTTAAACATGTCACCTGCCATTGCAGCCTATGGCCCTCATTTTAACAAATGCAGTCTTTTTACAAGACCGCCGAGGTACCGCCGTGCTGAAGACCGCCAGTGCAGGCGGTTTTCCGCACAGCGTATCATGACTGCTGGCAGCCCTCCGTCCTTTTTCAGACGGAGAGCCGCCAGCAGCTATACTGGCGGTCGACAGGGAAGTGGAGGCTGCTCCACCTCCACCGCCACGTCATCAGAACACCGCCCACCGAATCCCGTCCCATGATTCGGTGTGGCGGTGTTCTGGTGACGGGGTGCTGGCGGCGGAGCAGACCCTATGGATCCCGTTCCCTCACGGAGGATCACCGGACAAGGTAAGGTGATCGTCCGTTAGGGGAGGGGGATGGTAGGGGTGTTGTGTGTTGTGTGCGTGCCTGGGGGTGTGAGTGTGAGTGTGTAGAGGGGGGGGTGTGAGTGTGTGTATGCAAGCAGGGGGTGTTGTGTGTTTGAAAATGTGTGCATGTCTGTTTGTATGTCTGTGAGTATGTCTGCGTGTATGTCTGTATGCATGTGTGCGTGTATGACTGTGTGTGTGTCTGTTGGTATGTTTGTTGGTATGTGTGCGGGTATGTCTAATGGTGGTGCCTGCATGCGTGTAGGGTGAGGGTGTGTTTCGATGCTGGGGGGTTGGGGAGGAGGGTCCGCCACCTTTGAGAGGTGGTAGGGGGGTTAGGGGTGTGGGGGGAGAACTCTAGGGGGGTGGGAGAGACCCCTATCAGTGCCAGGGAAGGAATTCCCTGACACTGATAGTGCCTACCGCCATGGATTTTGTGGCGGTACAGAACCCCACGTAATCCATGGCGGAATGCGGGGTCATGATACCGCCGGCGGTGTTGTGACAGCCGCTGGTCTGGAGACTGAAGTCTCCAGCCTAGCGGTCATTACCACCCTGGTGGTCGGAGTGGAGAAGTGGCGGTTTAGCATGGCGGTATTACTGCCATTTCTCCACTGACCGCCAGGGTTGTAATTAGGGCCTATGTGTGCAATTTTAAACTGCCAATTCGACCTGATATAATAAAGCTGTTGCCAGGCCTAAATCATCCTTTTTAATACATAAGTCACCCCTAGGGTAGGCCCATAGCAGGACCACTGGAATTATGTGGCAGGAAAGGGTAAAATTATGCAGCAGGGTTGAGTAAATTATGCATAAAGAAAATGCAAATTTTGCGGCATTATGCAGCACATTTTATAATAACAATACTTCATTATTTTGTCATTTGTAAACTTGGTAACACTGTCTAGGCACTGGTTGCACCTTATTAGTACAAGATTAACCATCAAATATAGCAATAAGCAACAGACAGTTGCAATGTCCAGTTTTGTAAAGTGCCTTCAGCGTGCAGCAACATGTGTTGCTGCAAATTTAGATACTTTTGAACCGTTTAAAGTAGAAATTAAGGGGCAGATTTACGTGCCCCTGGCACCATAATATCATCACATTAGTGTCATTTTTTTATGCTAATGTGGAGATATTATGGAAAAAACGTTGCACCAGATTTACAAAGTGGCGCAATGCATCCATTGCACCACTTTCTAACCTCTTGCACCACATTATGCCTGCTCCAGGCATAATGTATGCAGGGGGGGTGTTCTCCCATTAAGGGGGGGAGGCTGAAAAAATGGTGCAAATAAATTGAAAAGATTTGTTTGCGTCATTTTTTTCTGCATTTTTAAAGCCTGCACAGAATAGGCGTTAGAAGGGGGCACACCATTATATATAATGGGCCCCTAAGTACTGTTCAGGTTTAGCCAAAATGTTGGCATTCACCCTGAACTGTTCATCAATGGCGTCAAACAATTTTATGCTATTGCCCCCTACCTTACGCCATTGTGTGCCAAATACAGTGCACACATGGTGGTGGTAGAGGGGTGCTAAGGGGCACAAGGAAAATGGCGCTGCACTGGATGCAGCACCACTTTTCTTACATCTGCTCCTATTTTTTGTTTTTTTGTTGAATTCAGCAGATTATGCAGCAAATGATGGATTCTGCAGTAATTGCGACTAGTCTTTAATTATGGATACGCATAATTCCACTGGCCATGCCCATAGGGCAATGTGAAGTGTATTTAAAAAGCTGGATATGTACCTTTAAGTTTTACATGACGTGGTAGTGAAAAACTCTAAAACGTATTTTTCACCTCTGCAAGGCCTAACTTTCCCGTAGGATAATATTGGGCTACCTTCTGACATTTAATAAGTGCTAACTTTGAATTGTGAGCAAGTAGGAATTTCGAGTTCCTAAAGATTTGTAATTTAAACCGCTCTTTATTAGTAAAGTCAGATTTTAATTCACAATTCTGAAAATGTCACTTTTAGAAAATAATTGTAAATGGCTAAAGGAGAAACCCATATTCCCAGCTGAGACCTGGGTAGATAGTAGTAACATACAACAACTTCCAAATAGGCACTAGTAACAGTTAATTCAAAGAAACTTGAATGTAAAAAGAACTTGAGGCAGGCCTCTATTAATAGATTACAATAGTTGTATTTTCATTTTACAAACAAAAAGAAAGGAAGACGGCATCTGCATTATTTTCCTATTGTGCAATGATTCTACATTGGACCCATAGAGCTGCTGCAAACAAACACACAGCAAAATGGATAATGACTTCAAATGCTATTAAACATGAGGTAGTATAGAGAGCTTTCACAAAATCATATCATAAATCAGGGGCTGTACAATCTGCTGAATAAACGTCAACTGCGTTTTGACCCTTGCTATTTCAGATCATCATCAGGACAAAAATGCACTAAAGATAGTCAATTGCTGTCAAAGAAGTATAAGACCAAAAGATTAAAACATTTTATAAAAAAGTTAGACCCAATCAAATATTAAGCTCATAGCAGGAGGTACCCTACAGCCAACACCTGTAGGTTGTCCAAGAATCTAAAGAGAGAAAAAGAAGAAAAAAGGGCAGTGGTAAGCCAAAGGTAGAGAACAGATTTTACAGACTGTCAACAACCCAAGGGTAATGAACACCTACACATGCACAATGTTGGGAGCCTCGTACCAGAACCTAAACCATGGAACAGAATCCAAGCCCAATTAGGTCACGTGCAGTCAAATATCTGGATAATCCCTACCGCCAAAAATAGGGGGAATGGCTCAGGGAAGCATTCCCAGCCTGTCGCATTCCAGGACTCAAAGATACTGAAATAAAAAGGAAGGACACGAGTTGGGATAACAATTAAAAAGGTCCTAAATTAGAAATCAGTTAAGAGAATGGGTGCTCAACTATTAGTAAAACTGTGGCTAATATTCACAGAGTGTATAAACGCGGATCTAGAATGGTCGCTTGAAATCAATGGAATGAAACCTATATCAAAATTCTTTTACAGCCTGAAAGCAAAAAGGGAAATACAGGTTGGGGTACACTTAGGGTAAAGCGTCAAGTGAAGTAAAGCAAAGTCAAAATAAAAGGACTCACCTGAGGGCTTCTACTGAGCTGTATAGTCATGGGGAGCAAGGATCCAGCGTGGTAGTCGGGGGTCCAGGAAGGCACTATAGAACTGTTAGACCTGGCATCCTTGTCGTGGTCTCCCCAATCTTTTTGCCTCTGCTTCCCAGGTTGCAGCTGTGTGCTGGACTCTGTTTTTGCTGTTTTTGTTACCCTGGGCACTTTACCACTGCCGACCAGTGCTAAAGTGCAAGTGCTCTGTTTGTGACATTGTATGTGTAATTGACTTTTCCATCATTGGCATGTTTGATTTACTAGTAAGCCCCTAGTAAAGTACAGTAGAGGTGCCTAGGGCCTGTAAATCAAATGCTACTAGTGGTGTGCAGCACTGATTGTGTCACCCACACGAGTAGCCCTGTAAACATGGCTCAAACCTGCCACTGCAGTGTCTTTGTGTGCAGTTTTTAAACTGCCAATTCGACTTGGCAAGTGTACCCACTTGCCAAGCCCAAACTTTCCCTTTTTATACATGTAAGGCACCCCTAAGGTAGGCCCTAGATAGCCCCGTGGGCAGCGTGCAGTGTATGTTAAAGGTAGGACATGTGGTGATGTGTTTTTACACGTCCTAACATTGAAATACTGCCAATTTCGGTTTTCACTGTTGCAAGGCCTATCTATCTCATAGGTTAACATGAGGGCCGCCTTTAAATATTCTTAAAGTGTAGTTTCCCTTTGGGAGCAGATAGAAATTGGTAATTTGAGGTCTCCAAACTCACAATTTAAAAATACATCTTTTAGTGAAGTTGGTTTTTGGATTGTTAGTTTGAAAATGGCACTCTTAGAAAGTGGGCATTTTCTTCCTTAAGCCATTCTGTGACTCTGTCTGTTTGTGGATTCCCTGTCTAGGTCAGACCTGCAGGTGGGCTGTTTGTGAATCTCCTCTTGATAGTGACACAAAGGGGGCTGGCGTGTAGCCTGCATATCCTGATGAACCATCTGGGCTAGAGTGCAGGGAGAAGTCGTCACTTACACCAGAATGAGCTGTGCCTTCTCTTACACAATGCAAACTCCAACCCCTGGTGTGTGTCTAATGCCTGGCCTGGGCAAGGCAGGATCCTGTAAACAACAGAGACTTTTCTTTCAAGTTGTGCAACATCAAAGGCAAAAAGGGGTATAAGTAGTGGACCCAAAACCACAGAATTTTAGATTACTTATGGGATCAAGAGGAACCTCTGCCAAGGAGAAGACCTGAAGAGCTGAGGAGAAGTGCTGCCCCTGACTGTGACTGTGCTTTGTTTGGCTGCCCTGCAGTTGCTGCTTCTGCCTGTGAAAGGGGACAAAGACTGGACTTTGTGGTATATTCCTGCTTGAGAAGAATCTCCAAGGGCTTGGACTGACCTTGACCCCTGCTCTGATGTTTTAGGGCCAACAAAGACTTCCTCTGCCAGCACCTAGACTCTGATGAGACTTCTGTCCTGCCAAGTGGTGTCTAATCCATTCTCTGGCCCACTGAAAGGAGAAGCTGGTGGAAAATCAAGAAGATCCAAGGAAACCGACTTCGGACAACTCCGGACTGACGCTGCTGCTGAATCCCGTGACGCCGCCTACAACCGAAGCGATGGTCCTCGCAGGAGTGCAACGACCTCGAAGGCCCGACCCCACTGCAGCCTCACTGAAGTCCGCGAATCCATGGAAGTCAGCGCACCACGTCATAATTGCCAGATATTGACTCTGCGGGAAGTGTGCGGATCCTATGCTTTGCACTGATGCCACCTCACCTCCACCACTCTGCAGTAAGGACCCAACGCCTCTTTGTGATGCCTCTGCTCCTTCGCTCCGCAGCACTGGAACCGATGCCACTTTGGATCCAGCGACACCACGATCCCCGACTCTGTGCAACGGCTTGTTTCCTCGTTTTCACAAGGTATTCCACCTGGGGATCCGTGTGACACCATGACCGGCGCCACTGGTGTCGGATTGTTGGGAACGACTCAGTCACAATGCCATAATATCACCAATTCAAAGCATTTGTGTTTTGTAAGCACTATATAGAAGTTTAATATTTAAAAATTCATAGCTTTGTGTATTTTGGATGTTTGTTGTTTTGGTCTTATTTATTTAGATAAATATTTGCTATTTTTCTAAACTGGTGTGGTGTCTATTTTCTAGAGTTTCCACTGTATTACTGTGTGTTGGTACAAATACTTGACACATCACCTCTGAGATAAGCCTGACTGCTTGTGCAAAGTTACCAAGGGTGTGAGCAGGGGTTATCCCAGGTGTGTTTCTCCCTTACCCTGACTAGAGTAAGGGTCCCTGTTTGGACAGAATGCAAACTGACTTCCAGCCAGAGACACAATTTCTAACAATAACAAAAAAAGGAAGAATCTAAGGCACGATCAAAAGCCCAAAACATGTGCATATCAAGGCGCTCAAAGCTTAAATAGTAAGACAAATTGAAAGAAAATGGGTAAAAGAATGTTTACCGGGGAAACAATATTTCCTCCAAGCGGAATAATTTGACAGAGTGGAACACCATCATTGAGCAGTCGCTGGTTAAATAAATGTGATGCGTCACGACATGTTAAAATACTAGAACGGTGACCACAATGTACAAATAAAGTGGTACCCCAGGGGTAATACTAAAAATATAAGCGTTCCTTTCACATTGGACATAAGGGCTTCATAGCAAGAAACGCTATCAAATCCACCAAATGGATGTAAATTTAGGGGTCATAATGAAAGGGGAAATAAGTGAATTACCCAAAAGAGAAGAGTCCACAGGGCTCGAACTTGGCACAGGGAAATGCTAAGGGCACAACTGTTGTACACTAAGTAAGTGAAGGTAAAACCCAAAGGGAGAAAAAAGTAAGAAAAGGTAAATCAGAGGCACACATAAGACTATCCATATAAAAAGGGCTCCCAGTCTGTTTGCAAGAAACAATCAATGTGCTTCAGTGACCAACAATGTGGTATATATATATATATATATACATATATATATATATATATATATATATATGTATATATTAAATAAATGTACATATATACACACACACATATTTATTTATATATATATATATAGCTACATCTATATATATATACACACACACACACACATATATATATATATATATATATATATATATATATATATATATATATATATATATATATATATATATATATAAAATACTGAATAATTTGATATACAAGCATATTTACAGATTGAATAAGCTTCATGAGAACTTAGTACAGGAGCAGGATGTCAGAAAAAGCACAAGAGACCATATTGTTTCATTCCTCAAGGATATTCAATGTATTTCTAACATAATCGTGCGGAGTGATTCAGCAGCATTCACAGTACAGTAATAGCTGTGAGAGGTCTCTGCCTCATAAAGGAAGAGTGGGTTAGTCAATCACCTGCCACATGAGTCATTCTTCATATGGTTCATAGATGTGAAAATGAAAAACAAGCGGGCGCTTTCAGTCTTGCACCTAATGCGGCTTTAATGTCGGATACTGCATGTTTTAATCATTTGTGTTTTTTGTCCAATATATAGTAGGTTGCATGGACGGCCAATTGCATAAATGACATTAGTAGTACGGCAAATGCTGAACTGTTTTAATGGAAGGACCTAGGTACCCACTCTCATGTCTTTTGTATTGAATGTCAAGGGACCTACTCTACAATGTTGGCATTTGTAGTGTCCCAACAAGCGGTGGAAGACTGCAGGAAGTTGTGATGGATTGATTGATACTAGTCTTTGGGGCCAGGTTATGGTGTACACCAAATGGTCACCTAGATTGTTACCTTGTTTGTAAGAAAACAAGGGGGCTTTGTTAAAGAGTGGCTAAGTACGTAAGATCTCCCAATTCTTCTTAATCACCTTACTCACTTTATTACTTGAAGAACAAAAAGTAGACATGAACGGTATACAATCGTTCTGTGTTCTGGTTTTAGGGACAAGTAAGGTCTCGCTTGGACAATACCAGGCATCTTTCAAAGCATGGGAATCTAGCTGATGAGGGTACCCTCTCAAAATCAATTTGTCTACTAGAGTGGCAGCATTCCGAAAAAATCTTTTTTCTACTTACAATTCTTCTGTGCACGGAGGAATTCTCCATGCGGTAAACAGTCCTGTAGACCTTTGGGGTAGTTGCTAGAGTAAAGCAAACACCAGGTGAGTTTCAAGGTGCCCGAGAATAGCCGACGTGGGTACTCTCTAAACATTAATTTGTCTCCCTAAAATAATCCTTTACCCACTTACAATTCTTTTGTATATGGAATTGTCCGTACGGTAAATCATCCTGTAGATGCCTCAGTGATTGCTAGGGTAAAGCAAAAAGTGTATTTCTTTTGGTGGGTTTTCTATAGATGTCCCTATAGGTCCTCACATATTTGGAGACTGAGGTCTAGAAAAGGTAGATTGTTATAGCTAGCATCTGAAGTGAATTTGAGATGTTCCTGTTTCATATTGAGCTAGTCAATAAAAAGAGGAAACCTCCATTGCGAGTATCATGGGAGTGACAGACCTCCCGGAATGACTACCACTAGGGACCCCCCACATTAACTATTCCGAATAGGGGTCTAAATTCCAAAACTGAGATAATCCCCATCTTCAATCTGTCAAATAATATACTTTTTTCCCAGGAGATCAACCTTTTGAGTAGGGGTTTGTCCTTTGTTCCCACAGAAAGAATTAATTTCTTCAATTTACATGAGGACTTACTAAAATTCTTTAGACCAATCAGATTGAGGTACTTTTTTCTGAATAAACCCTCAGACCAGGTCTCCATTTGGTCCCCTTTTCTTCCCAACTTAATTTTTCTTCCACCATATTCCAGTATGCCACCCGAGATCCTAGATTTTTGGAAAAATAGATACTTCAAGAAATACTAGGAATTTAACAACAATTTGAGTACCTCCCATACAGCTAACCCCTCATTGAAAAACAAGCTTTGTAATCTCTTAAGGGACCACTATTGCCCATTTCAATCAGAACCCTTATCTGAAATCCAAGCACTTATCAAGTCACACTGCGGCCCTGGGACTAGGTGTCATCACCGATAAGGAGTATCATTTTCTTAACACCACACACCCTTGCACACTCGTGATATATGTATTCTCAAAAATACACAAGGACACAAGTAATTCCCCGGGACATCCTATTGTCTCCGGTTGTGGCTCGGTTCTTGAACCCCTGGGCAACTGCATTGCAATGATAAAGGAGTTTGCCTCCTCAAATATAGCAGACTGTGTCCTCTCCCACCCTGTCTGTCCCCCCTTCTAAAGGACACAAGCCACAGACTTGGTAAAACTGTGGCTAATATTCACAGAGTGTATAAACGCGGATCTAGAATGGTCGCTTGAAATCAATGGAATGAAACCTATATCAAAATTCTTTTACAGCCTGAAAGCAAAAAGGGAAATACAGGTTGGGGTACACTTAGGGTAAAGCGTCAAGTGAAGTAAAGCAAAGTCAAAATAAAAGGACTCACCTGAGGGCTTCTACTGAGCTGTATAGTCATGGGGAGCAAGGATCCAGCGTGGTAGTCGGGGGTCCAGGAAGGCACTATAGAACTGTTAGACCTGGCATCCTTGGCATGGTGTCCCCTAACTTTTTGCCTCTGCTTCCCAGGTTGTTGATATGTGCTGGACTCTGTTTTTGTTGTTTTTGATACTCTGGACACTTTACCACTGCTAATCAGTGCTAAACTGCAAGCGCTCCTATGTAAAATGTATGTGTAATTGGCTTATCCATGATTGGCATATTTGATTTACTAGTAAGTCCCTAGTAAAGTGCACTAGAGGTGGCCGGGGCCTGTAAATCAAATGCTTCTAGTGGGCCTGCAGCACTAGTTGTGCCACCCACATAAGTAGCCCTGTAAACATGGCTCAGACCTGCCACTGTAGTGTCTATGTGTGTAGTTTTTAAGCTGCCAATTCGACTTGTCAAGTGTACCCACTTGTCAGGCCTAAACCTTCCCTTTTTATACATGTAAGGCACCCCTCAGGTAGGCCCTAGGTAGCCCCATGGGCAGGGTGCAGAGTATGTTAAAGGTGGGACATGTAATAATGTGTTTTGCATGTCCTAACAATAAAATACTGCCAAATTTGTTTTTCACTGTGCAAGGCGTATCTCTCTCATAGGTTAACATGGGGGCTGCCTTTAAATATTATTAAAGTGCAGATTCCCTTTGGGAGCAGATTTAAAGTTGGAGTTTGGGGTCTCTGAACTCACAATTTAAAAATACATCTGTTGGTGATTTCGGTTTTTAGATTGTTCGTTCGAAAATGCCACTTTTAGAAAGAAGGCATTTTCTTGCTTAAACCGTTCTGTGACTCTGCCTGTTTGAGGATTCCCTGCCTGGGTCAGTTTGACATTTGGGCTGTTTGCACCTCTCCTCTAGACAGTGACACAAAGGTAGCTGGGGTGTAGCCTGCACATCCTGATGAGCCATCTGTACTAGATTGGAGGGAGGAGTGGTTACTTACACCTGAATGGGCTGTGCCTGCCCTCTCACAATGCATTTTCCAACCATCTAGGTGTGTCCTGGGCATGGCATTGGCAAGTTAGGATCTTGTGAACAACAGAGACTTTCCTTTGAAGTAGGCCTACTTCAAAGGCAGAAAGGGGTATAAGTATTGGACCCAAAACCCCTGAAAATTAGATCACTTCTGGATTCAAGAGGAATCTCTCCCATGGAGAAGAGCTGAAGAGCTGAGGAGAAGTGCTGCCAGTGACTGTGCTTTGTTGGGCTATTCTGCAGTTGCTGCTTCTGCCAGTGAAAGGGGGCAAAGATTGGACGTTGTTGTGCATTCCTACTTGAGACGAATCTCCGAAGGCTTGAGTTGAGGTTGCCTCCTGTTGTTGAAGTCTCAGGGCCATCAAAGACTTCCCCTGCTCTCACCTGGACGCTCTGGTGAGATTCCTGCTCTGCCAAGTGGTGCCCCGTCCAGTCCCTGGGCCTTTGAAAGGTGAAGCTGGTGGAAAAGGACTGAAATCCACACAAAGACAACCATGGGGGGAAAGTTTTGACGCGCCATCGGCAACACGACTAATTAACTACGTGCCGCTGGCCTTGAGGGGCGTTTCTCCATTAAAATATGGCACGAAGGAAGCTGAAAGATTTCTTTGTGCACTTTTTTGCAGCATTGTTAATGCCTGCACAGAGCAGGCGTTAAAAGGAGATACACCATTATTTATAATGGGTCTCAATGTGCTTTGCAGGATTAACATCAAAACCTTTGATGCTAGTCCTGCAAAGTTCAAAACTAGTGTCCAAAATTTTGGAGCTAGTTCCTAACTACCGCCATTGTGCTCCGTATCTTAAATACGGCGCACACATGGTGGCGCTAGGAGGGCGCTAAGGGGCACAAGAAAAGTAGCGGTGCATTGGATACAGCTCCCCTTTTCTTAAATCTGCCTCTTTGTGTCCACTGTACAATCATTGTTCAACAGGAAAATAATAATGCTGTCTTCCTTTCTCTTTGTTTGTAAACGGAAATACAACTATTATAATCTATAAATTGGTGTCTCCCGCTTGTCTTTCTTTTTTTTTTTTTTTTAAATTAACGCTTACTAGCATCTATTAAAACATTGTTGGATGTTACTACTTAGAGAAAGTTGTCATTTTCTCGTCCTTACCACTTGGTGTCTGAAGCCTGTATTCTGGGTCACATGACTAGGACTGGCAGCTGGTCTTTGTGTATAGGGTAATAGGTGTTGGTAGGATGGGCCTTCTCTGATTTGATGAGGGGGAGGAGCTGTCATCTACAACACTTACACATAAAGTCTCTGCTTGAGCACACTCACAAAGAGTCTTTTGTGACCCGAGACAAGCAGGGGATAGGGCAGGGAGGCAGGAAATTCTAAGCTCCTCTAGGGGTGGACGCCTTCTCCTACTTCAAATTGGACACCAGGTATAAATAATGGACCCTCAGACCCAACTCTTCATTACACCTCTGGACCTGTAGAAGACTCAGAAGGACTATTGTACTGCTCTGGCACAATGACTGCCTCTCTATTGCCCTGTTGCCTGAGTGAAATGGACTGGACCTGCATCTTGAACCCAGGACAGGAAAGGCATTAACCACCTTTATCCCAGTACCGGGACTCTGTCTGCTGTGAGTCCTACCCCCCACGTGGTACCAGCTTAATCCTGGACCCTTGACAGTGGGCCTGAAAGTGCTCTGCCATCCCAGCTGTGGTCCTGTGAGCAGACCCGAGGCAGCACGACGCATCACCATGTAGCCGCATCGGAACAGCTGCAGGTTGATGCATCCCTAATGCAGGACCTCGCATTGCAGCCTGCAGCTTCTTCTTAACCACCACTGCGTGATGCATCCCCAATGTAGGACTTTTTATTGCATGCCCCCCGTTGACAGCATCCTAAACGACGATGCAGGACTTTGCATCCTAGCCCCACAGATTCCTCTGAACCCCTGCATCCTGGAAATATCCTTGATGCGGGATCTCGCAGCGCTGTGCATAACCAGGATTTAAGGTACTTTCTTTATTAGGCATAACAAAGTCCCTGTATACAGCACACACTTCATCACAGTCGGCCTGAACTTGTGAGTTTCCCCTGGTCCGGCACCTTGTGCTTCTAGCCACTATTTTGATAGCATATCCCCTGGTCTACTGATTGCTTTTTGTTATTTCATTGTCAAATAATTTATAAAATGTTACTCTATTTTTCTAAATTGGTGTGGGAATATTTTTATTTTCTCGTGTTTTCACTTTAATACTATTTGAAGTGAAGGATAAATACTTTACACATGGCCTCTAATCAAGCTAGCCCGGCTGAGGAGGGGTGATTCCCTGAAACCAGTCTCAGGATACTTATTTCCGGTCCAGAAAGGACCCGGCCTGACAGTTTGGGCTGGACTGTTCCCATGGAGAACACAGTCAAGACTGATTTGCATATGGTTGGTTCCAAACTGGGGTTGCATGTTGAACAAAAGAATGATAGACTAAACCCAGATCTGTGACTGGGGTGGGTGTTTGAAAAGTTTCAGCACTCCATCTATCATTCTTATGTGTTGCTAGAGTCACCCATGGGTAGCCAGGGTATGCCCAGACGTGGGTCCCTTGCTCACTGTGCCACTGGATTCAAGCTAGCCTGGCTGAGGAGGGGTGATACTCCAAAACTGCTTCCAGGATGCTTGTTTACAGTCCAGAGAGGACCTGGCCTGGCAGTTTGGGCTGGGCTGGACTGTTCCTATGGGGAACATGGTCAAGACTGATTTTCAGATGGCTGGGTCCATACTGGGGTGGCATGGTAAGCAAAAGAACAATGGATTAAACCCAGAGCTGTGACTAGGGGTGAATGTTTGAAAAGCTTCAGCACTCCGTCCATCATCCTTTCGTGTTGCTAAAGTCACCCCAGGTGCCGGGGTATGCCCAGATGTGGGTCCCTTGCTCACTGTGCCACTGGATTCAAGTTAGCCTGGCTGAGGAGGGTGATACCCTGAAAACGGTCTCAGGATGCTTGTTTCCGATCCAGAGAGGACCTGGCCTGACAGGTCGGGTTGGATTGTTGCTATGGGGAACATCGTCAAGACTGATTTGCACATGGCTGGGTCCATACTGGGGTGGCATGGTGAGCAAAAGAACGATGGATTAAACCCAGATTTATGACTAGGGATGAGTGTTAAAAAAGTTTCAGCACTCCGTCCATCATCCTTTTGTGTTGCTAAAGTTGACCTAAGTGGCCAGAGTATGACTAGACGTGGGTCCCTTGTTCACAGTGCCACTTGATTCAAGCTAGATTGGCTAAGGAGGGATGATACTCTGAAAACGGTCTCAGGATACTTGTTTAAGGTCCAGAGAGGACCTGGCCTGGCAGTTTGGGCTGGGCTGTTACCTTGGGGAACAGTGTCAAGACTGATTTGCATATGTCTGGGTACAAACTAGGGTGGCATGTTGAGCAAAAGAGTGATGTATTTAACCCAGAACTGTGACTGAGAGTGAGTGTTTGAAAAGTTTCAGCACTCAGCCCATCATCCTTTTGTGTTGCTTATGCAGTAACTAACACGTGGCATGGGATATATAGTAGAAAGATACTGGCATCTGCTGGGGATATACCTAACAGTCCCCCATGTTAAAGGCCCACCCTGTCCATATAACTAATGTATGTGATGCACAGGTGACTGAGTAAATTGTGGTATCCATTTGGAACCCTATTGTAAGCAGCACAAAATAATGTTGGTCCTTTTGGAAAGGTTGGCTATGTACAAGATGAACATGCCACCCTGCCAGAACTTCTTCCAGGTCCATCTACCTGAAACCTGCGATGCCTGGGTTGTTCAGTGTTAGCTTTCTGCTTCCTGAGTGAAACCCACCAAAGCCCCTCTGTTTGCATTGATGCTGGCCCAGTGAACCAGCTCCTTTATCCCTGGAAGGATGACTTCTGGCCAGGAAGAGGTATAGAAACCACAATGTAAGTTGCAATAGATGAGCTGATGAACATTGTTTATGGGAGGCAAATGGCGGTGTGAATTTGTGAAACCTATCTGCTTCATTCAATGCAGTGGACCACAGTTTACTTAAATCTAGGCTTAGAGAAATAGGAGTCACATGTACCATTGCTCTCTGGTTCTCCTCTTTGTTGGAGATTTGCTACTACTCTTTATTTCTCTCTCTTCCGTTCTTGTAGCTAGGGTGTAAAATGTGGAGTACTTCAGTGATCCTCACTATCATCGATGTTACTCCTCATCTACATTGAGAGTTTGGCTCTGCTGATTAGATAAGATGGTTGTTTGGCTTTGAAGTATGTTGATGACATCAGGATAATAATGCAGACAAGTCTTCGAAGTAATGGTTCAATTCTGGCATGTCACTCAAGATTGTTGAGAGCAAATCTGAACAAGCATTTAAGATGAATTAGAGATCATGCAAATCTCAAACTACACTAAGGATTACTAAGGGGTCATATTCTCATCTATTCACACATCCATTCACTCATTGTTTCAGAGACGTTTTAAGGCACAGACAAAGTGGGCTGTGGCCTGGGGCTCCAGGCTTTCGGGGGGCCCCTGATTTATCTGACTTTGTTCTTCACACCCTCCTGCCTTAAATAGTTCTTACATACAGATTGTTTAAAATACTATTTTCCTTTAATTTATTTTTAATGCGGGTGATGTATGGAAGTCTATTACAAACATTTTGCCAAGCAATGTTGTGTTTAGGTTTTTCAGTACCATGCAACATCCATAAAAAGTTCATTTTAGACAACACCAGGACCTCACATATGGGATATGGCAGTGGGTCACAGTAAAAATATACAATATTAGTTGTGAGCTGCTGCTATATTACAATACTGAAAACACACATCACTATCCCGAGATATTAGAAGGAAACACGTTTAGAATTTAGATCAGTGTGCCCGTGCAGTGTCAGTGATCTGACCACAGAGGGTATGAAAAGATAACATTGGATCATAAATTTAAAGCTGTCGCAAACATGGGCCCCCAAAATTCTTAGGGTATACCTTTCTTATTCATCCGTGAGTCTTTATAACATTCATACACCCACTCATCCACACCACACACAGAAACTTGTGAATCGATGAAGAATAACTTTCACTAAAAAAATAGCCAACCCTAATAGCTTTACCAGTTCTTCCTTTAGTTCTTACTCCCAGAAAAATGTCCTTTGCATCTTTCCAGACTTATACTTCTTTCATAGTAAAATCAACGTTTCCCAAAAGCATCACTCAAGTAATATGATTTTATTTATGATGGTCCTGAGAGTTAGGCCCAAATGTATACTTTTTTAGCGCTGCATTTGTGTCATTTTTTGACGCAAAAACGGCGCAAACTTGCAAAATATAATTGTTTTTTGTACATTTGCACCACTTTTGCATCAAACAAATGACGCAAATACGGCGCTAAAAAAGTGTAAATATGGGCCTTGGGATAATATTCAGTACAATGCACTAACATTGCATCACCAAAGCTGGTAAGGTATGTTCTTTTGCAATTGTATTAGGTCAGTGTAAGCACAGGTTACCACTCAGACAGTCTTAAAGTGTGTACTGGAACATGCAATAATAACTCTTTATCACCAAAGGTTTAACCAGAGTCACTAGCACTGCCATTGCGCTAATGTTTAGATGAAAGAGGTCCATCCTGATTGTGGTAACAGTACTCAGGTTTCATGGCTCCATGGCTGAGTAATTGGTCCAGTCAAGGCTTTTAGTTTACATTCTCTTGCTGTTTATCCCATTGTATATTTCGGACTGCATGTACCAGACTGCAAGGAAAAATCTTTGAGTGGATCAGCTACTCACGCTCAGACCTGGGAAACGTGGGAGCTTTGTGGGGAGAACAATATTGCATGAGGGTGGTCTTCACAACAGTAGCCGTGGACTCAAGTTAGAGTTTGGGAGGATTGTCATCATGTGTTGAGCACTGCGTGTTACTAAAATGAACTCAGTACCACAGTGCTTTGTCCTGTGGGAGTCTTTTTATCCTTTACATTTAATCGTTTGTGGCTTGTTCTTTGGTTAACTACAGTAGAGTTAGACTGTCACTCAATGCTGTTAAACACTTCTATTTTTGAAGGACCTTGTTTTCTTTCTTACAGCAACTGAGGCATGAGAACCTGGTGAACCTCCTAGAAGTGTGCAAGAAAAAAAAACGCTGGTACCTGGTTTTTGAGTTTGTAGACCACACAGTCCTCGATGACCTTGAGCAGTTCCCCAATGGACTTGATTTCAACCGAGTTCGGAAATATTTATTTCAGATTATTAAGGGAATCGGATTTTGCCACAGTCACAATGTAAGTTGTGTACAGCGCATGGAACATAAATGGAGAGTCAGTCATAAGAATGAGTCAAACAAGAATCCTGATAATATTAGTATAGAATGTGTGTGCTTTGCTGTTGTCTGTACTGTAAGTTCCAATGATTAATACATGGCTCAATTTTCCAAATGCCTTGAATGATTTTGAGAGCAGTCTCTACCCAGAGAAATGCCTCTAGGCCCCAAAGACATTCTTGGGCAGTACCAGCACACATCTTACATATGTACAGGAGCCAGGACCAGTTAATTAAATTCATTTTTAACTTCCTAATGTGTGGTGTGAATGATGCCTGTAGGAAATTGGGTTATTTGTTGAGGGGGGATGCAAGCCCCATTCAGGCAATAGCTACAATCCTTGTTAGGGTGAACCACAAAGCCACTAAATTAACTTGTGCTTAACTAACTGGTAGTCTGGCACTAAGCAGTCAGGCTTAACTTCGAGGCAGTGGGTGCAGTATTTATTCAGCACACAAACTGCAATAAAGTGAAAATATAACACAGGAAAAACACAAAACTAATGTAGAACAATAGAATAAATTTTAATAAATAAAATGATAACAGTATGACAAAAAGTCTAATCAGTAAAACCGGAGATATTCCATTTTAGAAAATGTAGGTAGATATAGCTCCTAAAAGCAAAAGGCTCTACTCCGTGCTATTAATAGGAGAAAATATCATACAGTCATTAATTAAGATGCAATTTACAAAACAAGGCTAATTCCGTGTTGTTCTTTTGTTATGGAGCCAACTTGACAACTTTCTGCCATCACCTGTTTCGCGACAACTCTGCCGCAAATATAGCATTTCTACATTTAAAAGAATGCATGATCTTCCGTGTGTAGTGCCCCTCCTGTTTGGAGGGGAGATGGGAAGGTAAGAACGATGCAGTCCAACACCAAAATAATTTTTAGTCCCCTTTCGGTGCTGCAGAGACTATGAGGCCTTTTCAAAAAGCGCAGATACAACCCTCGATTACCCACTGCGTTACCCATCCCAATCTCTGCTAGCTGAAGAGAGGCAGAGATATGCAACCTTCATATCAATAAGGAGGGTTTCTATGGAATGGGTTGTGTACAATTGTATGGCTAACAAGTAGATGGGTAGTGTTTTCTCTGTTTATTGAATATAATTGGGGGGGGACTGGATCAAAGACAAAGTTTCTGAAAAAATAAGGCTTGCATCCAATTATTAGCTGTATGTACCTCAGTGTGATTGATAAGCTATCTATACAGTTATTTCCAGACTTCTGATCTACCAAAATATTACGTGTTATATGGTTGCTAAACGAGGCGTCAATTAAAGGCCCATGAAAGTGTAAACATGTTTCTAGCTTTTGTTAATACATATCCAAACCATATCTTCCATTAACACGTTTTGCCATTCCATATGTGCATCTATTTCAGTGAAAACGTATTATTTTTTCTTAGATCATACACAGAGACATTAAACCAGAAAACATATTGGTCTCCCAGTCTGGAGTAGTGAAATTGTGTGACTTTGGTTTCGCAAGGGCCCTGGCAGCGCCCGGAGAGGTGTACACAGAGTACGTGGCTACGAGGTGGTACAGGGCGCCAGAACTACTGGTTGGCGACATCAAGTATGGGAAGTAAGAACCAGCAGATCATTATTTTATTTATTTAATAACGAGAGATGATGATGGCAAAATCTACAACCCTATTTTTCAAAACTTGCCTAATTTAGCACTTTCAGAAGGGAGTGGTATTACAATATGGAGACTTAACTATCAACCTGCAATAAGGGCAAGTGTAAGATAGTGATTGTGCAATATCATCAATGTAGATGTAGATATGGAGTTGGGGTCCTTAATCAACAGGCAATCCTCTTTTGCTAATGGCCTCCAATAATGGCAGAAGAGGCCTTCCATGCTCCTCTTGGGGTCTGTTTTGCTGCAGGTCGATATTTTTGTATTTGATATTTTGACCGACAACCTTCAAGTGTAACACATCTAAATGTGTTCTTCCCTTGTTTAGTACCTAACCACCTTCTCTTCTGATGATCATCTCTGATGCTGGAAATGTTTTCCCCTTTATTAACAATGTTATATTATGATGATTGGTATTTCTATAGTGCACGATTGCCCTGAAGTAACTTGTAAAGCCTTGTCGTCCAGGTGAAAGGTGTGTTGTCTACGTGCTTGGCATGAGAAATAGGCTTGTAATTGTTTATGGTGCTGCATACTCACTAAGGGGGTCATTCCGACCCCGGCGGTCAAGGACCGCCGGGGCCGGGGATGCGGGAGCACCGCCATCAGGCTCCTCAGGACATTCTGACCGCGGCGGTTCAGCCGCGGTCAGAACAGGAAAACCGGCGGTCTCCCGCCGGTTTTACGCTGTCATGCAGAATCCTCAAGCTGCGCCGCCATGGGGATTCTGACACCCCATACCGCCATCCTGTTCCTGGCGGGTCGCCCGCCAGGAACAGGATGGCGGTATGGGGTGTTGTGGGGCCCCCGTAAGAGGGCCCCACTTTGTATTTCAGTGTCTGCTTTGCCACTGCACCCGTCGCACATACCCACTCCGCCGGCTCCGAGCCGGCTTCCTCGTGGGGAGGGGTTTCCCGCTGGGCTGGCGGGCGGCCGTCTGGCGGTCGCCCGCCAGCCCAGCGGGAAAGCCAGAATGGCCTCCGCGGCCATATGGCGGCTCCCGCCGCCCGCGGGGGTCAGAATGACCCCCTAAGTGTGTTTTGTCTGTATATGTTGAAACGCTACCATTGATGTGTGGTCTAGTAGTCCACTCAAAGTAGTTAAGGTGGCTGACCCAGTGAGGATGTCAGTTTGATGTGCTTTCTTTGAAGGAGGGTGGTTGCCTGAGTTATTTCACGGATGTCAATACTGCTGTTGAAGTTATTGTATTTTTAACCCTGAGTGTCCTTTTATGGCCCCTGTTATATGTTGACAAGTTTTAACAATGTTTCACATTTTAGTGAAGGTAGAGCATTAGTGGCGCTTAAGTGAGAAACTGTGAGATACATATTGGCTCGCTGAACCGAAATATTCCATGCAGTTAATGCCATGCTGTAATTGCAAGTACGTGATTGAACAGAACTGGTTAACTAGTTGTGTAATTATGGTATTGGTGAAGAATGTTTGCGAAAAGCACTGTTTTTTAAAAATAATTATACAACTACATTAGAAATTTACAAGAGCAACTAATCAGCATCACTGAAGAGCAAATATTGGAGCCAAACACGTCTGAGCAAGAGTTAATTATTTTTTTAGGTCTGGTCTAGAAAAAGTTTTGGCTTTTAACAACCTCGTGTAATCTACAAAAATAATAGAGGTATTAAAAAATGGGTTTAGGGTCAACCTCATTTAGCCATTTCTCAGTTGGTGTGTCATTCAAACGTCCAACCAGTACACAAAAAATGGGCAATGGATCAGTCCCTTCAACTTTGTCTTTCTTTTCAGTGTCATGCACTTTATGGGTTAGCCCTCCAGTAACTGAGACGTCAGTCATTTTGAGTGACAGCACTTTGTAATTTCACAGCTGACTCTGCCTCCTCCTCTGGTCAAAGAAGCCCTTTTCTGCCTAGCCCCACTACCTGCGCACATCAAACTCTTGTTTGAGGTCAGCTCAGGCTCTGAGTCCGGGGATGCTGTAGTGACTCTCCTGCACACAGACAACCAAATATCTCGACCTGACCATCAGGTTAAAAGGAACGACTGATGCTTCAGTACACTTATCCCAAACATTCCCCCCTAGGAGTTGCCTAGAAACTGTTTACACCTTTTTTTCTTGAAGCACACATATGCCTTCTACATGTGCCATCAAGGGCGCTGGGGGGATGGTTTTAGCCCGCTAATGAGAAAGTGAACTAAGCAGGAACCACTTAGATTGCAGGGGCAAAGCAAACCAGTTCACGATGGTGCTTGTTTAGATGGTTGCTAGGCAACAGTTACGACAAGACAGGATTTCTGACTAACCGAAAAATGATAGAAATTGCATTTCTTTATTATCCTGCCAACCTGGGTTGTGCCTTGCTGAGCTTTGATTTTTAACCAGTTTAGCTCTGCAACATCCTTTGGCACTCCATCTGACAATGCAACGCCTTCAAGTTAGTTTTCAGTGAATGACACCTCATCCTCCTTTGAAGCGAGTTCCTTTTTTCCCTCTGTTGCTAGTGCCACTGTAAATATTTTTCAGGAGCCGTGAGGTGTTCATGGCTTTAATTAAGAAGAAATTGTAAGTACATCTATGGAGGGGAGTAACCTGCTGCAACTGCCTCTGGAAGGACCGTCCCAAAAGTCCCCAGCACGTGATTCCACGTGATGTAAGATGAAACACCTTGGTACAGAGGCAGCATGGAATGACAAAGCAACCTCCCACAGCTGTTCCCCCCCAAGGCCACTGCTCTATGTGCTGACTCCACCTTTCATGCTAGTCCCACAGTAGCGCAACGAAACTGGACGGAGCCCCCTTGAAAGAACATGGAATGGAGCCTCCCCCCCCACCCAGACTCACTCAGGCCAGGTGCTGTGCTGAGGGGACCCCCTGGAACTCTGCCCCCCCCTGCACTACGGGGGATGCGGGGCCTTTGTTTTGCCACTGTAGCCCCCATTGATGTCCTCCACCTCCCTCTGCCACTGTCACTCTTCTCTTGTCCTTTGTTGGGTGCTTCTACCTTGCCCTTCCTTCTGATTGTTCTATTCTCCACCCCACCAGCATGAGCGTCCTTACATCCTCTGCATGCCTTATTATGGCCCACTAAGCCTATCTGTACCTCGTCCTATTCATCCACACTGGTCTGTCAAATTAAAGCCCTCACTGTCCTCCCCTTTTGAATTTGCCCTGCTCTGCCTTTGTTCCCCTTATTCTTTGTCTTACCCGTGCTTTAGACAGTGTCCCCAGATTGACACTGTGCTCCAGGCTGTCACATGATACTACTTTCTCAGTCCCCTTCACTCACTTGTCATGCCACACATTATAGAATGAACTTTACTAGCTTTGCGTAGAGTGCTGTTGCCAGCTACCTCTTTGCACAGTTCAACATTTTATTGTGCTAGTACCTGTTGAGTAGATCATTCCATCCTGTTGCATGTGGCTTCTATTTTGTGCACACACTGTGTCCCAATAATCTTGAAGCATCTTGTGCATATAATGGCGCAGGGAGGTTTGCTGCATCACATGCTTCTACTAGGCCACCCTGGGCCGGCCTTAGCATTGGTGGCGACCTGTGCGACAGTCTGTTTTGGTGCCCTCGCCACCCCATGACCACCTCCTCGGACTCCCTCACTACCACCCGGCAAATGTGCTCCTCGTCTCTCCATAGCCCCCTTTCACATACATTCATTTGTTTTAAAGTGCTTGTAAAGGCTGGCTTTACTAATCGACTCAGCTATCGTCATCAAATATAGTTCTGTTCTGTGCTGCAGGCATATTAGCCCTCTACTTTACTTTATGGTGAGTCAAAGCCGCCGCCAGATAAAACTCCCATCTCCCTCCTTGTTAGGAACATTAACCACAAGAGTTATCTTGACATTTGATTGCTTCATGAAGGCTTAAGTACGAGGGACTTTCCAGCAGGTGCTTTTAAATCGCAAGTTTCGTAATTCATTGCTAAACACAGCACCCCTCCATCCAGGTCAGCACTATTTAGTGCAAATGGAGAACCACCATAAAGAGTCCAAAGTCGACCACAGCTCCTAGTGGTGCACATTAGTTGTTATTCGTTATGTCAGTTACGTCACCACTCACCAGAAGCCACTTATAGCTAACACAGTTGGTCCACCAGTACTTACGTCAACAATAATTGTCCACATACACATGTATGCAACATTTCAAAATGCAGTGGTCTCAGTGCAGAAGAATAGAAAGCAGTAAAACTTTGGGGCAGATTTACAAGCCCCTTGCGCTGTGTTAATGCCGCGCTAGCGTCATTTTTACTATGCTAAGGTGGCGTTAAGGGGGCCAGTTCCTCCGCTATATTTACAAAGTGCCGCAATGCATGCATTGCACAATTTTGCAACCCCTTGTGCCACATTATGTCTGCGCCAGGCATAATGTATGCATGGTGAAGCGTTCACATGCAGGGAGGCCTGAAAAAATGCTGCAGTAAAATGCACAGGATTTCACTGCTCATTTTTTCTGTCATTTTCAACGCCTGCTCACAGCAGGCGTTAAAGTGATGCACCCATAATAATCCTTGGGCATCCCTGTGCTGTGTTACACAACCGCCAACAATTTTGGCACTAGTGCAGCAAAAAACCACAACAGCGTCAAAGATGTTGTTGCTGTTGTGGTCACAACTGCCATGGTGCGCCATATTGTAAATATTGCACAGCCATGGTGTTGTTAGGAGGGGCAAGGGGGTCGCAAGAAAAGTTGCGCATGAGGACTGGTTCACCACTTTCTTGCAAGTAGGCCCCTTTGTGCCTAGGATAACATCCAGTTATAGGAAAACCTTAGAGAAAAACAGCAAAAGCTTCATTAATACACAAAACACAAATGCTATGTGTAACACGAGCACATGATGTCCCAGTGACCCAGTGGTGCCTTATGGTAACAGCATTTCTCAAAGTATGTTATAGTGGTTGCCAATTATTTTGTAAATTTATTTTCACCCAATCAAATTATCGGTCACTTTTCTAGGTTGCCGTTCAAATATATTTCAAAATTCCATGACCGAGCACAGCTTTCTTTACCTAGACGACCAGGATTCAGAGAGGGCAAACATTCTGTTGAAATTATAGAAAATGAGTAAACTCTCTCCTTGACTAATCTTTGTATCACTAATCTCGCGCACAGCAACACCGCTATCGACTGGTCTCAAGCTATGCGCAGTTATTGTTGAAACCGCGCGACCATGGAAACTGCCTCAGTACACAAGACAGGGGTCTGGCGACTCTAATGGCAACTACATGAGCATCTGACCTAATCCAAAGCCGGGTCTCCTTTAATAAACCTCCCTCCAAGGGCAAACGTTCCACAGAAATTGCCTCTCAAGCAGATCGTACACTATTTCGACAATGATAGAAGCCAGTACATTTGAAATTCTAACATCCGTCTGACCTATTTGTGCAAATTGACTTTAATATTTTTGCAAATTGACTTTCGTTATTTTTGTAAGCGGAACCACGGCAGTAATGTACATTGGTGACGTTGAATACAATGATACAGACACAGAAAGAGGAAGGAGGAGGAGATCTGGCCCAGTGGCCACAACAGTTGACTATTGACTTTGAAACTAGGTAATCATGTTCGACTCTCACTGTTGGGTCATTATCCAGCGATTTTACGCAAATAACTTGATATTCTCGTGACACACAAAAATCTACCCATGCATAATGTAATCCGGTGCTTATTTAAAGCACTTGAATTCTTTTGGCACAAGTTCGTGTTATGTAAAAATTACACAAAAGAATAAACCCAGCTAGATTTTCGAGGCTTGCAAAACAAATGTCATCACAAGGTCCTTAAGTGGTTAGGGAGGGGGGTCCTAGGCCCCCCTGCCCTTGAAAAAAGAAAACCAGCCCTGGGGATTGGTTTCCTGGGGTATTTGGAAGGCTCCATGAGTAGGAGCAGGAGGAGGAGGGGTGGGTCAGAGGTCCCCTCCCTCAAAAAAATTATTGACCCTGGGGGATGGGATCCCTAGAGCTCTTAAGTGGCTCAGGGATGGGAGATGCATACCAGTCACCACACCCTAACCCCAGATGCATACCAGTCACCACACCCAAACCCCACCAAAGGCCATGCAATGCAGGGGGTTGGGGTCCCAACCCCACCCTGCGATAGGTAATGGACATCTTACTTTGCATTAAAAAAATACTTAAATTCACAGAAAAAAAACAAAGGTTACGGATTAAAGTGACAATATGGTTAGGAGTTGTAATAATATCTTACATTATGTTGATAAAAAAAAACTTAGAAAGTCACTGAAAAAACACAAAGGTTAAATGGATGTTACATTTAGGTGAAAAAGCCACTTAACACATAATGCACAAAACAACTGAAATTCACCAGTTATAGTTATCGCAAGTAACTATAACTCACACCCTCACCAGGCATTGCTAATTGACTCACATACTACATCGCTCATGACATGTTTTATGACATCATTGATAACTGCAACATCTAAATTGACATCACTAATGAGAAAACTGCATGGCAGGGGGTCAAGTGTCCCTAACCTGGTTTCTTATGCCCATTCTAAACATTTTTTTAGGACACAGGAACTGAGTCCTGTAATGACTGCCACAATATTTACTTGAGCTCTTGCGCCTGGCCAATCAGATCGTGAGGTACCACATCTGGTCCTGGGTACTGTGGTACAAGAGAAAAGACTCTGTCAGCCAAATGGATTTGAGTATTGCTGAGTATTTTTGTTAATCTTTAGCACTGCTGGTGTCCTGTGTTAGGGTCACAGGAGTCCCGCAACACAACAGTCTTGCCATCTAGCGACCACTAACTTTTCATGAGATTAACCCGTTTATGATGAACCAAGCTCCTTTTTCAAATCCAAATTTCTTGAAAAGTACTGAATGGATTTACACCAAATAATGAAAAGCACACTTTCTGAGTAAAGTTCTAACTTTCTGCCCAATTTAGTCTAATTCCGTTCAGGTATTTGTTCTGTATTGGAGAGCAAAGTTTCCCATGGAAATTAATATGGGAAATTTAGGTTTTTGGGCACTCTTTTTTCTTTGCCTCCCCTTGATGGATCAGTGTGAAACTTTCTTTGAAGGAGCCAAAGTGAGTGAACTATTTATTTTTAAGTGGCAATTCGTCAAGCGACACAGTAAAGGCCTTGTCTATGGAAAATTAGACCTAATTATAATTACACTGGTACTAGCTCCTCCAATGTAATATATGTATATAGTCCATGTTGGTGAACATAAATGTAGTCCAATAACAACTGTTATTTGGAGCTACTGTACTAATGAACACACACACATTCACCTATTTTATATTACAGTACAAAGGTTAAATTCCAGTTTATTGTCACTGTAAGGAAATGCCTCCTTGGCATGGTTGCCCCCTGACTTTTTGCCTTTGCTGATGCTATGTTTACAATTGAAAGTGTGCTGAGGCCTGCTAACCAGGCCCCAGCACCAGTGTTCTTTCCCTAACCTGTACTTTTGTATCCACAATTGGCAGACCCTGGCATCCAGATAAGTCCCTTGTAACTGGTACTTCTAGTACCAAGGGCCCTGATGCCAAGGAAGGTCTCTAAGGGCTGCAGCATGTCTTATGCCACCCTGGAGACCTCTCACTCAGCACAGACACACTGCTTGCCAGCTTGTGTGTGCTAGTGAGGACAAAACGAGTAAGTCGACATGGCACTCCCCTCAGGGTGCCATGCCAGCCTCTCACTGCCTATGCAGTATAGGTAAGACACCCCTCTAGCAGGCCTTACAGCCCTAAGGCAGGGTGCACTATACCATAGGTGAGGGTACCAGTGCATGAGCATGGTACCCCTACAGTGTCTAAACAAAACCTTAGACATTGTAAGTGCAGGGTAGCCATAAGAGTATATGGTCTGGGAGTTTGTCAAACACGAACTCCACAGCACCATAATGGCTACACTGAAAACTGGGAAGTTTGGTATCAAACTTCTCAGCACAATAAATGCACACTGATGCCAGTGTACATTTTATTGTCAAATACACCCCAGAGGGCACCTTAGAGGTGCCCCCTGAAACTTAACCGACTATCTGTGTAGGCTGACTAGTTTTAGCAGCCTGCCACAAACCGAGACATGTTGCTGGCCCCATGGGGAGAGTGCCTTTGTCACTCTGAGGCCAGTAACAAAGCCTGCACTGGGTGGAGATGCTAACACCTCCCCCAGGCAGGAATTGTCACACCTGGCGGTGAGCCTCAAAGGCTCACCTCCTTTGTGCCAACCCAGCAGGACACTCCAGCTAGTGGAGTTGCCCGCCCCCTCCGGCCAGGCCCCACTTTTGGCGGCAAGGCCGGAGAAAATAATGAGAAAAACAAGGAGGAGTCACTGGCCAGTCAGGACAGCCCCTAAGGTGTCCTGAGCTGAAGTGACTCTAACTTTTAGAAATCCTCCATCTTGCAGATGGAGGATTCCCCCAATAGGGTTAGGATTGTGACCCCCTCCCCTTGGGAGGAGGCACAAAGAGGGTGTACCCACCCTCAGGGCTAGTAGCCATTGGCTACTAACCCCCCAGACCTAAACACGCCCTTAAATTTAGTATTTAAGGGCTACCCTGAACCCTAGAAAATTAGATTCCTGCAACTACAAGAAGAAGGACTGCCCAGCTGAAAACCCCTGCAGCGGAAGACCAGAAGACGACAACTGCCTTGGCTCCAGAAACTCACCGGCCTGTCTCCTGCCTTCCAAAGATCCTGCTCCAGCGACGCCTTCCAAAGGGACCAGCGACCTCGACATCCTCTGAGGACTGCCCCTGCTTCGAAAAGACAAGAAACTCCCGAGGACAGCGGACCTGCTCCAAGAAAAGCTGCAACTTTGTTTCCAGCAGCTTTAAAGAACCCTGCAAGCTCCCCGCAAGAAGCGTGAGACTTGCAACACTGCACCCGGCGACCCCGACTCGGCTGGTGGAGATCCGACACCTCAGGAGGGACCCCAGGACTACTCTGATACTGTGAGTACCAAAACCTGTCCCCCCTGAGCCCCCACAGCGCCGCCTGCAGAGGGAATCCCGAGGCTTCCCCTGACCGTGACTCTTTGAACCTAAAGTCCCGACGCCTGGGAGAGACCCTGCACCCGCAGCCCCCAGGACCTGAAGGACCGGACTTTCACTGGAGAAGTGACCCCCAGGAGTCCCTCTCCCTTGTCCAAGTGGAGGTTTCCCCGAGGAATCCCCCCCTTGCCTGCCTGCAGCGCTGAAGAGATCCCGAGATCTCTCATAGACTAACATTGCGAACCCGACGCTTGTTTCTACACTGCACCCGGCCGCCCCCGCGCCGCTGAGGGTGAAATTTCTGTGTGGGCTTGTGTCCCCCCCGGTGCCCTACAAAACCCCCCTGGTCTGCCCTCCGAAGACGCGGGTACTTACCTGCAAGCAGACCGGAACCGGGGCACCCCCTTCTCTCCATTCTAGCCTATGCGTTTTGGGCACCACCTTGAACTCTGCACCTGACCGGCCCTGAGCTGCTGGTGTGGTGACTTTGGGGTTGCTCTGAACCCCCAACGGTGGGCTACCTTGGACCAAGAACTAAGCCCTGTAAGTGTCTTACTTACCTGGTTAACCTAACAAATACTTACCTCCCCTAGGAACTGTGAAAATTGCACTGTGTCCACTTTTAAAACAGCTATTTGTGCATAACTTGAAAAGTATACATGCAATTTTGATGATTTGAAGTTCCTAAAGTACTTACCTGCAATACCTTTCGAATGAGATATTACATGTAGAATTTGAACCTGTGGTTCTTAAAAATAAACTGAGAAAAGATATTTTTCTATACAAAAACCTATTGGCTGGATTTGTCTCTGAGTGTGTGTACCTCATTTATTGTCTATGTGTATGTACAACAAATGCTTAACACTACTCCTTGGATAAGCCTACTGCTCGACCACACTACCACAAAATAGAGCATTAGTATTATCTCTTTTTGCCACTATCTTACCTCTAAGGGGAACCCTTGGACTCTGTGCATACTATTCCTTACTTTGAAATAGTGCATACAGAGCCAACTTCCTACATTGGTGGATCAGCGGTGGGGTACAAGACTTTGCATTTGCTGGACTACTCAGCCAATACCTGATCACACGACAAATTCCAAAATTGTCATTAGAAACTCATTTTTGCAATTTGAAATTTTTCAAAATTCTTAAAAGTCCTGCTAGGGCCTTGTGTGTTAAGTCCCTGTTTAGCATTGTCTTTTAGAGTTTAAAAAGTTTGTTAAAAGTTTGAAATTAGATTCTAAAAACAGTTTTAGATTCTTTAAAAAGTCTTCCAACTCTTAGCAAAATAATGTCTGATACAGAGATGAATGTGGTGGAACTCGACACCACACCTTACCTCCATCTTAAGATGAGGGAGCTAAGGTCTCTCTGTAATATCAAAAAAATAACCATTGGCTCCAGACCTACCAAAATTCAGCTCCAGGAGCTGTTGGCAGAGTTTGAAAAAGCCAACCCCTCTGATGATGACATCACAGAGGAAGAAATTAGTGACTTGGAGGCCAATGTCCCTCCTCCAGTCCTAAATAGGGAGAACAGGACCCCTCAAGTCCTGTTTCCAACTGTGTTAGTCAGAAATAGTGAGTCCCTCACAGGAGGGTCCCACATTTCTGAAATCACTGAGGATGCTCTCAGTGAAGATGACCTCCTGTTAGCCAGGATGGCCAAAAGATTGGCTTTAGAGAGACAGCTCCTAGCCATAGAAAGGGAAAGACAAGAGATGGGCCTAGGACCCATCAATGGTGGCAGCAATATAAATAGGGTCAGAGATTCTCCTGACATGTTAAAAATCCCCAAAGGGATTGTGACAAAATATGAAGATGGTGATGACATCACCAAATGGTTCACAGCTTTTGAGAGGGCTTGTGTAACCAGAAAAGTGAACAGATCTCACTGGGGTGCTCTCCTTTGGGAAATGTTCACTGGAAAGTGTAGGGATAGACTCCTCACACTCTCTGGAAAAGATGCAGAATCTTATGACCTCATGAAGGGTACCCTGATTGAGGGCTTTGGATTCTCCACTGAGGAGTACAGGATTAGGTTCAGGGGGGCTCAAAAATCCTCGAGCCAGACCTGGGTTGACTTTGTTGACTACTCGGTGAAAACACTAGATGGTTGGATTCAAGGCAGTGGTGTAAGTAATTATGATGGGCTGTACAATTTATTTGTGAAAGAACACCTGTTAAGTAATTGTTTCAATGATAAACTGCATCAGCATCTGGTAGACCTAGGACCAATTTCTCCCCAAGAATTGGGAAAGAAGGCGGACCATTGGGTCAAGACAAGGGTGTCCAAGACTTCAACAGGGGGTGACCAAAAGAAAGGGGTCACAAAGACTCCCCAGGGGAAGGGTGATGAGACAGCCAAAACTAAAAATAGTAAAGAGTCTTCTACAGGCCCCCAAAAACCTGCACAGGAGGGTGGGCCCAGAGCCTCTTCACAAAACAATGGGTACAAGGGTAAAAACTTTGATCCCAAAAAGGCCTGGTGTCATAGCTGTAAACAGCATGGACACCAAACTGGAGACAAGGCCTGTCCCAAGAAAGGTTCCACTCCAAACTCCCATCCAGGTAACACTGGTATGGCTAGTTTCCAAGTGGGATCAACAGTGTGCCCAGAGCAAATCAGGGTCCACACTGAAGCTATTCTAGTTTCTGAGGGTGGGGTGGATTTAGCCACACTAGCTGTCTGGCCGCCTAACATGCAAAAATACAGACAGCAACTCTTAATTAATGGGACTAGAATAGAGGGCCTGAGGGATACAGGTGCCAGTGTCACCATGGTGACAGAGAAACTGGTTTCCCCTGGCCAATACCTGACTGGAAAAACTTACACAGTCACCAACGCTGACAATCAGAGAAAAGTACATCCCATGGCAATGGTTACTTTAGAATGGGGAGGGGTCAATGGCCTGAAACAGGTGGTGGTCTCCTCAAATATCCCAGTGGACTGTCTGCTTGGAAATGACCTGGAGTCCTCAGCATGGGCTGAGGTAGAACTAAAAACCCATGCAGCAATGCTGGGTATCCCTGAACTGGTGTGTGTGAAAACAAGAGCACAGTGCAAGGCACAGGGTGAACAAGTAGAGCTGGAGTCTGGAAGAATGGCCCAGCCTACCAAGAGAACAGGAAAGTCAGTTGGGAAACCAACTACAACACAGCAAAAGAAAGGGAACCTCTCTTCTCAGGAAGAAGTTCTGCCCTCTGAGGGAACTGAGCCTTTGGAGCTTGAACCTTATCAGGTTGAGCTCTTAGGCCCAGGGGGACCCTCAAGGGAGGAGCTGTGTAAGGGACAAGAAACCTGTCCCTCTCTTGAAGGCCTTAGGCAGCAAGCTGCTGAAGAGTCCAAAGGCAAGAAAAATGGAACGCATAGGGTCTATTGGGAAGATGGACTCCTGTACACTGAGGCCAGAGACCCCAAACCTGGTGCCACTAGGAGAGTGGTAGTGCCTCAGCTGTTCAGGAAGTTCATCCTAACATTGGCCCATGACATTCCCCTTGCTGGACATTTGGGACAAACAAAGACGTGGGAGAGGTTAGTCAACCACTTCTACTGGCCCAATATGTCCAACATGGTTAAGGAGTTTTGCCTCTCCTGCCCCACCTGTCAAGCCAGTGGTAAGACAGGTGGACATCCAAAGGCCCCCCTCATTCCACTTCCAGTGGTGGGGGTTCCCTTTGAAAGAGTGGGTGTGGACATAGTTGGTCCACTAGAACCTCCCACAGCCTCAGGAAATATGTATATCCTGGTAGTAGTGGATCATGCTACCAGGTATCCTGAAGCTATTCCCCTTAGGTCGACTACTGCCCCTGCAGTAGCCAAGGCCCTCATTGGTATCTTTACCAGAGTGGGTTTCCCTAAGGAGGTGGTGTCTGACAGAGGTACCAACTTCATGTCAGCATACCTAAAGCACATGTGGAATGAGTGTGGAGTGACTTATAAATTCACTACACCTTACCATCCACAAACTAATGGCTTGGTTGAGAGATTCAACAAGACATTAAAAGGCATGATCATGGGGCTCCCAGAAAAGCTCAAAAGGAGATGGGATGTCCTCTTGCCATGTCTGCTTTTCGCTTA
The DNA here is from genome assembly GCF_031143425.1 of Pleurodeles waltl. Lineage (NCBI taxonomy): Eukaryota > Metazoa > Chordata > Amphibia > Caudata > Salamandridae > Pleurodeles > Pleurodeles waltl. The sequence goes on from NC_090436.1 coordinate 997,164,639, forward strand.
CAGAGAGGTGCCACAGAAGGGAGTAGGATTCTCACCCTTTGAACTTCTGTTTGGTCATCCTGTAAGGGGACCACTTGCCCTTGTTAAAGAAGGCTGGGAGAGACCTCTCCATGAGCCTAAACAGGACATAGTGGACTATGTACTTGGCCTTCGCTCTAGAATGGCAGAGTACATGGAAAAGGCAACCAAAAACCTTGAGGCCAGCCAACAGCTCCAGATGTTTTGGTATGACCAAAAGGCTGCACTGGTTGAGTTCCAACCAGGGCAGAAAGTCTGGGTTCTGGAGCCTGTGGCTCCCAGGGCACTCCAGGACAAATGGAGTGGCCCTTACCCAGTACTAGAAAGGAAGAGTCAGGTCACCTACTTGGTGGACCTGGGCACAAGCAGGAGCCCCAAGAGGGTGATCCATGTGAACCGCCTTAAGCTCTTCCATGACAGGGCTGATGTGAATCTGTTGATGGTAACAGATGAGGATCAGGAGGCAGAGAGTGAACCTCTCCCTGATCTTCTGTCATCAGACCCAAAAGATGGCACAGTAGATGGAGTGATCTACTCAGACACCCTCTCTGGCCAACAGCAAGCTGATTGTAGGAGAGTCCTACAACAGTTTCCTGAACTCTTCTCCTTAACCCCTGGTCAGACACACCTGTGTACCCATGATGTGGACACAGGAGACAGCATGCCTGTCAAGAACAAGATCTTCAGACAATCTGACCATGTTAAGGAAAGCATCAAGGTGGAAGTCCACAAGATGCTGGAATTGGGAGTAATTGAGCGCTCTGACAGCCCCTGGGCTAGCCCAGTGGTCTTAGTCCCCAAACCTCACACCAAAGATGGAAAGAAAGAGATGAGGTTTTGTGTGGACTACAGAGGACTCAATTCTGTCACCAAGACAGATGCTCATCCAATTCCAAGAGCTGATGAGCTCATAGATAAATTAGGTGCTGCCAAATTCTTAAGTACCTTTGACTTGACAGCAGGGTACTGGCAAATAAAAATGGCACCTGGAGCAAAAGAGAAAACAGCATTCTCCACACCTGATGGGCATTATCAGTTTACTGTTATGCCCTTTGGTTTAAAGAATGCCCCTGCCACCTTCCAAAGGTTGGTGAATCAAGTCCTTGCTGGCTTGGAGTCCTTTAGCACAGCTTATCTTGATGATATTGCTGTCTTTAGCTCCACCTGGCAGGATCACCTGGTCCACCTGAAGAAGGTTTTGAAGGCTCTGCAATCTGCAGGCCTCTCTATCAAGGCATCCAAATGCCAGATAGGGCAGGGAACTGTGGTTTACTTGGGACACCTTGTAGGTGGAGGCCAAGTTCAGCCACTCCAACCCAAGATCCAGACTATTCTGGACTGGGTAGCTCCAAAAACCCAGACTCAAGTCAGGGCATTCCTTGGCTTGACTGGGTATTACAGGAGGTTTGTGAAGGGATATGGATCCATTGTGACAGCCCTCACTGAACTCACCTCCAAGAAAATGCCCAAGAAAGTGAACTGGACTGTGGAATGCCAACAGGCCTTTGACACCCTGAAACAGGCAATGTGCTCAGCACCAGTTCTCAAAGCTCCAGATTATTCTAAGCAGTTCATTGTGCAAACTGATGCCTCTGAACATGGGATAGGGGCAGTTTTGTCCCAAACAAATGATGATGGCCTTGACCAGCCTGTTGCTTTCATTAGCAGGAGGTTACTCCCCAGGGAGCAGCGTTGGAGTGCCATTGAGAGGGAGGCCTTTGCTGTGGTTTGGTCCCTGAAGAAGCTGAGACCATACCTCTTTGGGACTCACTTCCTAGTTCAAACTGACCACAGACCTCTCAAATGGCTGATGCAAATGAAAGGTGAAAATCCTAAACTGTTGAGGTGGTCCATCTCCCTACAGGGAATGGACTTTATAGTGGAACACAGACCTGGGACTGCCCATGCCAATGCAGATGGCCTTTCCAGGTTCTTCCACTTAGAAAATGAAGACTCTCTTGGGAAAGGTTAGTCTCATCCTCTTTCGTTTGGGGGGGGGGTGTGTAAGGAAATGCCTCCTTGGCATGGTTGCCCCCTGACTTTTTGCCTTTGCTGATGCTATGTTTACAATTGAAAGTGTGCTGAGGCCTGCTAACCAGGCCCCAGCACCAGTGTTCTTTCCCTAACCTGTACTTTTGTATCCACAATTGGCAGACCCTGGCATCCAGATAAGTCCCTTGTAACTGGTACTTCTAGTACCAAGGGCCCTGATGCCAAGGAAGGTCTCTAAGGGCTGCAGCATGTCTTATGCCACCCTGGAGACCTCTCACTCAGCACAGACACACTGCTTGCCAGCTTGTGTGTGCTAGTGAGGACAAAACGAGTAAGTCGACATGGCACTCCCCTCAGGGTGCCATGCCAGCCTCTCACTGCCTATGCAGTATAGGTAAGACACCCCTCTAGCAGGCCTTACAGCCCTAAGGCAGGGTGCACTATACCATAGGTGAGGGTACCAGTGCATGAGCATGGTACCCCTACAGTGTCTAAACAAAACCTTAGACATTGTAAGTGCAGGGTAGCCATAAGAGTATATGGTCTGGGAGTTTGTCAAACACGAACTCCACAGCACCATAATGGCTACACTGAAAACTGGGAAGTTTGGTATCAAACTTCTCAGCACAATAAATGCACACTGATGCCAGTGTACATTTTATTGTCAAATACACCCCAGAGGGCACCTTAGAGGTGCCCCCTGAAACTTAACCGACTATCTGTGTAGGCTGACTAGTTTTAGCAGCCTGCCACAAACCGAGACATGTTGCTGGCCCCATGGGGAGAGTGCCTTTGTCACTCTGAGGCCAGTAACAAAGCCTGCACTGGGTGGAGATGCTAACACCTCCCCCAGGCAGGAATTGTCACACCTGGCGGTGAGCCTCAAAGGCTCACCTCCTTTGTGCCAACCCAGCAGGACACTCCAGCTAGTGGAGTTGCCCGCCCCCTCCGGCCAGGCCCCACTTTTGGCGGCAAGGCCGGAGAAAATAATGAGAAAAACAAGGAGGAGTCACTGGCCAGTCAGGACAGCCCCTAAGGTGTCCTGAGCTGAAGTGACTCTAACTTTTAGAAATCCTCCATCTTGCAGATGGAGGATTCCCCCAATAGGGTTAGGATTTTGACCCCCTCCCCTTGGGAGGAGGCACAAAGAGGGTGTACCCACCCTCAGGGCTAGTAGCCATTGGCTACTAACCCCCCAGACCTAAACACGCCCTTAAATTTAGTATTTAAGGGCTACCCTGAACCCTAGAAAATTAGATTCCTGCAACTACAAGAAGAAGGACTGCCCAGCTGAAAACCCCTGCAGCGGAAGACCAGAAGACGACAACTGCCTTGGCTCCAGAAACTCACCGGCCTGTCTCCTGCCTTCCAAAGATCCTGCTCCAGCGACGCCTTCCAAAGGGACCAGCGACCTCGACATCCTCTGAGGACTGCCCCTGCTTCGAAAAGACAAGAAACTCCCGAGGACAGCGGACCTGCTCCAAGAAAAGCTGCAACTTTGTTTCCAGCAGCTTTAAAGAACCCTGCAAGCTCCCCGCAAGAAGCGTGAGACTTGCAACACTGCACCCGGCGACCCCGACTCGGCTGGTGGAGATCCGACACCTCAGGAGGGACCCCAGGACTACTCTGATACTGTGAGTACCAAAACCTGTCCCCCCTGAGCCCCCACAGCGCCGCCTGCAGAGGGAATCCCGAGGCTTCCCCTGACCGCGACTCTTTGAACCTAAAGTCCCGACGCCTGGGAGAGACCCTGCACCCGCAGCCCCCAGGACCTGAAGGACCGGACTTTCACTGGAGAAGTGACCCCCAGGAGTCCCTCTCCCTTGTCCAAGTGGAGGTTTCCCCGAGGAATCCCCCCCTTGCCTGCCTGCAGCGCTGAAGAGATCCCGAGATCTCTCATAGACTAACATTGCGAACCCGACGCTTGTTTCTACACTGCACCCGGCCGCCCCCGCGCCGCTGAGGGTGAAATTTCTGTGTGGGCTTGTGTCCCCCCCGGTGCCCTACAAAACCCCCCTGGTCTGCCCTCCGAAGACGCGGGTACTTACCTGCAAGCAGACCGGAACCGGGGCACCCCCTTCTCTCCATTCTAGCCTATGCGTTTTGGGCACCACCTTGAACTCTGCACCTGACCGGCCCTGAGCTGCTGGTGTGGTGACTTTGGGGTTGCTCTGAACCCCCAACGGTGGGCTACCTTGGACCAAGAACTAAGCCCTGTAAGTGTCTTACTTACCTGGTTAACCTAACAAATACTTACCTCCCCTAGGAACTGTGAAAATTGCACTGTGTCCACTTTTAAAACAGCTATTTGTGCTTAACTTGAAAAGTATACATGCAATTTTGATGATTTGAAGTTCCTAAAGTACTTACCTGCAATACCTTTCGAATGAGATATTACATGTAGAATTTGAACCTGTGGTTCTTAAAATAAACTGAGAAAAGATATTTTTCTATACAAAAACCTATTGGCTGGATTTGTCTCTGAGTGTGTGTACCTCATTTATTGTCTATGTGTATGTACAACAAATGCTTAACACTACTCCTTGGATAAGCCTACTGCTCGACCACACTACCACAAAATAGAGCATTAGTATTATCTCTTTTTGCCACTATCTTACCTCTAAGGGGAACCCTTGGACTCTGTGCATACTATTCCTTACTTTGAAATAGTGCATACAGAGCCAACTTCCTACAGTCACAGTATTTGGCTTTGTCAGGGCTAAGGATAATGTCTGCACCCTTATTCGGATTTGAGGACGGTGAAGCCACTGTTGGTCTTGGAGCGCTGCAGAAGGACGTTAATTGCAACATCTCCACGGGTTGCAGTTGCACAGAGGAACAGTCGTAGTTCATGATGCGGTTGAGGCCTAAAGTAAAACCCTCAATGAAACAAAGGTGTACAGCCTACCCATGAATTTTTAAGTTCACAGGATTGTGTAGGAAGATTTAGGGCCTCATTATGACCTTGGCGGCCGGCGGTAAGCTGTACGGTAACACCGCCAACAGGCTGGCGGTGTTCAGCCAGCTAATATGACAGTTGCGCAATAGCCTCGGCCATACCGCCGGACCCTCCACTATTCCGCCAGGCTTTTGCCTGGCGGTCATAATCCCCAGGGCAGCGGTGCAAGCACCGCTGTCCTGGGGATTATGAGTCCCCGACCGCCAGCCTGGCTACGGCGGTAAACACCGCCATGGAAAGGCTGGCGGTAAGGGGGACTTGGGGTGCCCCTGGGGGCCCCTGCCCTGCCCATGCACGTGGCATGGGCAGTGCAGGGGCCCCCAGGCATGGCCCGTCGCGCATTTCAATGCGCGACAGGTGCTACTGCACCCGCTGCACATCAGCATTGCCGCCGGCTCTATTACGAGCCGGCAGCAATGGTGATGTGACTTTTCCACTGGGCCAGCGGATGGTAACACTGTTACCGTCCGCTGGCCCAGCGGAAAAGTCATAATAGGGAGCCAGAAATACCGCCAGCACTGACGGTATTCTGGCTCCCGCAGCCTTGGCGGTCTTTTCAAAAGACCGCTGAGGTTATAATGAGGGCCTTAGTGTTGTTCCTAAGAGCCCACCCACCAGGATCCCTGGTAAACAATTAAAAGGGGTGCCAAGGTCACAGGGTGTAAGAGCCAGCACCAGCACATTTCATTTCCCGAGACAAACATGGACTGTGAATCATTTTATCCTTTTGGCACCATAAATAGGATTCTTCAGGGCTTCTTGCCACAGCATGTTTTGAGCAAGGGGGATGCAGGTATACTTCCCCATCTAATCGTTAGTTCATGCCAACCACCTCTCTGATGGCTTTAAATGTCTTCAGACACAATGAGCGCAACCAGGGACACAAGTCAGAGTCACAGGGAGGTCTACACAGATATGAGCAACGCCTGACATGTTCTTGGTGCAAGTTGACAATTAATTTCTTCAGTGGTCAGTCTGGTATTTCTGACACCTCCTTCTGTATGGATGCCTGCAGTACCACTCTTTCAGGAGACCTGGCAGATTTATTTATCGAGGCAGACCAACACCTGTACCTGGTAGATAGTTTTGTATTTCTTCAGAGGATGTCTCCTTACCTCTGGGAAGCCCCCTGCAGTGTGTAGACTACATATGTCATTGAGAAGTCATTGAACACTGACTGCCAGTCTCAGTCAATCTTATACTCCTTTCTTAGATATGGTTTGTTTATTCTACATGTGCCATTCTGGAACCTGTGTGAGGTAGTTCTTTCACTTTGTGTAGCTCCCTTCTTTAAGAACAGACCCACGTTTTGTTTTCAAATGGTGGTAGGTAGCAGGAGGTGACAATGGGATTCACGGCTGGGAGTCACCCAAAACAAGTGCACAAAGAGGAGAGAAGTGTTCACTGCTGACACCTTTTAGAAAATCAATTCTGGGGAACAAAGGGGAAAATCCCTGACAAAGGATAACCCAGCACCGAGACGAGACCTCTGCCCATACTCCTCACACCCACTATAAAATACATTGAGAGTGCTTCAGGAAGGACCGAACGGCAGGACACAGAAAAAGGTCCCATCTGTACTTCTAAAGAGAGTCTTATTTCCATCAAGCCACACTTTAGAGTCTGTCACCACACAAAAACATTAGGGATGCTTGCAGTACACAATGCTACTTTGTCAGACTATGTCTATTCACCTTCCTGCACAGTATGCTTGTACTGCTAAGATGGAGTTCTTTGACTAACAGTCATACACAGCACACACTCCACTGGCTCATACAACCATCTGTCTACGCCACATATATGCTCTCTCCTACCATACAGGATGGAGCAAGGAACCTAAACACATATGGTTTATGCAGAGCTTGAAAGGGCCAAGTCTGATAGTCCATTCACACACAGAAGAGAACAGGGTAAAAGGTTTACTCTGCAACTGTGATTATAAATACATGCTGCCACTACTTATAAAACTTACGCCAATCGACAAAGGAATAGTAGGCCCTCTTGATAAAGAAGACATGCATTATGCGTCCCATAGACCATAGAGGCCCACTCTGGTTCTCATACAACAATTAAGAAAAGTGGTCTTCTTGCTTGCTCTGATGATGGTCATGGGCACTAAGGTCAGAAATAAATTACTGTAGCATTTTAGAGTTTTAATATTTAAATGTAGATTTAAAAAATGTTTTAAAAAAAGTTAATTTTACGTTTTGCTATATGAATTCATCAAGATGACTTTATTAAATACATTTTCTACAAATACACATGAACGCATGTTCAAAGATTAACAGAATACATTGTCTATTTTTTCAGTTTGAAACTTTATTACTGCTAATGCAAACTGTATTTTCCTCTTATTCAGGGCAGTAGATCTGTGGGCAATTGGCTGTCTGGTGACAGAAATGCTTACTGGGGAGCCCTTGTTCCCTGGCGACTCAGACATCGATCAATTATATCATATTATGAAGTGTTTAGGTAAGAACATTCTTTATGTGATATCTGCTTTCCACTTAAGAACAAAGTGCATTATTAGTGACAAAACATGAATGTCCTGTGTATCAGTGGGTTATTTACTGCAGCTGGTAAATACTGACTGTTGCAAAATGGCCCTCTCTAAAGGGTCACCCCAAATGTTTTGCCTTCCTCCTCCTAATTTTCTGACCTCATTTTTGTTTGCTTTAGTACTCTGGACACTTTACCACTGCTAACCAGTGCTAAAGTGCATGAGCTCTCTCCCTAAGACATGGTAACATTGGCTCATACCCAGTTGGCATATTTAATTTACTTGTACGTCCCTGGTAAAGTGCACTACAGGTGCCCAGGGCCTGCAAATTAATTGCTCCTAGTGGGTCTGCAGCATTGGTTGTGCCATCCACATAAGTAGCCCCTTAACCACATCTAAGGCCTGCCATTGCAAGACCTGTGTGTGCAGTTTCACTGCCACTTTGGCTTGGCACTTAAAACTACTTGCTAAGCCGTAAGCTCACCTTTTTCTACATATAACCCTTAGGGAAGGGTGCTACGTAAGTAAAAGGCAGGACAGGTACTTATGTGTTTTACATGTCCTGTTAGTGAAAAACTCACATATTTGCTGTCCATTACTGTGAAGTCTGCTCCTCTCATAGACTAGCATTAGAACTGCCCTCATATACCTTTAAGTGGTAGATTCTGATCTGGAGTAGTCCTGTCCTGTTTAGTATGTATGGCCAGAACGGTAATAGAAAATCCTGCATACTGGTGAAGTTGGATTTAATATTACTATTTTACGAATGCCACTTTTAGAAAGTGGGCATTTCTATGCACTTACTACCATCTGTGCCTTATAGCCTGTCTCCAATCCACATCTGGTCTGATCTTGTTGACAGCTCCCTTTGTGTATTCCACCAAGACAGCCATAAACATAGGACACTCAGTCACATCTGCATTCATCTGCATACTGAATGGGTCTCCCTGGGCAGGAATGGTGGAGGGGTTAGCTCTTACATGTCTAAAGCCAGTGGCCTGCCCTCACACTAAGGACTGATAACCCCCCACAGGGATCCTGGCAGACAGTACTGGGCTGAAAGGGGCTGAAAGGGGAAATTGTGAACCTCAAAACCACTCTTTGAAGTTTCAAAAACATTTTGGGGAATATAAACTGGGTCTCTGACCCCCCCAAATCAGACACTTCTGGACCTACACCTGGACTCTGTCAGAGAGACTGTCTGGCTGCCCAAATGACTCATCTGGACTGCTTTGCTGAAGGAATGCTTTCCTGCTTGTTGCTGTGCTGCCTCGTGCTCCTGACTCTGCTGGAAGGACTCCGCCTTCCTCCTAAAGTGCTCTCCAAGGGCTTGGATTGAGCTTGCCTCCTGTTTTCGAAGTCTCAGGGCCAACAAAGACTTCACCCCTTCAGGAAATCCTTGTGCATCAGAAATTCATTGTAACTCCTGTGGAAATCTGCTGAGCACCTGCTTTGCAGCTGGAAAATCGCCGCACCGCCTACCGGAACGAAGCAGTGCTGGACTTGCAACTGGAAATCTGACACAGCGCCTGCCTCGTGGCTGAAAAATCACTGCAGCGTCTACTGGATTGACACAGCACCTGCTCCTTTCTACCAGCACGTCCAGGATTTTCAACACATTGCCCCTGGGCGCCAAAATATCCCCATATCGCAGTGAGGAACCAAGGCTGCGCTGCTGCTAATCGACGCATCACCTTGAAGCGTGGAAAGAAAACACGCATCGTCTGTGCCGCGCCAGGAAATCTGACGCAGCGCCTTTTTTTCAACGCATTTCCTCCTCTGCAGTTCCCATGCATAGTTATTTTTTATGTATCCTGGGTACTGTGTGTTACAAATATACAACAACTGATTTTTAAGGATTGAGACTTTTTTAAACCTTTAAAAAGTGATATCTCGGCTTGTTCTCATTGGATTTATGTTGTTTTGATCTTATTTTGTGCAGATAAATATAATCTATTTTTCTGAACCTGTGTGGTGTATTTTTGTGGTGTTTTCACTGTGTCACTTTATGAGTTATTGCACAAATACTTTACACATTGCCTTCTAAGTTAAGTCTGACTACTCAGTGCCAAGCTACCCGAGGGTGGGCACAGGATAATTTGGATGGTGTTGTGACTTACCCTGGTAAGGATTGTGGTCCCTACTTGGACATGGGTGTATACCTTTGCCAACCAGAGACCCAATTTCTAACAATGACATAGCAGAGTTTGCTAATTATCCTGTTCTGAGTTTTCCCCAGAAAAGATTAACATGCATAATTTGGTGCTTTCCTTACAAAAGGAGTTGACATTTACCTAAGTAAAACTGCAGGGGTGTTGGAATGACTAAGTTTGAAATTCCGATATGTGTGGTTACACAATGTAATTTGACTGCCCTCTTGTGAGGAGGCTTTAATGTGTGTGTCCCATTGTCACAAAATTTGGATAGGTACTCATAAAGGGCTCTATTGTTGGTCACCTTACAGATTCACAAAGGCATTGCCTCAGGGGTTTGACCACCCTGCAATGGAGGGACCGATGTGGCCTAGTATACGCCCATTTTCACAAGGAATAGGAATAATTTGAAAAAAATATACCCTTAAAACAGTGATTCCTCTCCCTTCTAATACTGAAAATATTTGATTCTACGTATAAAGTGGCAGGTTGCCTGATATGTTTATTTTTTGCCAAACCTGACATTAAAGTTAAAGAGCAGCTGGTTCCCAAGGACCATGTCACACGTCTTACCTGTCTTCACCAGCAGTACCAGGTTAGTGAGAGGCACTGAAATATATGTGCCCTGCATAAATTCCTAGCGAAAATGAACACCTTTCACATCTTAACAGAGGGCCTGTTTCAGAAAGTTTTTGTGGACCTAAGTGTGACTATATGCCCAAAAAACAATTAGAAAACAAAATTCCACATCTTGAGTCACAGAATGTGGACTGTTGAACTTTTGATTCACAAAATATACTAATGATGCTGTGGATTTTCCAGTGTCACACATTTTCTTTTAGGGGAAAGAGACCGTGCCGGAACTCAGCCATTTGGGGGTATTCATAAAACCTCTGCAGACAGCTTCTTACCCTGAAACAGTTATAGCACTACTACTGTTAAGAAGCAGAAGTAACTTTCCAAGGTAGGAAAGAGAAGGAATCGCACATATATTTCATGTGGTTGGTGGGTAAGGTGTTTTATCATTAAATCACACATTCATTCCTCTTTTAGTCATGTACATTTTCCAGCTGGTATGGACTTGGGAAGGAGAAACACTTCTGGGAAGAAGGAGTACTGACTGTCATGATTTTCCTGGGGTACTCTTAGGCTTCTTTGTGAATCCTTGAAAATTCGCACTATTATTCTCAAAGAAAGAGGAAGTCTAGTGGTAAAACTGTATTGCTCCGCTGGTAAAGGTAGGATGCAAAACGCCCTCTAGTTGCACCATAATGAGTGGCAATTGATGAACCTTCAGATTAGTGAGATCTCATGGGGTGTCTAGAAAACTGCATCTCATGAACTTGGAAAGTGGTGGAGAATAATTATTCTCCCTAAATTTCACTGAACGAATGAATTGCCAAAACAGGCAAAACTGAGAATTTCAGAATTTTTTAAGGGACTCTTTTCTCAGAAACCTTTGTAAAAATAGAACCAGCTTACGTATTTTACAGCACACATTTCACATTAATTGGATAAGGTGTCATATGCTCTAAAGGGGGCTCATGAAGTATTTTTGTTGTGTGCCAAGCAATCCAGACTCTCCTGAGTGGTGCTGAGGGAGAAATCACTTTGAGAAAACACTCAAAAGTGGTAAATATAGCTCATTTTGTCAGTAAACTTTCTAGAGAAATTGACTTAAAACAGAAATATTACAAGAATTTAAATTCTAGGCATGAAATTTTATATCACCTATAATTTAAAAAATGCAAATAGCATCTTTTTCACTTCTGGTTTCAACCTCCTTTCATAGTTACACCCTGTCCCTTGCATGTAGATACTCATTGTTATGCTCTGTCCAATAATTCACTTAAGAGGGGTAGGGTGAAAAATGAAAAATGTAAAGTTACACTAATCTTAAAAACTCAGGCTTTGGCAGTAGACAAAGAGGATACTGATCCTGTCCCGTGCTCACTGTGCCACTGGATTCAAGCTAGCCTGGCTGATGAAGGGTGATACCTTGAAACCGGCCCCAGGATGCTTGTTTCCAGTCCAGGGAGGACCTGGGCTGGCAGTTTGGCTGGACTGTTCCCATGAGGAACAGGGTCCAGACTGATTTGCATATGGCTGGGTCCAAACTGGGGTGGCATGGTGAGCAAAAGAACGATGGATTAAACCCACATCTGTGACTGGGGGTGAGTGTTTGCATTGTTCAGCACTCCGTCCATCATCCTTTTGTGTTGCTAAACTTACTCTAAGTGGGAAGGGTATGCCCAGACGTGGGTCCCGTGCTCACTGTGCCATGGGATTCAAGCTAGCCTGGCTGATGAAGGGTGATATCATGAAACTGGTCCCAGGATGCTTGTTTCTGGTGCAGGGAGGACCTGGTCTGGCAGTTTGGGCTGGGCTGGACTGTTCTCATGAGGAACAGGGTCAAGACTGATTTGCATATGTTTGGGTCCAAACTGGGGTGGTATGGTGAGCAAAGGAACGATGGATTAAACCCACATCTGTGACTGAGGGTGAGTGTTTGCATTGTTCAGCACTCTGTCAATCATCCTTTTGTGTTGCTAAAGTTGCCCTAAGTGGGAAGTGAATTGCCAGACGTGGGTCCCGGGCACACCGTGCCACTGGATTCAAGCTAGCCTGGCTGATGAAGGATGATACCCTGAAACCAGTCCCAGAATACTTGTTGCCAGTGCAGGGAGGACCTGGCCTGGCAGTTCGGTCGGGACTGTTCCCATGAGGAAAAGGGTCAAGACTGATTTGCATATGGCTGGGACCAAACTGGGGTGGTATGGTGAGCAAAAGAATGATGGATTAAACCCAGAGCTGTGACTGGGGGTGAGTGTTTGCACTGTCAAGCACTCCGTCCATCATCCTTTTGTGTTACTTTATTTATTCAGACATCAGATAGGTAATTTCAGTCTTACAATCTCAGGCCTCAGACAATAGCTGTGATAACCTAATAGAAGTTTTGGCATTAAATGCTGAACTGCCATGATATATCAGCCAAAGCTGCAAGTGACATCTTACACCACAGAGACAACATCAGCAATAAGCCCCAAACTCCACACAACTTACCACCCGAATATTATCTTTAAATATATCTTGACATTGCAGTAATTTTGTTTAGAAAGATATAGTTTCATTTTCTGAATATGTGCACATTTTACTACTAGATACTCAATTTTGTGTTGAATAAATAAACTTAAATCCCTCACGTGTGAGTTTGTCATTTTCGAAACAAACATTACCTATACCCCAAAACACCAAAGATTTTATTTTGGTAAATACAAGGTTGTCCCAACACACAATCAGTCATTTTCAACAATATGTCATGTATGGCTGAAGTTATGTCAAGAATGCTCATAATACGCCATGAAAGACTATTTTTATAGTGGAGTCAGAATTATGTCAAAATGTATCACCTGTGCCTTTGGTGGCGTGGTAAGATCTAAACTATGGGCCAAGTTGGTGACCCTAGGGATAGATAAGAGCCTAGTAGAGTTCTTGAGGGCCCTACATTATAACCTCTCTGCCACTGTCAGGTATAGACCGGATGGTGAATGCACTGCTTTTTTTGCCACAAGTCAAGGAGTGTGGCAGAGGTGCACCCTTGCTCCACTACTTTTTGTTTTGTATTTTAGTGGATTAGAGGAGGTACTGCTGGCCATTCCCATGATCAAAAACATCCCTATCCCTGTCCTTACTTATGCAGATGATGTAGTGTTACTTGATAGAACCCCTAAAACACTGAAGCTACTAATAGAAGCCTATATAGATTGTATGGCCTCCCTGAAGTTGTCTGTGAAACCCACCAAGAGCATTGTTATGGCTTGTGGATCAAGGAATGTCAAAATGCAGACCTTGATGATAGATTGCAACCCAATATCAATATCTTGGGCTTTATTTTGATTCACAGGGCTCCTGGCTGGCATGTGTATCCAGGGCTAGAATTTTTTTTCTTAATTGTATTGGGTTCATTTCTAACCCAGCCTCCTTTATTGACTAAAAAACTCATAGCCCCTTTTTTAGAAATTTATAGAAGGAAGTGCCTTTCGGTTTTAACCTAGGGCTAAGGCATTTGGGGCTACAAAAAGGCCTCTAGCCTCCAAATAGAGGAAAACAGTATGTAGAAGGATTTTAGGCCTCCCCCCAAGTAGACCAAGCTTCATTTTGCATGAAGAGCTTGGCTTGGAGAATGCTGAGGATTACATGAATTTTGTTCCATTGCTACTGTGGTGCTCCAGTTGGAGCAATCCTCAAGCCCTACTCAATAGGGATATCATTGAGGACTGTTTATCATGTGGCATATGTCTTCAAAGACCCACAATTCGGATAAAATATTAGTCCAAACTACACTTTTACTCGACCCTTTCTTGGAGCTTGTGACCTCCACTTGGACCCCATTTATCTTTTGTGTTCTCCCAGTCAATAAAACCTCAGCAATAATATATAGGTGCTACATATGTGCCATGTCTAAAAAATATATTGTACTTTAACTTTACTGGAAAGTGCAACAGTTGGGGATGGGGCAACTCATGCCTTAAGGTAACTACAACCTGTGCCCCCGCCATGCACAGTTTTCTCATCAATAATTTTACTCCAAATCTTGCAGTGATATTATTAATTGTTTCAAAGAAGGTGTAATTAGTGATGTAATATGTGGGATAATTAGCAGTGCATGGCAAGAGTGAGACGTATAGTTACCTTAGGGCACAAGGTTATAGTTACTAGAGATAATCATAACAATAACTGGTGAATTTATATGGTTTTGTATGTTTAAAATGTGAGCCTAACTATAACATCCCTGTAACCTTTGTGTTTATTCAAGTAAATTTCAGTATTTTTAATTCTATTTCCTAACTATAGTATCCCTGTTACCTTTCGTTTTTTAAGTGAATTTCTATGTTTTAACGTAATGTCATTTTAATAACTATATGTTAATCTAACCACCGCTGCGCATGTCCGGCCGCCAACCCCTATAACAACCCAATCTTGCGCCATGCATGGCACGGCGGGGGCTGGCCACCGGGCCTGATCTGTGGTCAGGTCCCGCGGCCAACCTCCTATAATCTCTCAACTCCGTGCAATGCACAGCCAGCCGTGAGCAACATGGGTTGCCGCAGGGCCTGTCTTGCGGCCAACTCCCTGTAACCACTCAACCCTACCACGCTGGCCCTGCAGCCTACACCACAGCACTTATGACGTACTTCTTTGTTCGGTGGAGATTTGATCATATTCCGGTTCATCAAGAACATGCCTCCAAAATCCGTGGTAAATGCGTTTCGGGGGTCCTATTAGTAAGCTGTCCATCTTCCTTGGAGAAGGGATAATACAACATCTCAGCTGCAGATAACAAGTAAGAACCCACACATCACAGTCACTACATGAGATATTGCGCTCAAAAAGTCAAGGATGCAAGCATCTCCTTCAATGTTAACTCAACTTTTTATGGTGGAAATGTAGATAAAACACACTTGCTTTGACTTGGCCATGCGCGCAAAGTTAGGAATGATTAGTACCTTACAGAAGTGGAGCTTTAACTTGGGCACTTGCTTTGTTTATATCTGTAAATGTTTCCCTTTGAGGTTTATTTTCTGTGAATTGAGTATTGTGTCACAATGAACCCTACCCTGCATATTTATGTAAGAAGAGGCTAGTGTTTTCAGCAGAATTTATATCCAACTGGAGCAGTTTCTACTGGCCAATTACTAAGGGCCAGATTTACCAGGAACTGGTGCAGCGTGGTGCTGCACCAAAATTGGCAGCGCCGTGCTGCATCAGTTTGGAAACACAGGGATCGCCGTATTTACAAAGATACGGTGTACCCCTCTGTTTCCCCTGGCACTGGCACTAAATTTAGCTGCCAGCGCCCCAAAGTGCAAGGGTGTCTGCGTTGAAGGGAATGATTGTTTATCTGATTGTTTATGTGTAGGAAGGTGTCCCCTCCTGCACATAATCAATCTACAATGTTTGTACAATTTGGCACTGCTATGTATGTGTGCTGCAAAAGGGACACCTTCTGGCACATAAGCAATCATTCATGGCGTTTTGCAGAATGCAGCACACATCGAAAAAGCAAAAACGAGGAGAAATAAAATAATTTCTTCTTATTGCCCCATGCTAACGCCACCCCTGGGGTGGCATTAGTTTTGGGCGCTGCCACATATTTACGAATTCTTGTAAATCTGGGGCAGTGTCAAATGCGATGGGTGTTGCGTGGAACACCCACAGCAACACCCCATTGCTCGCCCCTCTGCCACAGAAAACTGCTTCTGAAGGGCCCATATGTACAAGGCAGCGTTCAGCCGCAAAAAGTGGCTTAGCAGCACCTTGTAAATATGGCGCAGTGCTCAGCGCCACAAAAAGTGATGCTCCAGTCATGCTAGGGGCTTGCAAATATGCCCCTAAATGTTATCTCATTGGGTAAATGTATAGTGCATCTCCTACACTACAGCTGCCTAAAGGACACCAAGGTAAAGTCTCAAGTTAACTTCTGTGTCTTTAACTTTGCTAACGTGTTTGTTCATCGAGGGTCTCCGTCACATAACTTGATAAGGTGGAACTGCAGAGAAAACACAGTTGGATGATTTGTACTTTACAGAAGTAGGTGCTTCTTTGTTAATGGAAGGGACCGTGGGGGACTCTCAAGGCCCTAGGTCCCAGCTGGCTCCCCACCTCCTGCGGGAGCCAGCACTGCTCCCGTATGCAGGGAGCTGTTGTAAATGCAGCTTCCTGAGTGTAGGAGCAATAGTTTCATCTCTTTCCCTACCCGCATGTCTGCGGGCAGAGAAAGAGATGAAATCCCTGCTTCCAGCAAGTGGTAGCATTTTTTACTGCTCCCCCTTGCTGGAAGTGGAGTGTTTGCTTTTGCTTGGCCCTGGGGGCGGCATCCTCCAGGGCCCTATATGGTTCCAGGAGGGGAGCTGCGCAGCCCCCCTCCTTTTTTGTAAACATGTATTTTCCCCAGGGAGGTAGTGGTCTCCAGGGTCCATGGGGCTGCGCAGTCCCTCTCCACCCCAAAAAAAAAATTAAGAAGGCCAGGCCCGAGGGATGTAGTCCCTGGGACCGAATTCAGCAAGGGGGGAGGAGCGAATGCAGGCCTGTGGCCAACTACCACTGTGCGTAGCAAAGACAGTGTGTAGCATGTGTTCAGTGTGGGGTTAGGTGTTTAGAGGTCTTAGCCTTAGGGACTGGACACAGGCCAGGCCCTGTGGCCAATCCCCACTGTCCATGTCTAAAGGTCATGTGCAAGGCAGGGTTGGGTGGTAAAGGGGTTGGCTGCACACAGACCAGGCCCTGAGGACAACCCCTGCTGCGCACGTCCGAAGGCCTTGTGCTGCGCGGAGCTGGGTGGCTATAGGGGTTGGCTGCAGGCCCTGCAGACAACCCCTGCTGTGCACGGCTGAAGGTCGTGGGCAGTGTGGGGTTGGGTGGTTATAGAGATAGGCTGCAGGTCCTACAGTCAACCACCTCTGTGCATGGCCGAAAGCCGTGGGCAGTGCTGAGTTGGATGGTTATAGGGGTTGGCCGGAAGGGCCACAGGGTTCATTTGAGATGTCATCAGTGGTGTCACCAGTGATGTCATTGACCATGTCATGAGTGATGTAATATGTGAGGTCATAAGAAGTGCATTATAGGGGCACAAGGTATAGTTAGCTCAGGTTATTATAACTGCTCAATTTCTATGGTTTTGCACGTGTGAAATGTGAGCCTAACTATAACATCCCTATAACCTTTGTTTTTTTCAGTGAATTTCTATGGTTTTTTAATTCTATTTCCTAATTACAATGTCCCTATATATAAATATATGAATTAATTATATAGACACACCTGCAGTCCGAACCGCTGGATGGAATTACACCAAATCTGGTAGAAAGGTAGCTTTGGTCTGAAGATGAGTCTATTTTTGATTTGGTGTAAAGTCTTTCAGTAGTTTAGAAGAAATAAAAGGAAATCCACATTTGTATATCTATAGTTGCGATGAATTCGCAAATACTGCTGATCTCGTGCAGAGATCTATTGGCTGCCAACACTTCAGCCAGAAACGGTTGGCAGCCATTTTGAGACATGGCTTCAGCAGGGGGCAGGGTACTGTTATCCTAACCCCTAGCCTTGGTGCAGGGGGCCCCGGGAACCCCCAAGGCTAAAAAACATTTTTTTTAATTCATGGCAAAAATCACAGTCTCCTGTGATTGCTTTTCAATTGGCCCCTGGGTGAACCAGGTCCTGGAGGCATTCATAAAATATAGGAGGGGGACACAGGGGCCCCCCTCCTAGGGCTTATTAAAGCCCCGGGGACCACCACCTCCCTGGGGCAAGATAATTATAAGATGCCGGCAGGCCTTTCAGTCCTCCACAAACTATGGACTGCCACCTCCCTGGGGCAAATCCTTGTAAAAATATGCGGGAGGCCTCCGCGGTCCCCCACCCCAGAGACCACCACCTCCCCACAGCTCAAGTAACTTAATATAGGAGGTGTGTCACAGATCCCCTCCCCCTGGGACCACCACCTCCATGGGGCTAAATTCAAACAATGAAGGGTGCTTCTTGGCCCCCCTCATTAAGCAATAGATGGCCCTAGGTAACCACCTCCACCCCTCCCCCCATGCCAGCTCCTGCTACTTCCCCAGGTGCCCAGCCTTGGGAGATGACTGTGTGCTTTTGCTTGGTGGGGGCTGACAGCCAAGGAAACATAACTCCACTTTCAGCAAGCGGGAGCTGTCAAACAGCTCCTGCTTGCTGAAAGCAAAGTTTCCATCTCTTTCCCTGCCTGCATATATGCATGCAGGGAAAGAGATGAAAACTTTGCTCCCGCAAGCAAGAAGATGCTATTTAAAGCAGCTCCCTGCTTGCAGGGCAATGCCGGCTCCTGCAGGATGCTGGGAGCCAGCTAGGACCGTGGGGCCTTGAGGCTCCCCTGCGGTCCTGTCACTTTCTCTCTCTCTCTCTCTCTCTCTCTCTCTCTCTCTCTCTCTCTCTCTCTCTCTCTCTCTCTCTCTCTCTCTCTCTCTCTCTTCCATCCCTTAACGGGATGGAAGAGAGAGAGGGAAAGACATTGGTATTGCAATGGTCTCGCCATACCTAGAGATCAAAGCATCACACTAGCAAGATGTTTGGTTCGAGTGTTATGTTGTGATGCCCAATACAACAGAGTCACTTATGGCCTACTGGTAAAACTCTTGGACTGTCCCTCAGTAGGTGGAAGGTTCAAAACCTCCTATCTTATGGCAGCGTGTCTGTTTATTTACTAGTGTATTGAATGTTATAAATACCTCCTCATGGAACATTGGAGTCTTTTTCCCAGCAAAAGCTTCAGCTTGAATGTCATAGAGATGTCGGGACACTGTGTAGTAAGGAATCACCTGTGAGCTGGTGGTTAAGATCTCAGACCATCCCACAGAAGGTTAAGGGTTTCAGTCTAGGTGTGTCAGTTGTCATTTTTTCAGCTTCAAATTTTTTCCACTTCACAAATGTAAGTTACATACAGAAAAGTGATCTCACTTTTTTACTTGTCAAATAAATTTTTCTTCTATTTGTTAGAACATTTCTCACTGTATGAGGCATGGAGTTGGGTGGTTATAGGGTGTTGGCTGCAAGGCCTGGCTGCAGGCCAGGACCTGTGGCCAACCACCGCTGTGCACAGCCAAGGGCCATGTGTGGCACAGGTTGGGTCCTTATAGGGGGTTGGCCGCAGCCCAGGCCCTATGGCCAACCCCTGCTGTGCACGGCCGAAGTCAGTGCATAGTGCGCTGGTGGGTGGCTATAGGGTGTTGGCCGCAGGCCCTGTGGCCAAACCAGCAGCACACGGCTGAAAGTTGTGTATGGCATGGAGTTGGTGGTTATAGGGGGTTGGCCGCAAGTCCTGGGTTCAGGACAGGCTCTGCGGCCAACTCCCACCGTGCATGGATGAAGGATTAATGTATAGTAATTAAAATTATTATACCTTAAAAAACACAGAAATTGACTGAAAAAAACAATGGGTACAGGGACGTTATAGTTAGGAAATAGAATAAAAAAAAAACATAGAAATTCATTGAAAAAAACAAATGTTACAGGGACGTTATAGAAAGGCTCACACGTTGGTGGTGTCATTGGAGTACACTTTATGGATTATGTAATAAACTCTCCTGGAGTGCAACGAGTCAATTGTTTTGCAATTGTTTGTTATTGGAGATTGTAGAGGAATGGTCCTTTCCTCACGTAGGCACCCGTGAATTTACACGCTACAATGTGGACCGTTTGATGGATCATATATATATATTTATATATATATCAAAGTGACCTTTATCTTTTCAGTTAATATTATGTAAAATACACAACAATACATATATACACACACACACATATTTTTTTCACTGAAAAAGGTCAAAATTATGTTATAGTAGGTAGGTTTGGTAATGCAAGCTTAACTTACAGTAAACGAAATCTAAAAAAAAATCACTGAAAGAAACAGAGTTAAGTGACGTTATGATGACAAAACAAAATCTGAAAAACACTGAAATTTGCCAAATTGGCCTGGGGAGGGGGACCACGCGGTCCCTCTGTGGTAAATAATTTATTTTACCTTATCTTATTTCATAATTTTCTAGTAATAGGTAAATGAGGAAGGAGACAGAGTCCGGGACGTGGAGTATAATCAGGGTTTATTTCAATAACTCGAGTTAAGGGAGAGCTCCCTCACCAAGCGGGTTAGGGAGTGGTCTGCCCAACATTGCGCAGCTTGCAGCTTTTATACATTTCTTGCACAACACAAGCAAATGGCAGTATTCGGTAATTTTCCATCAAGCAAACTTTAAAAAGAGGAAAAAAACAAAACAGTCTATATGCGTCAGTGGAAATATGTGAAGCTGGAACACTCCGATGTGCGTCAGTGGAAATATGTGAAGCTAGCATGCAGACGGAGAAATGTCAGAAGCGTGGGGTAAAAATAGAGTACAAGGGAAAACAAGCGTGACTTTCTTCCAACCACAGGTTATTCTGTCGAAGCGAGCTTTTTCTTAGAAACGGAAGAATCGGCTTAACCACAGCTATGTGGGTGGCTAACATCCTGCCTAAGGCCTAAAGCACATCACACGTTGCAATTTATCTTCAGCTGCATTCTCCAAAATGTCAACACATTCTCAAAATGGATGCTTACTCTCAAAATGGATGTCCAGATGTCAAGGCACAGTAATTGCATGAGGGTGCGATATTTTATTTTTCCACATCCCCTCCTTGCACCAGAGTGCAATCACTGTCAGTACAGGCCATTGAGGTAGATCCTGGCATTTTCTTCCTCCTGAGTATGTCTTCTAGGAGTGCACAGGGTAATACACAATCCACAGAGCGGTGGACCACATTGTATGCAGAGACAACACCCCATAAGTACTGCGAATATTATCCCAACTATGGATAGTAACTTCCAGCCCCAGGAGGATACCAACCCCCAAAACCATCCTGACCAAGTCCAGGTGCCTGGTTCCTGGTGTAATCCTGATGCTATTTTGTGTAATTTGGAAATAGCTTTATAGACTGAAGGGGCGTTATCGGGAATGAAAATGCAACAGCTCGACCCGATAATTTTACAAGCCCCACCCTTCTCCGCTAGTATGACGTCGAGAACAAGACGATTCTGGAGCGCTACCATTCTGATAGCGGATTGTTCCTGAGTCAAGTTCCCCAAAGCGGCTATAGTCTGATTCACAACTGCCTCTACTGTTCGAGTAAGTCTACGTATAAGCTTACTGTTCTGCACTGGTCCGATGAAGAAGAAAAAACCTCTATTAAAATCAGTATATTGTTCCGCAGCAGTTTCAGTTTGATCTATTCCAGATGTATCTATATACCTCTTGTACCTCCCTGCACTAATTCGATGATCCTTGTGGTACGTTGAAGAGGCAAGGAAAACAGGTGGCAATAAGAAGGATATATAACATCTCCCCCCCCAGTTGTAGGGAAGACGGACATAGGCTGACTGGCCGCAAATGAAATAGGTATGTCTGGTGGTCTGAAATGAGGACCGACCATGATCCGTAAATTTCACAGTAAAATTGCATTCACTGTATCCTACAGAGATAGTGCCAGTCTTCTGGATGCACAGGTGTCCTTTTACTTTGAAAACGGATATAGTTATTGGCCCTCCCTCTCCTTGAGACCTGGGTCTTTTCAGCTTAAAAGTCAAGTCATCCTGTCGGTATTCTTCACTTTCGAATACCATTCCATTAGCCTGTGGTAACCCTTCCTCATCAGGATAACAGACCGTTTGAAGGACAGTGTTTAGATTACCCCAGGGCCAGTCCTTTTGATCTGTTGGCATCTCAGACCTGTTGTAAGCTGTGATCAGGGCGAACCAGGCCTCGCATGAGCCGTTATATGAGAATGGAAATGGTGTTAATGGCATTCCCCCTTCGTCTTGGTGAGGGGGAATCTGTCCACATACCCAGCAATTAGTGGTATTAACCACTTGATGTGAGTAGTGTAATAGCTTCACAAAGGTGTTGTTCTGCATCGCTACTCTATGTGCCAACTCATGAGGTGGAAGATCGTGATGTGTGTGTTCTTGAGTGTCATTAAGGGGTGTCTGAACTCGTTTGCTTGGAGGAAAAACCACATACAGTATCCAACTCACACATGCTATTGCTGCCAACAAAAACATTAATATCAATACAAAAATATTTTTCCCAGCACACATTCTTCTCTTATATTTGTCCCTTAATCTCTTTTGTTCCATCCTTGTTTTTGTCACAAGCCTTGCCATTAGGCGTATCTCCCTTGAGCCCCTGCCGTTTCACCAACAAGAGGAGCTTGTTTGGACTTAAGTGACCTGGGCTCGGGAAGAAGACCTAAGTTTCGACTTGTATAACTGTTGGGGAGTTTCTTCTGTGGGTAATGTCAATTGTTCGGAATGTTTTGGAATCAGGTGAGGCAAGGTGTCCTCTGCCCCTTCTTTAGAAAAGTATTTCTTACAGTGGCTGGCGTGTAACCAGCCCTTCCGTCCTTCGACTTTCACGGCTGTTCGGGTAACCAGTAGAACAAGCTTGGGTTCCTTCCACCTGGGCTCAAGAGGCGTCGCGCGATCAAAATTCCGGATGAGGACCCAGTCTCCCGGTCTGATCTGGTGTTCTTTGGGTTCGGTATTATCAGGAAATGCAGCTGCAACCTGTGAACGACAAGATTGAAGTGCAGACATCAAAGAAGCCAGATAATCTGTCAACACAGGTAGTTCAATGTCTGTTATAGCCTTAGCTCGCGGTGTCCCCCATATGTTAGGTGGTCTGCCAAAAACGATCTCATAGGGAGCTAGTCCAGTCCTGGAATGGGGAACCATTCTCATGTAGAACAATGCTACGGGTAAAGCTGTTATCCAATCAACTTTCTTATCGGCACAAATTTTTGCCAATTTGTTTTTCAGCGTTTGGTTGTGTCGCTCGACTAAACCAGCTGCTTGTGGGTGTCGTACGCAATGGAATTTCCACTGGTATCCCAGCAGGAGCGAAATTTTCTTCATTAATTCAGATGAGAATGGTTGGCCATTGTCAGAGTATATAACTCGAGGTAGACCAAACCTAGGAAAGTATTCCTTAATCAATTGTTTGGCAGTGGTGTTGGCAGTATAATCAGGTACGGGGTAGGCTTCTGTCCACCTTGTTAATGTACATACTACTACAAGGACATACTTGTATCCTCTGCATCTTTCCATTTGTATATAGTCCATTTGTATGACCTCAAAAGGATGTTCTGGAGGATGAAATCCTCCTGAGCCTACTGTCACACCCTTCCCGATGTTGTACTGGCAACATATCATGCATGTTTGGACCTTGTTTTTGGCTGCGGCTCTAAGGTGCTTATTGTCCCATATAGATCTTGTTGCATCTAGCATAGCCTTTTCTCCTAGATGGGCTGGCCCATGTATTGTTTCTATAATGATCTGTACCATGGCGTCCGGTAGATACCAGACTGCTTTGTGTGGCACCATCCATCCCTGGTCTGTCAAGATCCCTCCCTCCTTTTTCCATTTTTCTTTTTCTTCTTTTGTAGCATGACTCTGTATGTCTAGTATATCAATAGCGGTATCTCTGGTAGTTTGTGTATATCCTATAAATGCAAGGTCATGGGGTGACCCTTTTTCTATGTCTTTTTGTGTCATTTCCTGAGCTGTTTGGTCTGCTAAGGCATTTCCTATAGCGACATTGTCTGTTCCCTTTGAATGTGCTTTGCATTTAATTACAGCTATTTGTTCGGGCAAGTGTATGTCTTCCAATAACTGTGTTATGAGGTCTGCATGTTGTATTTTTGATCCATGGGATGTCATGAAGCCTCTTTCTCTCCATAGCGTTCCGAAATTGTGAACTACCCCAAAGGCATACTGTGAGTCGGTGTAAATGTTTATCTTTTTTCTCTTCCCTATGTGACAAGCTCTACTCAAGGCTATTAATTCTGCAGCCTGCGCCGAGAGAATTGGTATTTGTCGACTTTCTAGTACTTGTGTTTTTGTGGTGACTGCATAGGCCGCTTTCAGTTCCCCTTTTTCATTTCTTTTACATGAGCCGTCCACATATATATTTTGTTCCGCCTCTTTTAAAGGAATATCTCTTAGGTCTGATCTTGGTTTTGTCACTTGTTCAATCACTTCTATACAATCATGTACTCCGTCTGTCTCTTCAGGGAGAGGTAAGAGTGTCGCTGGATTCAGGGTATTACATCTAAGTATTTGAATGTGGGGTTGGAACAGTGTCAGTTCATACCCTGTCAATCTGGCTATGGTCAAATGTTGAGTCTGTGTTCTATTGAGTAGTAGTTCCACTGCATGAGGAACCCTTACTACTAATGGATGTCCTAATACTATGGTGTCACTTTGTCTGATAGCTTGGGCTGTCGCTGCTACAGCTTTCAGGCATGCAGGAAGGGCTTGCGCTACTGGATCCAGAGTGGATGAAAAATATCCGCACGGCCTTTGTTTGCCTGCTTGTTCCTGTGTAAGAACTGACAAAGCAGTCCCATTTTTCTCAGTAACAAATAATGTAAAATCTTTGTGGTAATCGGGGGTAGCAAATACAGGAGCCTGACACATTGCTTGTTTCAGCGTTTGGAATGCATGTGTATGTTCCTCTGTCCAGGGAAGTTGGGGTGTTGCACTTGCTTCCAATGTTGTGAGGTGTACAAGTGGTTTAGATATTAATGCAAACTGAGGGATCCATTGTCTGCAGTAGGATGTTAATCCTATGAATTCACGTACTTGTTTCTGTGTTTTTGGTTGGGGTATATTTAGTACCAACTGTATTCTTTCTTGTGTTAGTTGTCTACCCTCCTTCGACAGCAAGTGCCCTAAGTAGGCCACTTGCTGTTGACAAAACTGTAACTTGTTTGGTGACACCTTATGACCATTTTCAGCAAGAAACGTTAATACAATCAACGAAGCTTGTACACATGACTGTTCAGAGCGAGCCGTGATGAGTAAATCATCAACGTATTGCAGGAGTGCAGTATTTTGAGGCATTTGTATAGTGTCTAATTGTCTTTTTAATGCCTGACTGTAGATGCTCGGGCTGTCAGTGAAGCCTTGAGGAGCTCGTGTAAACCGGAAGCTCCTTCCGGACAGTGAGAACCCGAACAAATACTGGCTATCTTCATGTATGGGTACGCTGAAGAACGCATTCTTGAGGTCGATGACGGTGAAATAAGATGCCTCACAATCAATAGTAGTTAAAAGTGTGGAGATATCTGGTACAACAGGATGTTGGGACACCACACACTTATTGAGTTCTCGTAAATCAACTACCAGTCTATAACTGGGATTTTCACCTTGTTGGACTTTCTTTGCTACTGGTAATACAGGGGAATTAACTGTGTTTGAAGGTACTTCTATCACTACCCCTGCTTTGATGAGATCTTCTATAATGGAAATGAGATCTCTCTCAACTTGCGGAGGTATTTTATACTGGCGTAATCGTGGTAGTATGGCTCCATCTTTCAATATAATTTTGTGAGGCGCAATAGTCATTCGCCCAACCGAGGTGGAGCTGGTGGCCCACAATTCGGGGGGAAGGTGTGCAAGCCGAGGATCCAACTCTCTAACGGTATAGTGGCCTTTAAAATCTCTTAAGAAAAGGCGTACGTCCTGGGGGGAGCATACTATAATAGCTCCCAATTCTTTCAGTTGTTTAATGCCTAGCAAATTTTCGGGGCAAGCATCTGTTAGAAGAAGATCGGTGGTCGTGGTGAGGGGGCCGACTTGTAAAGGTAAGGGCTCTGAAGTACTACTAGTAATGGGCTGACCTGAAAAACCTAGGGAAACATTTTTATTTCCTGACAGTGGTGCTTGAGGCAGTTCATTGTGATCAATTGTTGTTTTGCTTGCCCCGGTATCCAATAAAAACTTATTTTCTTGTCCCAGGAGGTGAACGTCCACATATGGACCAGTCTGGTCCACAGGTATAGGGATAAGGGGCAATTTATCCTCTTCCCTCCCTGGGCAACTTCAGAAGAAACTGGGAAAATCGGCATACCCATTATCCTCTCCATTCATGTACATCTGTGCGCTCTGTTTTATTTCTCTATCCTGGCTCTTGGGAACTCTTCCCTCTGTTCTGTATTGTTCCCGAGGAACATGGGGTCTAGATAACGTTTTACCGGTGGCCAAATTGTGTTTCAGAACAGGACATGTTACATTCCCTTGTAAGTCTTTGACATAGTGTCCTTGTTTCTTACAGTAATTACAAACACCCTTGGAGGTAGTTGTTGTCTTTTGTTGTTGTGGCTGCGGGCCTGTTCTGGGCATTACAGTCTGTGCGACTAAAGCTCTTATCTTAGTTTCTTTCAGTCTTGTTTTTTCACGCTCTTCTTCCTCCCTCAGTCTATTTTGATGATATTGTAATATTCGTAAAACTTGGGAGGGAGTCTGAGCCTGCCAGGAGCTTTCAACTCTTTGAACCCTTTCTTTTAGTTTAGGCAAGCTATTTTCTACCAATTTGGACACAAACAGGTGGGGGTAAGAGTCACTATTTGGTTTAAGACCGCTATTGATAGCGAAACATTCCTCTAATCGGGAATAATAATCCCCAGTATCCTCACCAGGTTTTTGCTTACAAGCCGAAATGGCGTCCCAATCCTC
Source organism: Pleurodeles waltl (assembly GCF_031143425.1). Taxonomy (NCBI): domain Eukaryota; kingdom Metazoa; phylum Chordata; class Amphibia; order Caudata; family Salamandridae; genus Pleurodeles; species Pleurodeles waltl. The sequence continues at coordinate 997,191,338 of NC_090436.1, forward strand.
TTTTTTAGTAGTAAGGAGTTGGGGTAATACTTTGAGAATAAGACCTGGCAACGCCTTTATATCCCGGTGTATATCTCCCCCCGGTGCGCGCTCATTTTCACGTGTTTCAAGAGTTGCCCAATTTAATTCACCAGCATCAACTACCCAGTTTTTCTCTCTCAATTTTTCATAAATCCCCGAGGGCAACAAGTGTTTCAACATGATTGTCATATCCGCTAATGTGTATGTTCCCATCGTAAGGACATCCGCGAGTTCTTTAAAGAATCCTGTAGGATCCTTAGAATGGGATGGAACCATTTCTTTCATTTTCATAATTTCCATTTTAGTAAGGGGGGTATACACAAAAACTCTGTGCAAGTTATTTCCAACATCTGTTCATGGGTGTACCTCTCTGAGAGGAAAATGACGAAGTGTGTCTTTCTGTTGTAAATCCTGGTGTCGTGACCGAAGAAGTGTTCGTGTTACTTCGTCATGATACTCCTGTCTAGCCTCAAGGAATATGTTCAAAAACAGACTTGGGTCTTGTACGAATGTTAAGGACGTGCACTTAGACAATAAATCTTCGAGGGCCTTTTGATGCGGTCTAATTATTTTATTTAGCGTCATCAAGTGTTGGGTCATATATATACTGGCCAATCTACGTTGCGTAAGTGGGAGATTAGAAAATAACTGGGCAATGACATCTGGATTGTATATTTTTGGTTGCGAGGTCCACAGGGTGGCGGTACGAGCTAATTCCTGCTCCTCAACTGTCAAGGGAGGTTCCTGATCAAGGAACCATTCTAAGGCTTCCTCTGTTTCCTCATATAATTCTTCACTCGTTGGGGCCTCGGGAAAAAAGGAAACAGTTGTATACGTAGAGGGGGTAAATTTTTTTTTTTTTCCGAGGTCCCCACGAAGTGGACATTGCTTAGTAGATCGTGGGGGACCCTCTTTGAATTTACGTTGTTGTTGTACCATAAGGCCCAATAAGGTACCTACTGCTCCATCTATTTCATCCTCTACTTCTTCAGTTTTTTCATTAAGGTCATTAATAATGTCTGCTAATTTTGTAGGAATTTTCAAACCATTTGCCTGGAAATATCGTGCAAAAAGAAGTGTCATGAAAGTATATATGTGCCTTTTTTGTCTCTTATTTTTCCCCTTCATAACATCTGTATATGCGGTGGAATCTCCACCTCGTAACATATATTCAATCATACTGTCAATGGTACTTTGTACTGCAGGCATTTTCTCTATTTTAGTCCAACTATCAACTAACTGTTTTCCTGGTTCATCCAAAGCGGGATATCTTTTATATAATGGATCATAGGGACACTGCACTTTATCCTCCCCGCCCGCTGCTTCGTCTCCTCCCGCTGTCTCTTCCAGCGAAAGGTGTCGGGTGCGTTCTGAAAGGTTGTCAATTATAGTTGGGGGAGGTGTTACCGCTTGACCAGGTCCAGGATGGACGGGCCGCATATCAGTAGAATACGGGGGTGGTACGTCCAATAAGTCTATGAGGGGTGCCTCTTCAAAATCTATAGGAGCGCTGGGAAGGGGACCATGTTTCAATTTAACCTGACCAGCAACCTCACATTTAGGTAATACCGGATACAGACCGGTCATATTTCCTTGTTTTTCTCTAATTGTTTGGTCAAGAACTGTTTCCTTTCCTGTCTGCAATAATTCGTCTGACTTCGCTTTTTCTGACATTTTCTGCGCTTTTTCAACTTTATTCTGAGCTTTCTCCTGTCTCCTATGGGCTTCTTTCCTCCACCATTCCACAGAATCTAATTGAGCCTGTCTCACTTTCCTTTTGAACAACTGTTTCTCTACCTTAAGGACACTTTCTATATCGAAAGTCCCGTTGATGGGCCACCGGTATCTTTCTTCCAACTTTTCAGTATATTCCACCCATAAGTCCAAAAAGACTATTGCCGACATGCCATGTTTATTATACATAAATCTAGCTGGCGTGTCCTTAGGTGGAAGAACCACCTCTTTTTCTAAAAACTTTTTAGCCTTAGATTTAGTCTTAAATTTGGTAAACAACGACATTTTGTTACTAAATCTATACCTTTACCGTTTCCTTAATCGGAAAACGTCTTGATACTATTCAGTAATACTCACCGAACAGCAAATCCAGAATTTTCGATCGAATCCAGACGCTGCGCGTGTCAGGGATCTCAGACGTCTCGGACTCCTCAACTCCTCGATGTCGGGCTCGGGTATGGACCTCCCGCGTCTCTCACCGCCTCATATGTATGCCGGTCTCAGTAAATCCCCCGCATCTCCGAAGGAATTCGGTGGGAAATCCCCACCGGGTGCACCTGAAGTCCGTCAAGAGAGGAAACAGGGGAAAACACCGCGGCCGGCAAAAACCGGCGCGTGTAGAGAAGGGAAGGTCCCTGTTCGGGCGCCAAAAATGTGGTAAATAATTTATTTTACCTTATCTTATTTCATAATTTTCTAGTAATAGGTAAATGAGGAAGGAGACAGAGTCCGGGACGTGGAGTATAATCAGGGTTTATTTCAATAACTCGAGTTAAGGGAGAGCTCCCTCACCAAGCGGGTTAGGGAGTGGTCTGCCCAACATTGCGCAGCTTGCAGCTTTTATACATTTCTTGCACAACACAAGCAAATGGCAGTATTCGGTAATTTTCCATCAAGCAAACTTTAAAAAGAGGAAAAAAACAAAACAGTCTATATGCGTCAGTGGAAATATGTGAAGCTGGAACACTCCGATGTGCGTCAGTGGAAATATGTGAAGCTAGCATGCAGACGGAGAAATGTCAGAAGCGTGTGGTAAAAATAGAGTACAAGGGAAAACAAGCGTGACTTTCTTCCAACCACAGGTTATTCTGTCGAAGCGAGCTTTTTCTTAGAAACGGAAGAATCGGCTTAACCACAGCTATGTGGGTGGCTAACATCCTGCCTAAGGCCTAAAGCACATCACACGTTGCAATTTATCTTCAGCTGCATTCTCCAAAATGTCAACACATTCTCAAAATGGATGCTTACTCTCAAAATGGATGTCCAGATGTCAAGGCACAGTAATTGCATGAGGGTGCGATATTTTATTTTTCCACACCTCTCCCCCCAAAAAAATAAATATTTAGGTTGGGCCTCGGGGGATAGTGTCCCTGGGGCCAAGATCAGCCTGGGGAGTGGCCTGGCCTCGGGGGATGGCGTGCCCAGGGCCGAAATCAGCCTGAAAAGGGGGGCCTCACGCCCCCCCAAAAAAAGTATTTAGGCAGTACCCCGGGGTATAGGCTCCTCAGGCCCGAGATCGGCCTGGGAGAGTGGCTATGCGGCCCCACTCTCCCCCCAATTTTTTTTTACAAGGGGATGTAGTCCCCGGGGCCAAAATCAATAGGGGGAAGAGCGCTTGCAGACCTGTCGCCAACTACCACTGTGCGTAGCAAAGGCTGTGTGCAGCATGTGTGCAGTGTGGGGTTGGGTGGTTAGGGATCTTGGCTGCAGGGACTGGACACAGGCCAGGCCCTGTGGCCAACACCCGCTGCGCAATGCCTAAGATAATGCGAAGGGCAGGGTTGGGTGGTAAAGGGCTTGGCTGCAGGGCCTAGCCACAGGCACTACGGACAACCTCCGCTGTGCGTGGCCGAAGGCCGAGGGCAGAGCGGGTTGGCTGCAGCTCCTGCAGTCAACCACCGCTGCGCATGGCTGAAGACTGTAGTAAGCGTGGGTTGGGTCGTTATAGGGGTTGGCCGCAGGACCACAGGGGTCATTTGAAATGTCATCAGTGATGTCATCAGTGATGTCACTGACCATGTCATGAGTGATGTAATATGTAAGGTCATAAGAAGTGGGTTATGGGGGCGCAAGTTATAGTTAACTCTGGTAACGATAACTACTGAATTTCTATAGTTTTGTAAGTGTGAAATGTTAGCCTAACTATAACGTCCCTGTAACTTTTGTTTTTTTTTAGTGAATTTCTATGTTTTTTTAAATTCTATTTCCTATATTTCCTAACTATAATATCCCTATATATATATATATATATATATATATATATATATATATATATATATATATATATATATATATATATATATATATATGTATATGTTAGACTTGGCATCTTTGGCGTGGTCTCCCCTAACTTTTTTGCCTCTGTTTTCCAGGTTGTTGATGTGTGCTGGACTCTGTTTTTGTTACTCTGGGCACTTTACCACTGCTAACTAGTGCTAAAGTGCAAGTGCCTCTATATAAAATGTAAATGGAATTGGCTTTCCATGATTGGCATATTTGATTTACTGGTAAGTCCCTAGTACAGTGCACTAGAGGTGGCCATGGTCTGTAAATCAAATGCTATTAAGTAGGCCTGCAGCACTGGTTGTGCCACCCACAGTAGTAGCCCTGTAAAACATGGCTCAGATCTTCCACTGCAGTGTCTGTGAGTGCAGTTTTAAACTGCCAGTTCGACTTGGGAAGTGTACCCACTTGCCAGGCCTAAACCTTCCCTTTTTATACATCTAAGGTAGGACCTAGGTAGCCCCAGAAGCAGGGTGCACTGTATGTTAAAGGTGGGACATGTACTTCTGTGTTTTACATGTCCTAACAGTGAAATACCGCCAAATTCCGGTGTTCACTGTTGCAAGGCCTATCTCTCTCAAAGGTTAACGGGGGCTGCCTTTAAATCTGATTAAAGCGTAGATTCCCTTTTGGAGCAGAAAGACACATGGAGTTTAGGGTCTCTGAACTCACAATTTGAAAATACATCTTTTGGTAAAGTTGGTTTTTAGATTGTGTGTTTGAAAATGCCACCTTTAGAAAGTAGGCCTTTTCTTGCTTAAACCCTTCCGTGACTCTGTGTGTTTTGTGAATTCCCTGTCTGGGTCAGATTGACAGTTAGGCTGCTTGCACCTCTCACTAGACAGTTACACAAAGGAGGCTGGGGTGCAGCCCGCATGTTCTGATAAGCCACCTGTGCTAGAGGGGAAGGGAGGAGTATGCATTCACACCTAGCTGGGCTGTGCCTGCCCTCTCACAAAGCTGTCTCCGACCTCCTGGTGTGTGGCTGGCGCCTGGCCTGGACAAGAAAGGATCTCACAGACACCTGAGACTTTACTTTGAAGAAGGCCTACTTCAAAGGCAGAAAGGGGTACAAGAAGAGCACCCCAAACTCCAGACTTTAGATTACTTCAAGGATTCAAGAGGAACCTCTGCCTGGAGAAGAGCTGAAGAGCTGAGAAGTGCTGCCCTGCCTGTGTCTGTGCTCTGTGGAGCTATTCTGCAGCTGCTGCTTCTGCCTCTGCAGGGGGACAGAGACTGGACTTTGTTGCATTCCTGCTTGAGAAGTGACTCCAAGGGCTTGAAATAGAGATTGCCCCCTGTTTTGAAGCCTCAGGGACAGTAAAGGCTTCACCGACCAGAACTGAGTCTACTTTCTGTGGACTCGAGCTTGTCAGAGGGTGCCATTCCAGTTCCTGGACCCCTGAAAGTGAATTCCTGGAGAGAAACCAGTCTACCGACGACGGACGACGCCGTGCGGCTTTGTGAAGGATGCTGCTGCCCGGAACCGCGACACCGCTTGCTCCGAGGCCGTGGACCTCGCTAAGTGCAAATCTGACTACCCTGTGAGCTGACGCCGCTACTCCAGAACTGCAACGCCACCTGCCTGAGGCCATGGACCTCATAGAAGTCCGACAGCCCTGTAGGTCTTGCGTTGCCACAATCGCTGATCCTGCCTGACTTCGTTGACACCGGAGTGTCATAAGTCCGACATCCATAACAAATCCTACACCATCACAGCGCCTGTGGCCCTGTGACATTGCAACCCCGTTTGGTTGTGCCGAAGCATTGTAACTCCACTGGACTCGCATCTGCTGGAACCAAGGGACAGACTTTGCATCCGACGCCACCTCACTTCCACCGCCCTGTAGAGAGGCCCGACGCTGCTGCGCGACGCTGCAGTCTTTCTGCCCTGGGGCACCGGAGCCGACGCGCATCGAATCCAGCAAAGCCGCTCTCCCCGACTCCATGCACCAGCCTGTTTTCAGCTTGTTCTAAAGGTACTGTACCTGGGGGTTGACCAACTCCGTGAACGACTTCGTTACGACGCCGTGTTTTACCAACTTGTAGTGTTCTCACCTCAGATCACTGTTTACTTGCTTTTACCTGCTAAATTCATATTTTTAATTGTGGATTATTATCGTATTTGGTCTTGTTTATTTAGATAAATTATTTAATATTTTTCTAAACCTGGGTTGTGTCATTTTGTAGTGGTTCACTGTATTACTGTGTGTGTTGGTACAAATACTTCACACCTAGACTCTGCAGTTAAGCCTACCTGCTCGTGCCAAGCTACCAAGGGGGTGAGCAGGGGTTAACTGAGTGTGATTCTCCTTTACCCTGACTAGAGTGAGGGTCCTTGCTTGGACAGGGGGTAACCTGACAGCCAACCAAAGACCCCATTTCTAACAATATATATATACATATATATACATATACATATATATATATATATATATATATATATATATATATATATATATATATATATATATATATATAAATCATATAGGCGCACCTGCAGCTCAAACCGCTGGATGGAATTACACCAAAATTCACAGAAAGGTAGCTTTTGATCCAAAGATGAGCCTATTTTTAATTTGGTGTAAAGTCTTTCAGTAAGTTAGGGGAAATAAAAGGAAATCCAAATGTATATATCTAGAGTCGTGACAAATTTGTGACGAATTAACGAATACTGCCGGTCTGATTGGTTGCCAACACTTCAACCAGGAAGGGTTGACAGCCATTTTGAGACTCGGCTTCAGCAGGGGGTAGGGTACTGTGTATATATATATATATATATATATATATATATATATATATATATATACAATTAACCTTTATCTTTTCAGTGAATATTATGTAGTACGCACCACAAAATTGATATATACACACACACACACACACACACATAGTTTTAACTGAAAAAGGTCAAAAATGCGTTAAAGTTATCTTTGGAAATACAAGCTTAATTAAAGTCAATAAAATCTCAAAAAAATCACTGAAAGAAACAAAGATAAGTGAAGTTCTGATGACAAAACAAAACCTAAAAACCACTGAAATTTTTCAGTTATACTTAACTGAACTAACTATAATTTGCACCTCTCTGCTATGGCATGCACTGCTTCTGACCTCACATATTTCATTTAACATGATTAAATGACATCATTGAATGACATTTCACAAGACATCATTGAAAACATCACTGATTACACCATCGATGATTCTCTGACATTACTCCATAATCCCCCACATCACTTTGAAATAAAAACAATTTGTAGAAATGTACATTCATATACAGCGTAATAGTTTATATATGTACTATTTTCCTAGCAAGACATCTTCCTTCACCAATATGGAGTTTCTCTAAAACGAGCTGAAGCTGTAGGATCTTGCAGAAACACTCTCCATGTTTGGTTAATGTTTAATTGCATCTCCTTTGTACTTATATTGTGTTTAATGTAGTATATATATAGTTTTTTCGTTGTATTGTAAGTTATTTATGCTGTCATGATGATTTTACAAAATAAATTATGTCTGTGCACCTTCAGTCACCTCAGCTTCCTTTAATGCTACTAGTTTCTTTAGGAACCGTATTTAGTATTTTTTTTCAGTTACAGAAGATTTCATCTAAGTGTAAGTATGTAGATTAAAAATTCAATTTGTGGTGTTTCCACGACAGGACTTCGGATTGCGAAATAAAATGCTTTTCCTTCCTGTGGTTAATTGAATCGCCTTGGTGTCAGGTTTGTTTATACAACAGCATTACTAATAGCTTACTTAAATTACTCACTAAAAATAGCTGTGCAATATACCAAGCACCTGCAAAATTCTGCATTTAAGAATAGCTTATTTAGAAATAGAACATTGTGGAATAAATACTTTGCCCTAAGTATTACAGGACTTGAACCAGGAACAGAGCAACATCCGATTTTAGAATACTTCTTTAAGGGAGGTGGCAGTAGGTAAATTCTATAATCTGCGCCATTTTGGTTTTGTTCTTTTAAACATACTGGCTCAAAACCTCCCTGGATTAACTCCCAAGACACGAACAGACAATCACCTGAGATCAAGCGAAAAGCTACTCAGTTTGCAAGCATCTCCGGTTATACTTTGACTTGTTATATGGATAAAGGTTCATTTAAATGTTGCTTAAAGATTGCAGTATATGATATTTCGTTTTTAATGTCTTGTCGCACAGCCAAGTGTTAGGAGCCTACCACGCTGATAAGTACAGATAGCAATAGCTTCTTTAGCTGTGTTGACTTTGCTGATTCTTTCACTGATTACATGGTTTTTCTGCTGCAGGTAATTTGACTCCAAGACACACGGAGCTTTTTTACAAAAATCCTCTGTTTGTTGGAGTGAGGTTGCCGGAAATCAGGGAAGTCGAACCTCTTGAAAAGCGATATCCCAAATTATCGAGCCTGGTGCTAGATCTAGCTAAGGTAAATTCCGCTTAAAAACATATTTCGTTTGCATTTGAAAAACGAATATCTCACAAAGACATGTCCCTGTTCTATAATCTGTGTACTTTATGTTTTTGCTACTTTGTGTTTCAATCCACTGATTTATTTTTAATCAGTTGGTTTGTTTTATTCGGATTGATGAGATTATTAAATGACACTTGCGCAAAACAAATAATATACAACAGTGATTTTCGAAAAATTTCAATTAAAAGAGGATAAATATAATATTGTGGGGCTGATTCACAATGGTCCCTTACACTTTTGAGTAATTTATACTGATGAGTAAGTTTACTATTTTTTTTGGCTATACGCAAAATATGAGCCTAAAGTTACTCAGAAGGTATAACTTACATGTCTCCACCCCTGAAAACCATACCTAAGGCAACTGGAATTATGCAGTAGGAGAGCACCAAATTATGTGGCAGTGTTGACTAAATTACATGGCAAGAATAGGCAAATTATGCTGCATAATGCAGCATGTTCTTTGTTAGTAGTATTACTTCATTATTTTCAAATTTTTACACATGGTAATACTGTCTGGGCAAATATTTCTCCTCATTAGGACCAGTTTAACAACCAAATACAGAAATAAGCAACTGAAAGATGGCTAGCTAACCTTTGCGAGAGGGCCTAACTCTGCAGGCAAACATGATGACATGGTTTTAGTAACTTTCGGACCATTTGAGCTAGAAACTAACGTTTTTTTCTCTAAAATCTGTAGATTATGCAGCATATGATGGATTGTGTGGCAAATGTAGCAGGTTCATAATCATGCAAAAAAAGCCACAGCCACAGAAGCGCATAATTTCAGTAGCTCTGACCATATCATAGGAAGACTCCACCTGGAAAAGTATAGGGAAAACTATAACAATTTATTTAACTAAAAAATAAATACAAAAAATATTTTAGATTAAATATTAATGCAAATGAATTGTATGTATTTATTTTAAGGATTGAACAAAATAAACCAATGATACAAAACTATGAACTTAATTTTGAAATAAATCTTTAATCAATGGATTAAAATTAAATCACAAATATTTTTCTGAAGTTCAAATTAAAAAATTCACAACTAAAGAAAAAATGAAATTTTTAGTGTGCATTAATAAATAGTAAAATTAATGTATGCAATTAATTAAAAGTAATTTAGTTATAAATTGATGAAAATATTGTTACATCAATTTTAAATTCAGATTAGGATATTAAAATATTTTATAATCCAATAATAACTATGTACTATTTTTATATAACTATTTACCAATTTTGCATTTAGTCATATTTGTAATTAATTTAAATAATTGAATTTAATTTAACACTATTTCCTATGAATTTCAGTTTTAATTCATTTCCTCCATTACTTTCTATGGCATAGTGTTGGACTACATGTGGTCAGCCATGTGTGGTGCCAGAGGTTCTACTATATTTTTTAATAGTAACTTACTCTCAGATTCTGTAATGAACCAAAAGTAGTAAACGTACTCAAAATTGTAATTTACACACAATGGGATGTTATCTTTGTGAACCAGGCCCTATAATTTCAAAAACTAAAGTAATGGCATGGTGTGCAAAACAATGATAGACTGGGATGCAACCCCGAGTGATTACCAGTAGCTGAGATTAATTCAAGCATTCCATCCATCACTTTTTTGTACACATTGTGTGGGCATGCCCAAACAAGGGTCCCATGCACACTGTTTCACTGGAACCAAGCCATTCCTTGCTGATGAGCCCTAACTAGGGCGAAACTGGTCCCGGATTGCTTGTGTTCTGGTTCAGGAAGGTCCTGACCTGGCAGTTCAGGCTGGACTGTCTAAAGTGTTCCTATTAGAGACTGATTTGCATATGGCCAAATTGCGGTGGCATGGCTCAGAAAATAACAAAGGACTGGGATGCACCATGAGTGATTACCAGTGGTTGATATTAATTCAAGTATCTAATCTATCCTTTTTGTATACTTTGTGTCATTATAATTTCAGGAAGACAGAAAACAATTAACATAGTGAAACAGACATTTTGAAGTACTATAAACAATGAAACCCCTTCAATTTGTCCAACTTGTTTGATATTGCACACCTACCAGGATTGCCGCATAAACTCTATTGTATTATTTAGAATGCACAAGACATACGCATTTCCAGTGCAAAGCTAATAATATAGACATGCATCAAAAGGAAATAGAGATATGGAGCCTGCATTACATGAAACATCGGATCCTCAAAATTGGTAATAAGTATCTTACTGTAATCTCATATTAAAAGGGGCAAAAAAAGTAAAAACTGAATTTACGTCTCTTAGTAAAGCAGTGTCCCAATTGCATTGATAAACAACATATTGTCCAGTTCCATGGTAAATTGTTGAGCTGTAGCAATATTAAAAAAATCTTCTTTGCTGAGCATTCTCAAGCAAATTGAGAAAATGATGCACATGAGGAATGGCCTTGATGGGATATATGGTTTACTGAGGAGTTTAGTGATTCTGCATTTCCTCCTCTTATTTGTGAATTGTATCACTAACGCTTCTTCAGGTCAGATTTTGCCCCACTGGGAAGAGGGGACGAATTATTACACCAGTAGAGCAATTACAGTTTAGAAAGTTCCTATTTATGTAATATTACAAGGAGATAAACAAACCAACCAGAAGAATGCCACATATTTTTAATTATTTTTATTGTTAAATCCTACTCCTCCAATGCTAGCCTCAACAGTAGGATTCAACTTAAAACTTGCCTAATAGATACATATACTCAGCAAGTCCTCATGTACCATGTAGATCAATATAGATAAAATACAAATATATTTTTATCCACCTGCATGGAGCCAGGTTGGCCAAGCACGATAGACTACTGTTGTGCAGGGCAATTACTTTTGTTGTAAATTATAAGCAACATCTTTACTGGACAACCCCACAATAAGAGGAAATATGAATTAGCCCAACATTTTTCTAGGCTTATAATGCCCATTTGGTATTTAATTTGTCTTTCTGTGCCAGCGCATGAGTATAGAAAGGACAAAGCTATTTCAATGTAGGTACTCTTTCAAGGGACAGATTATTAACTCTTGCACAGCGATGAGATGTATTAGCGTTATGAGACAAGACTTTAGGTTTGGAATAGTAACTTGAAGATTACTCCTGTTCATGAATCTTATGTAACAATTCACCCAGAGCTATAGACCCATGAGGTTTCCCAGAGTAAGGATATGGAGGAGCAAGGATATTGTATCTGTAATTACTTATCCGAAGGACATAAGAACACATTTCAGGGGGGAGTTCAGAAAGCATTTTAAATAAAAAGTTTTAGTATGGACCCATGCCTAACACCACAGGTAGAAGATAAAAGCTATGTCAGTTGTCCTATCATACCACAGTCCATTGTTGCACGACAGTCAAAAGGATAGTGCATTATAATTTGTAGTATAGGGCAGGACTGTTTTGCAGTATGCCTACATATTTTTTACCATTAACTCAATCAAAAACAATTGAGGTGAATTGAGCCCTTATTTCTTTGATTGAACCTGCTGCTAACCAAATTCAAATGTAAACATGAATCTAGAGTACTCAGTCCTTCAGTAAAGTCATACTAAAGTTCATTAAGAAGATTTTTTCCTCTGCTAATGACTATAATGAGGTTTTTTTGTCCCCGCTGATAGCTTTTACCTGCTCCCATGTGCTGGCCTGAATGGTCTTCTATTTTGCTTAGCTGGGGATTTCTACTCTTTGCAAATTTGTAGTTTGTATGTGATTAGATGATGCCTTATTGTCCAAGCAGAAAAATGCGCTCTTCTGGGAAACTCATAGTGCTTACCTGATCCAACTCAAAGACTCATAATCTGAGTCCATCTAGCAAACTCTTCGCGTTCCTCCTTGCTGATGCTAAGAAACATTTGTTTTCCCACTTAGAAAAGTAATTTGTCTCAACGAGCAATCCGGTGTATATGATGGTAGCGCCCACTTGTCTACTATCTTGTCACATGACTTTTCAGTACAAATCCTGCCTTTCCTGTCAATCATTGTTGCACAGTTGAAGAGTTTATTGTTTATCTCCGGTGCCACAGATGGAGAGCAAATTGAAGCCCCTCCCAATTGGGTTAACAACGAGAAATACATTTGTTAATTTTTTTTCACTTAACTTTTTGCTTACCTTTTTCCTCTTAAAGCTGAATCCTCAGTTTTTCTTCAGAAAAGATGTGGAATTTCTCTTGCTATTTTATTTTACTCAAACAGCACTGGACACTATTTTTTTAAATATACTAAAATATTGATGGGATATTTTTTCACCTGTCCATTTTAAGAATATGTAAATAATAAATATGCAGTTACATTTCAACTTTATGACATCAACGTTTGTTAGTTTCTGGTTCTAAATATTCATTTAAAGACAGTGATTACAAAAGTAGAAAAATAACATTACAAAGGTATATTTGTCGTTTTGATGTAGTCCTTTCTTTAGTTTCCATCTCTAAAGTTATTTTCAAGATTATAGGAGCCTACTCGAGAGATTGTCGAAACAATAGTTGGTACTAACATTAACCTTCATCTTTCAGAAATGCCTTCAGATAGACCCTGACAAGCGGCCGCCGTGTCCAGAACTCATGCAGCACGATTTGTTTAGCAAAGATGGCTTTGCCGAAAGGTATAGACTCGTCAGTTGTACCATACCTAAGTGATGATTCACGCTATACTAGACAACATGTTGATGCTGTAAGTGGTATGAAACACGGCAGGATAGCCCTTGAAAAAAATGCAAGATCTGAAACAAACAAGTAACGTTAGCATATAATGTACATAAAACATAAAGTCGTTACAATGTGGTATGCAGTATCTCATTCTTGACTTTGCAAGAATAGACACTTTTAGTTAGCAAACAAGTACCCAAAAACACTAGCCCCCGCAATTTAAGGTTGTGGGAGCACTGAATTGTAGGAGCAGTAGCAACCAATGAGGCCCGATCACTGCACGCTTAGGTTATCTGCACCTTCGTTCTCTTTCTTCACCTCACTTTCAAGAGGTGGGTTCTTTAATTATTGTTAACTCGTTATCTTCTAGTAAGGCATTTGTTTGTCTTATTTCTTGTGCAGCTTCTATTTTAAATGCTTTTGACTAATTTAGCCTAGGACTCAGATGGTTTGTGCTGCAAAAGCAGGCGTCAGAGCATAGTTAGTCCACTGGGGATGGTAGTTAGTGTTGTAACAGTGCGGTGCAGTCCAGTGGAGTAACAAAACTTGAGTGGGCCTCCCTGCAAAGCACATGGAGGGGGACTCCTGCTCCCCAGCCCACCATCTACCAATTTTGTTGAGGTGGGCCCTTGGAGCTCACCACGTCCCTGCACCACATGGACAGAGGATGGCCAATATAATTAGAGATCCCCACCTTCCTTGAAGGGATAGTTATGCCTTTCATGCGTCTGTTATTGTGGCTTAGTAGGCGAAATATTATTTGCACTGCTCAGCATTCTTTTTTGTTTTTCTGTTCTGTTATATTATACAGATTTGTAGAACGCACAATAATTTGGGAAGGGATCCTGACGCTCCCAGAGTGGAAGATTGGATGAGTAAAAAATCAGTGTCCTGATCTGGAGGGAGTTTTCTCCCTGAGGGCAGTGACCATTGATTTTGTTTTTCATGCAATAACCTAGAACACTCTAATATTTCAAAAGGAGAATAACAAAATAAACAATTTCCTGTTGGAATTAGGTGTACTTGTGTTCTCTTCATCTTTGGTGGAAGTCGAGCACCAGAAGCACAATTTAGCAGGAGTGTTTTATTGTACCACATCTCTATCAAAGTGCAGCTGATGGGATCATGTAAGACGTATGATGGCAGCACCTGGCCATGTAAGGCTGTGACTAGTTATTTGATGGAAAGCTGTACATGGGCTTTGGATGATAATGGGTATCAGGCATAGGATCACAGTACCTGGCCATATCATACCTTTCCCATGCAATTAATGCAAAGCCCTGCTTGTCATTGCAGCACACTGCCAGGTAAATTTAGCCAAACAAACCTGCTAGGGCTTGTAATGCCACATATCCGCCATATGAGGTTGTACCCGCCATATGGGGCCTTATCAGGAAGTATCATACTATAACTTATACAATATGATGTTGGCTGGTCATATGATGGTTGTGCGTTGGAATAGGATAGTTAAACTGTGCAAATTATGTTGGTATCCTGATCTATTAGGCTTAATGGACATATGATTGTAGTATCTGGCCATATAATGCTAGTACTTAGAAATATGGTACTTGGGTACAGGACCACAGCATGTAAGGCTACACCCAGTCATGGGAGATCATTTGTGGGCATGTGAGACTGCTCATGAACACATTATGTTGCACTTGGTATTTACTGGTCACACCGGAACATACAGTAGCCGTACTTGAGTTTGTGATGTATGTCATGGAAATACATGATAATACCAATTTATATGAACATGCACTAACCGCGATCTGCAGCAATAGCCTGTAGCTGAAAATTTTAGGCCATATTTGGCGCATCTTAACGATGCATGCAATGTACTGTTAAAGGGCACAAACCAAGTTTAGCAGTCAAATGTAAAACACATGGGTACCAGTGATGCATGTCTGCCATATTCCAGTGCTACACTTGGGACACAGATTCAAGGTATGCACTGTGAGTACTACTCAGATGCTCAACATACCAATAATTATATGCTGAGTATCATCTGCATGATATACAAGCTATTAAGGCATGCACAAAGACCATGATATTGTTTTGAATTGGTGTTTGTATGACAGTTTACTATCCCTGGTCAGCCCAAAAGAGCTTTCAACTTTATTCCTAAACAATATATGCCATTTAGATGGTGCTTCCCATCCCTGACAAGATTGTGAAGTTTATCAGTTTGCATTAGGTGCATCTCTTTTATGTTATTAACAATTCATGGAGTGTACATATCTTTTGAGCTGGAGTTGTTTTAATTTCCTCATGACTTCATATCTATAACGTTAACCTACACAGTGGAGTGCAAGGCTCCTCCTGCAATTATTGCCACTGATAGTACATATTCATTCCTTGCTTGTGTGTAATAGAAGGCCTGCACTTGTTACCCATACGCTTCTGGTATTTGAAAACATTTTCCACCAAAGTTATCATTTGCTTTTCACGGGCAGGTGTAACTCTGACGTTACAACTGAAGTGTGGGTTTGTTGTTTTTCTTTTATTCCTGGTTGTAGTCATTTTCATCAACCATGGTGCAACCTCATAAGCCTGACCTTGTTTTTTAGTTTTTTCTAAATCATCATGTCTTAATGGAATTCACCGTAGACAATAATATTGTGTTTTTTTTTTTAACTTTGCTATTTCCATAACCGTTATTTGAGCAATGTATATTATGCCTACCATATTCCTAACATTGCTAGGATCTTCGTGTCTATTTCTATACATAACTGCATATTTAAGTAATTTGTCTACATGGTATCAGTGTAGACCGTTCATCGTGAGCAGACATTTCGTGGCGAGGAGCAGTCTAGTCATACCACAATTACAGACAGTGAAACAGCTGGATCTGCAAGTTAGGATTTCGAATCTTGACAAGGCCAATGCAGCCTCCCATCCTCCCACGTTTGGAAAATTCACTACTATCAAATTGGATAATAGTAACACTGCTCAAAAAGGAGAAAGTGCATTATGGAACGTTATATAAAAAGTTACCATTTTTAATGGATTTGGGATGCATTTTTGCAATTTTGTTGGGTAGAACCTCTTCATAATCTAGCCTCCCTGATTGTTGATGTGTTATGTGTTGCAAGAAATGGGTGCATTGTGGCTGTCGGGGTACCCCTCCAAGAGACCTGGGCATGTTTGCGACAGTATGTGTGGGTGGGTCCATGGGACCGCTTCCTGCTCTTAAAAAATGTTTTCCCCCACATTCACAAAGGGGAAGGTGTCCCTTGGGGACTCCTTCCTGTTTGCAAATGGGTTACCTCCTCCTCTATGGAGTCGGTAAAATGTAAATGTTTTGCAACCACATTCCAGGTACAAAACATTCATACATGCCAGTGCTATTCGATATTAAGAAGGGATGCCCTAAACACGCCCCTTCTTAATACCAAATCCAAAAGCAAAATGTGATTCTGTATCAAGTTGCAGAGTCGAATTTTGCCTTCTGTACATGACAAAATGCATTTTACCGGTCGCAAAGGGACTGGTAAAATGGTTCGTACATCTGGCCCTTCGACACTTTCCAAACCTGTTTTAAAAACCAAAACAAATTGATTAATCCATGTTAGCACAGGGTCAGTCAATCAAGGTAAAGTATGGTGTAAGAAGGCACACAGGGTAACACAAGCCCCTGCAGCCCCTGTGGCGCAGGGGGCTCCCAACTTTTCAGGGGGCCCTCAACCCTGTAGAGGGCCCCATTCAGCCCAAGGTCAACAAATATTCGTGAGATATGGGAGACTAAGTGGCCCCACTTCACATTCTGCAGTGGGAGCCTTTAATTATGCTTTAAACCACTGAAAAGGCTAGCTTTCCCTAACAAGTGAACTGTTTTAAAACCTAATATATGCCCTCCTAAAAAACACTGTCAAATGTGGGTCATCTCACTTCATACTTGCAGTGGCTGTTTTTTTACTTTCTCTAATTTCGGCCGAATAGAGGTTTCAAATAGTGGTGCCTCAAAGTTTCAAGTGCAGGACAGAGGCCTGTATAATGTGCACCAGAGAGTATAAATTATATACTCATCGTCTGTAACACAGCATACTGTAATTATCTTTCAAGCTTGCTCAAAACTCCTGCAAGGTGAACAAGCTGAGCCTTAGATGTGCAAAACTATGTTGTAGATGGAAAGGCATGCCAGACAGAAGATACATTTGGTACACAAACTACAAAAGTAGGAGTCTACAGTCAGCCATGAATACTGGCTCCCATTGATCCGGTCTATGCCTCATTTGTTAGAGACAGACTTGCCCTTGACGCCCCCTCATCTTTTGTCTGTAAATCAGACAAAGCATGATTCAAATATATAAGCCAAGAATTGATTACATGGTCTAGAATTAAAATTAGAGCTCGTAACACTCTCTTTCATACTTCACACCAAATTAGTAACTTCAATGTCCCTTAGAGGCTACTATAAACTTAAGAGAGGTTTTAGGAAAATTTGTTGTATGGATCTCCAATTGCCTCTTCAGTTTAAATTGTAATCCTTTTGGTCCTTTGGGGTAAAGCAAGAGAGACACAAAAGCAGCCCAAAGTGTGCCATAACAACTCAACTTGAAAATTTCCCTTGCGGGGGGGGGAGTCCACAAGTCTAAGGTGGGCATCAGCTTGGCATATATAACTCGAAGTAGGGGTTCCATGGAGGATAACAACAGAGTCTTTGCCAAGTAAAATATGCTAGATGAGACTGGTGCCCTCTTCTTTCATTATATGTGACTAACGGATATTTATAAGCAGTGACCATTTCTAATGGCTCGTTGTTCAAGAACAAATTGCCGGATTTTACAATCTGAAAAAGTTCATAATTTTGGTTTTACCAACACTGATAGGTAATTTATTAGCTGCACAATACTAGCTTCATGCATTCAAGCCCCTCTGTAAGCCAATACTACCTTTATCAAAAAAGAAAATTATTTACTACATATAGGGCCAACTTTACGGGGATGATGGGAGAAGGGCAGCGCAGCAAGTCATGCAGCACTCATGGAAAGAGGAAGAAAATAAAAATATTCCTCCTTGTTACGTCTGTCCTGGGGAGCTGTATGTTTTTGATGCATTCCCAGGTTTACAAATCCTTGTAAATTTGGGAATGCGTCAAAACCCATGGGAGTTGTGTGGGAAAACCCACTGCAACACCCAGGGAGCCCCTCCCTGGCGCCGAGTAAGGCAACACAGCGACTAGTGCTGCCTTGCCTTACTCCATATTTATGAGGCCATTCAGAGCCACACAAAGTGGCTTTGCGTGGCCTCATAAATATGGTCGAGAGGTTTGTGCCACCACTGCATACTAAAAGTGACGCAACAACAGCGCAAGCCTCTCATAAATATGCCCAATTGTATCTTGGGGGTCTGTTTACAAGCTGGTTTGCATCGATCTTGCACCACGCAACATGGTGCAAGAGGGACGCTAATCATAATTCAGATTTATGAAGCCACGCAAGGACACTTTGCAGGGCCCAGAGTGGCTCCATAAGTCACTGCTTTGTCTTACTCTGCCTTGGGAAGTCGTTCAGTAGGTATTGACACATGGTGTTTGATGCATTCCCAGATTTACCAGAATTGGTAAACCAGGGAATGTGCCAAAAAGATCAACATTTCCTGGAGAGGCATAATGAAGAGAAGTATATTTATTTCTCCTTGTTACTTTCTCTTTCTATGCAGCAAGCATAGATATCGGAATATGCCTCTCAAGATTGTTTTTGTGCAAGAAAATGCCCCTTCCTGCACAAAAACAATCCTTCATGCAATGCATGCAACGCAGACACCCTTGCACCCCTGTGCAAGTGTGACTCCGTTGGAGCTAGGCTGCCAAAACTGTGCCAGCACAGAGGAAAGGGCAGGAATGTGTTGTATTGTCTTAAATACAGCGCATTTCTGCCCTTTCCCTGTCACGCAGTGCAGCACAGCAGGGTGTCTTGCTGCGCAGCACTGCATGACTTTTTCGTAAATAGTCCCCTTAGTACTTAGCTGGTTTAAACTTTATACCTGTAAAGTACATTGTATAAGGGGAAATATGTGAACCTCTGAGGAAGTTACAAGTGCAAAGTTAAAAGTACAAAAACACCTAGGTGCATAAAGCATTTGCACCTCTGTGGTAAATAATGGGGAATAATATGCTCAAATGTTTTTTCGCCAATGGTGAATTCTAAACTTATTAACTATATTATGGTTAGATCCAGATCTACAGTAGCTCAATTTGTGCTGATGTCCTAACAGATGCTACTGTTAAAATGCACCCAAGCTGTGCTTGTGTTTGTTTCTAGCGTTAGCATTTAGGTCTCAATGACCATGTCCCTGTCCTTATACTGGTGCAATTTTGCAATTACATTTATACCCCCTCACAACTGCAAGTATAACGTTGCACAATCAATTGGGCTAAATGTCGGTGCACAATTTCACTGGCATCAATACGTGTACAAAGCTGGGAAATTATGGCGAACAATTGCATGTTTGTATTCTCATGCCCGGTCAGGCTCAGAAGGCCTCTTTTCAAGTGGCTGCCTCCTGGTGATTGTAGCAGTTGGCCCTTTGCCAGTAAATGAACTGGTCTATGTTCTGCCATTTGGACCCCCATGCATTGTCAGCTTGTGGTGCTGGATTTACTACTGTTTTTTTGTTAGTAGCCAAATGTAATAAACTTACTCAAAAGTGTAAATTACTCAAAAAGTGTCATGTCCCTTTGTGATTCAGGCCCACTAAGTATCTTTCACACCTTTACAACCCACATATTGCTCTATTGAAAACACACTGGACAAAGTCACTTACTTAAAGTTGTAGGGGCCTAATGTAGAGTTTGGGGTCAAGTTACTCTGTCACAACCATGGTGGATATTATCCTGCCTGCCTTAATGCAAGTGCACTAGATAGTATGACACCTGTGAAAAGGTGGACGGGATATCCTTCACATCTGTTTGCCAAAGTATAAATCGGGCCCTAAATATTTAGTTATACACTCAGAAGACTGCTCTTTAATACCACACTGCACTAGGTAGCTGGGGGACTTAAGGGTACAGAATAATCAGCAAGAGATGCAGGGGTGGATAGGCTGAGATGGGCAATTAGCTGTTTCTCCACCAAGCTTTGACACCAGTTTTAAGGTTTATCTGTAGCCATAGCAAAATACTGTGTTTAGTTCTTGGCGAATGGACACAGATCTATTTTTTCGAAAACAAATGTATATTAAGAGGGGGCTTTAGCTCAGTCCATGATTGCATAACTTTGTTTCTATCTCAGTTGTCTACTAGTGTTTTAAGAGCACTGCTTCAGAGTTTTGTGTTTGTATCACCCAGGAGCATTTCAGTATCACAGTGTTCCTATTGGATGAGTTGTATCTTTCCACTGTATACTTAAGGGGACTCTTTTGAAACATTTTAGATTTAGAGATTAATCGGCATGCATCTATTTGTTAGCTCTCTCTTCCCTCCCCTACTCCCCGATGCACCCCACTCCATCCTTTGTTAAAATTAGCATTTTGCTATGTTTTTTAAAGCTCCACTTGCTCTCTTTTTATATCTCCCCTGCACACTTCTGCTTGGCCTTCAGATCCATTTCGGTCTCCATGTTAATATTTTTAAAAATGAGTGCCGTCAGTTCTAAAGTGCTTCTTGGCTGCTTGTTCCTTTTTTGAGCTTTTTTGTTTTAATTTACTGTTCTAACATGGGCCTCGACCATGTTGCAATGGTAAACAAAAAATGGCCACCTGAGTCACCACACTTACGCTTGCTTGCGTCGAGATATGTGTGACAAATGTGTTCGCTTGCGTCACAGTATATGCATGCATATCGACAGCTGTCTTAAAACTCATTCAAGATTGCCAGTGTGCATGTGTCTCAGATAGATATGCACATGAGTCTGATTGCAAAAAAGCATTGGTAAGGCCAATATATTGGTCTTTTAAGTCTGAGAAAAATTGGCTTTGACAATGCTTGTTTTGCAAAAGGGTTTCACACCACACTTCTGCTGCTTCTAAGCACTGCATATAGCAA
The DNA here is from genome assembly GCF_031143425.1 of Pleurodeles waltl. Lineage (NCBI taxonomy): Eukaryota > Metazoa > Chordata > Amphibia > Caudata > Salamandridae > Pleurodeles > Pleurodeles waltl. The sequence continues at coordinate 997,212,484 of NC_090436.1, forward strand.
GTTATATTATTAATAGCCCATTTATCGTGATCTTCAGATCGTTATAGGCCTCATCATAAGTTACCTGACATTCAGAGGGGGAGCTTCCAGGCCAGAATGAATGTTTCCAGACTATAGTTCTGCCCTCGAATCCGGGCATTACATGTGAGAGGGCCTGGAATAGGGAATTACATGCAGATCTACTAACACTGGGTCCCTTACCACAAGTGAAATCCTTATTCTGATGCTTTTTCTGCCGATAAGCCCTAAGCAAGGGGAAACTATCAATTGACCCAAATATGTTTTTACTGGATAACGAATGCATCCAGTAAATCTAGACCCAGTATTCCCACACCAAGGTGGGTGTGGGAACTCAGAAGTGGCCAGGGCGGTAACCACTTTTATGATGCCTTGTCTGCAAAATTGCATTGATGGCCTCTATGTCAGTGTCAAGCGTTTAACTCACTGAGCCATCTTGTTGTCTCCAGCCCCTTGCACTATTTCAGCAAACATTTGTGACCCCCTTGACTCAGTTTGTCAGATGTATGTTTACCCAGATTTACTAGTGACACAGACACAAAGCTCACAACTATGTGGACTGATTTGAGTCCAGATATGAAGTAAGTAGGTGGGTGTGCCCCTTTTGTTTCATTTTGTGATGCTATCTCCAAGGTCTCAATTATGCTGTGTGCCTAATCATCTTTCTGTTGCTAACTCTCATTGTGTTGATGTCAAGAGATTAACGATTGTCAACATGGCTGCTCTTCTGAAGGGTGCCTTGACAGCAGTGATCCAATCCTACTTCCGTTTGCAGAGCCATTGTTCATGAACATAAATCTGTCATCTTATTTACCTGTACAGATAACAAGGCTGATAATACATTACACAAATATCTGCAGAAAGCAGCAAATGGCTATTGATAGGCAGGTGTGAGAAAAATCATTGATCCATTTTGCTTCTCTTGTGGTTTCACCTCGGCTGAGCACAAAGGGTTTTCAGAACGAAAGAAAGTGCCTGTGCCAGCAGCCAGCTACGATGGGAGCAACTTGATCCTGCCATGCCATAGGTCATTTCCTCGTATAGGCAGCTTGTTTAATATTCAGTAAACAATGCAACTTCAGTCATAGTTTGGGGATTAAACATCCCAGATTAAATATTGGGTCACAAGAGTCTTGGGACCGCTTCCTGAATTAACAAAAGAAGAGCATGTGAGGTTGCATTCTGTAGCAAAGACATTTAGGCCACATATATTAGTAATTGAATTATCTTTTTGCTCTCAATGATACATTTTATAATTACCTAACCACTGCATTTCTCTATATAACCAGATAACTCCTCGGTGACTTGCAATATCCTTATAATGTACGACAGAGGGCATTTTTTGAAAATAATACACCGTCATACCATCACCCTTCCTGTAAACTGCCTAAATGCAAATGCACCAGATTTATTAGGCCTTTGCACCAGTTCAGTGCCAAATCCTGAATTGCATTGGGAAGTAGCCCTAAAGTAATACAAAGCAACGCTATACACTACTTTGCACTAGCTTGCATCAATGGGCCATCCCACAGGTGGTACGTGGGCATTCCCATGCAAACACACATGGTTTTTGATGCAAAGCCCTATCTACTAAAAATGGTAGACTGGGGCTTTGCAGCAACAATTCACATCTCATTAAGATAGGCATAATGTTGTAGAAAGGTTATCTTTACTCCCCACTTTTCAAATTTTGCATGTGTGCTGTAATGTACAGCACACATACAAACTTGGAAACATTTTAAACCATCTAGGGTATCCTACCAATACAAAACATATGCTACACATCGTGCACACTATAATGCAGGGATATGTGCATGACTCAAAGTTGTATGAAATGTGTCTGTGCAGGGAAATAAATAAACAGTGCCATATCATAGTAGATATGTGACTGTTCTGCTCTCTTCCTTTGACACAATGCAGCACAGCAATGTTGGTTGCTCACCTGTGTTGCATCCAAATTAGATAAATCTGGCTCTTAGTGCCTTGCTTCTTCTTATTCATTGCTAATCAGAAGCATAAAAGCAGAATCTGTACAACAATATGAACACACCAAAAGCAGTTAGTAATTATGCCAAAAGATATTAGAATCAGTTTAATGTATGTGCTTTGCTTGTTTAAACTCCAGTTGTAATTATTCTCGATGACCTGCCTTTCACCCTGGCTTCTGGCAGCAGGGATTGTGAAGTCTGAAGTCAATTGTGAAAACTTGTTACATTTGAGTAGCTACATGATTTTGCTTAATTATAGATGACTATAGTGGTAACAACTCGAATGTAATAAGGAAATTAGGGATAAGGTTTTTTGCAGGGATTGCAGGTTCCCATGAATTATACAGTAAGAATGATTTTTGTTTTATGAATAATTTGATATTGTAATATTTCTTAGACCCCAGTAACAAGCTTTAAGGAATTGCATGCAACGATTCCAGGATGGCAGAACGTGCTAAACGGCAGAAATCTCTGTAAACAGTTTAATAGAATTGAGAGTTAAACTCCTCAGAATGGGGATCTGGAATTGCCACACAGATTTCGGACACTGGAATGTTGAGCACTGCATTGGAGGCAATGGAGTGGCTCAGGGCTTTTAATGGCTGGTATAAGTCTTGAGCTCCAACATTCCAAGGTTCGTCTTTCAGAGCAACAGCTGTGAACAAAGGCCTGAGGGAGCCCAAGGGGATTAGACTTCCTCAGGCTCTTTGAGGCCTTTGTTTTACTAATTAGAACATTCTGCCCTGATGGGGCTGGATGTTCTAATAGTTTATAGCCCGCCGTAGCTGGGCTATACCAGCCATTAAAGGCCTGCTTTCTTGTTAAAGGCCCTGGCCTTCGACTTAGGTCTTTAATGCTGGAGTGGGCCTTTAATGACTATAAAGCTATATTCCACTTGGAATTCCCTATGCCAGGTAGTATAACACAGATATTTATCACTTGAACAAAGCAGATTGCAAATGTCTGTATTGTGTTCTATGCAGTTGGGATGTCCAGAGAGGTTATTTAGGGGGGTGGACAATAGAAGGTAGAATGTCGCCTGGCATGGCGGTGAGCCATTACATGCTCCTTACATGTGTAGGCTACAGTTCAGATGGGGGCTTCTGAAAGGTCTGGACTACAATGCATTCCTTGTCCTTTCCCTTGATAAATCCAGGTGTGGGAACTTTGATCCACTTATAGTTGTACAGAGTGGAACAACTCATAGTCTGGGCCTAAATATTGTAAATAACATGTTAGTGTAGTATGTTACGTAATGTATCCACCTCAGCAAAGTTAGGTGGCCATGCCAAGGTGCGAGCTTATTACCTACACTTCAGAGCAGAAAATAAACTTACTGAGCCATCTTTCCAGTTACGGTATGTGATATCTCAAGAATGTCATATACTATAACATTTGAGGCATTTTCCATTGAAATATACCAAAGTATGTGATTAAAATTCTAGATTGTTTAGGTGTCTTTACTCCAGCACATTTGATACAATGGATACAAACTTGATTAGAACATTGGATTAATACTGTCTTTGGGGGTGTCAGGGTGTGATGCCGGCATGTGTGAGTTATCTTTGTGCTCACGGATTTTTGTTTGTTTTGTTTGTTTCCTGTTTGTTTTCTACAATTTTTAAAACTTTAATGCTGTATGATGAATATGCCTGAATGATGAATGGATTGTTCTAAGTGTGTTTATTTTAATCATATTTTTATAGTTTCAGATGCGTTTTGGATAAGAATAAAGTTCTTAAAACAGAGTTATATCTTTGGTTGAATTATTGGTACAAAATGAATAAACATCCAATTTCTCTTAAATCATCAAAATCAGCATAAGTTAAATAAATCATAAATTAAAATACACAGAGACTCGTTCAGTGACAAAAGAGTGTTTAGAACTCACACTGCTACCTGTGTTTTCTCTTGCCACTTAATAGTGTGTTTTATTATTGTTGATCTCAATGATACAAATGTTTTTATGCTCATGAAATGAAAAGTTGAGTTGGCGCTGCCAGAATGTAGAATTGTGGCTTTCAGATTATACAGAGATCTCTGCAACACGTGCTCGAGTGTCTGTGCTAAGCTTTGCAGATGTAAATTGTTGTAATGGTCTCAGTCATAGTGAGCTGTAAAATGCTTCTGAAAAAACTAACTATACGTTATTGAAAGAAACACATTCACTATTTCATATATTGTACTTCACTCAAAAAAAACATGCAATGTCGAGTAAGAGAGGTGTAGGTAAAACAACATGCACAGTTGTATTATGGTTTGCACAGCCTCTGGTGCAAGACAAAATACTTGCTTAATGTTTCTCAAATTGCAGAACCTTCCTAGTTTTGCGATACATAAGTATTATTATTTATTGTGTATTCATTTTTTTAAGAAGCATCCCTATGATGTTTTCTGCCATGTCTGGTGCGCCTATTAGGAATGAGTTTTTATTCATTACTCTGCTCTAGAGGTGGCTTGTGTGACACCCAGCCCTATCTACTCCCCAGTAATACCGATATTTGGCACTGATTAGCAGTCTGGACACCAATGCACCACCCATCTCTTTATGCAGTATTGAATGCAATGCTGTCTGTGCCTAGAGACAGCTGACCCTAAGAGAATATGAAAAAAGGCAGTCCTTTATCCATCTAGCATTTGTGATATCTCATGTAAATAAAACCACTTAAGGGTTGTTGAGGGACAGGTGACATGATAATACTTTTTCATGTAATTTGTGAGACATACAGATAGTCTGAATGTATATGTGGAATAGATGCAACTACATATAAAATTCCCACCTTGCTACCCGGCCCACTGGATGTGTTAGACATTTTTAGGTTGAGCCTCAACAATGCATGTGTTGTCTCGGGACCTGTTGTATATACTTTATGGGCTTACATACTGCTTATCTGTTTTTATTGGCTGTTTCAATTGTCGCTGTTTTTTTTGTTCTTCCCATTTGCCGATGGCATGCATTTGTCATGCCTGTTCCTGTTTTTACTCCCCCCGCCAGAGAGCATGGACCAAGTACCAGATCATTGCACTGTTCATTCTTATATAATGTGTTTTGGACCTACTTTTTTCAAAGTTGCAAAGCATTTACCATGATTGGTTTGTTTTGGCTTCGTTCATGTTGATTTTGAGGGCACGTTATTTTTCTTTTGAAGTTGTGTTAGTGTGTTTAGAAATGTATTTTTGATCTGCCCGATTTTCATTTGTTAATGATTGTCATGTATTTAAATTGTTTTTTTTTGTAGGCACGGGGGGAGAACCAATGCCAAAACTTGAACCAACTTCCCCAGGTCCAAAATCAGCAGCGTTTAATGTTATGCCACATTCCCTCTCCAAATATTGAGGGGCATAGTCGTCAGTGTGTTTGGCTGAGAGTTGCGAAGTTTTGTTATTTCTTTTGAGGTCGTGTTTGTGCCTTTTAGAAATGTATTTTTGACCTGAGCGTTCTCCATTTGTGAACGATTGTTAATATTTATATATATTTTTTAATTTTTGTAGGCAAGGGGAGAACCGACGTTGAGATTCTGTAGATTTTCTATCACATAAATTTTAAACAATATCAAGTCTCCATTAAATATGTATTAAAGGCAAGAGATGCTCAAATACTTAGTCCTCAAGGGGGAATAAAGACTCATTGAGGTGTAATCTAATCAACATACTTTTTAAGTGCTGCTTCGCTCATTATGGAAAATGTGTACGATCAGTTAAGATATGTTCTTGCATTTCTTTCAGCATTCAAGTGCCCTGACAAATATAGCCTTCTCTTTCACCTCTTTCCCTTCTTGTCCCTTTTCTAATGGCTCATGTTGCTCTGCACACAGCATTAACATAAAAAAGGACACAAACATGTGTTTTTTTCTCTGCAAAACCCTCCTTTTAGTCCTATGGCTCTTTCAAGTGACCCCAGCCATCCGCACCAACCACCTGCTGTTGATTATAGAGTCTTTAAATTACACGCACTGTGAGCCATGTGGCCATGAATCACCACACCAGTTTGTAAAGTTCAAAACATTTCTTACCCTAGATTAACAATGCTAAAGTCACGTAAATCATATGAAGAACCAAATGATACAAGAACATGAGCAACACAGGCTGAGCGAAAGGTCTAAAAAAACCTTAATCTGCCTGAGAAGTGTATCATCAAACATTCAAGAATAGCAACATTAAATAGAGATAAAATAATATGATAGATGGAAATAGGATACATTTAGTAAGCACAGATGAATCAATACCAATTCAATTTCAATTGGTCAAATTTTGAATACGATATCCTTTACAATTTCGCTAATTAGAAGTGCATGTTGGGACATACATGCAAAAACAAAAAGAAGAAAACATTTAATTTGGAAAACATCTAGCTAGGGTGCTTAACAAAAGTGCGGTTGGATTCCTAAAAGAGAGAAAACATAAAAACCTGCAAAAAGACAAATGCACATTTGGTTATACCTCTCCTTAATGGATTAGATCAACAATCAGCGAAGTCTTCGTCAGTAGAGCATCTTCGGTCTTCACTCGAACAGGACATGAATAAGGGACACAATCCAGTAATGTTTGGCCTTATTGTATCTGAACCCATAATTGCAGAAAGCTAAGGACACAACACATCATCTGACTAGCAGAGTAAAAGAAAATCTGACTCTCTGAAAGTCTGAAAGAACAACTCTGAACAACTCTGAGCTTACACCATCTAAACATTGCTATATTACAATCCTAGAAAGCAACTAGCTAGAATACCATTGGGCAGTCTATGAGGTGGTTTAGGTCACTTCAAATAAGCTTTAGTCCACGTTTCAGAAGTATCTTTCTTCATTTTCTGCATTCATGATTGGATCATCTTCTCTTGTGTTCAGTCACCAGTACACTTGTTGCAGGTTATAGCACTGAAGACTATTGTTCTAGGGTACACATTATCTCATCCCAGGAAGAGTAAACATTACAAGCAAAAGAACATAACGTTTCCACAATATGCAAGTTTCTCAGGATTTTAAATAACTATCAGCCTAATACATTTTGAAATGTTTGTGAAAGGTCAGCAAACAAATGAACAATGAACACTGAGGGCCTCATTACGGGTGTGGTGGTCTATGGACCACCAGTCTTGCGGTGGCGCTCGGACCGCCCCTGACAGGGGTGGACCGACCGCCATATTATGACCAGGGCGGATGGCCTGGCGGTGCCGGTGGTCTCAATCTGCCAGGGCAGCGATGCCCTCCTGATTACGACCTGTGTTTCCGCCAGCAGTTGCACCACCATGCAAAGGCTGGCGGAAAGAGGGTGTCCGGGGCCCCATTGGGGCTCCTGCACTCCCCATGCACTTGGCATGGGCAGTGCAGAGGCCCCAAAAACAGCCCAATCGTGCTTTTCACTGCCCGAAATATGGCCAGTGAAAAGCGCAAGGGGTGCTACGGCACCGGATTCACCGCAGCATTACCGGTGGCTTGATTACGAGCCGGCGTCAATGCTGTGGTGAGTATTCCGCTGGCAAAGCAGAAAACCTATATTAGGGCCACTGGGCAGAAAACCAGAGTGGCGGTTTTCCGCCCAAGAGAGTTTGGCGGGTGGCCTCGGCCATCCACCTAACTCAAAATGATGCCCTGAGTTTATTTAAACTGCGGAGACATTGCACAGGCCTTTAAACGTAGGATTAACTTTAGGCATGTTCATAAAGGCCCATTTTTAATAAAACATTTTACTTCACATTTGAACCTAATAATCGTTATTTCTAACCACATTAGTGTTCATATTTATTCATATTATTAATTTACAAAACATTTCTACATTAAACACTAATATTTTCTATTTATGCATATTGTTTATGATGTCCACCCATTTTGACAGTTTACATGACACACATTTTAACACACATTTTACCTTATTAATTAATACTTTAATACTTCCAAATTGTTTTAATAAACTTGCTCCTTAGCACTCTCATCCTCCCCTAAATTAGTTGAAGGGTCTGAGCCTGTTCACTACTTTCATTACACCTTCTGCAGGGGTGAGTATGCATTGCTTTCGTAGGTATATCCCATAGTTTTTGCTGAATGGGCAAACCCAGCAGGGCAGCCTGTAATGTGATAAGCAGCAGTTGTGCCTGTACGCAGCTTTTGTTGGCACATTAAAGCCAGTCCTGCTTGCTTTTGCCAATGTTTGTCTTTTTTCCAGTGGCTGTTTTGTATATATTTAATTTCTTAGAGCTAGTCACACATTCTTCGGAACGTGATATTTTAACTTTTTTATTAGTTTTAAACGTTTGATAGCTTATTGTTATTGCAGGAAAGCTGGGCATGCCTAGCACATTCGAGAGCTTCTGGTTTCTGGCTTGAACCTATTAAGAGCATGTCTGTGTTGACGTCACTGACGTAGGCCACTGCTTTCATCCAGGATTCAGTTTCCTTTTAAGTCGAGCCTAGTCAACGCATGCACGATCTCTTCCAGGCATGCTTGATCTGCAATCGTATAGCTATTCAATCCCTGGTGGAACACCACCCAGGATAATGTGCTGCATACATCTATACGGTCCCAAAGGTGATAGCTATGAGCTATGCTTATGCTTGTTTATTTTACATTTTTACAAGGGCCCTGCAGCTCACAGTGCTGCTGAGTGTGTTTGCTTTGTGCACACCATTATTTGACTCCCCACACGGCCCCTATCTCTGAGGCTCACCAACCCACTCCCTCTGTTATATATAGATACATATATTTTGCATGAATGTTTTTATATATTATAATTTTTTTGACAAGGGTCGACAGCTGCACATACAGCTGCTGTAAGGCGTTGTTCTTTCTTTTTTGTGCTTTACAAGCATTTTTTGTCATTATTTTAAAATGTCTGTTTCTCTTTCTAATGTTAAATTGGTAAATTGAAAATGGCCACTATGAATTATGGCACTTGTGCATGCAAATCAGTAGCTCAGCTTTTTACATCTCAGACCTTTTGGCTTTGTCAATGTTTGTTATTTGTTTTGTTTTGGTGTGCAGAAAGACATGTAAAGTTTACTCCCACCCTTACCACATTCCACAAATGTACAATGCCACACAACTTATTGCCTTCATTTATTTACCCTTATATACCTAATCATTTATTAACATAAAGTATATTTAACTGTAATTAGCACTTTATTTATGAAGTTGACAGTTATTTGATGCAATTAGATCATGCTTCTTAGAGGCAGTTGAATTTGTTGTTTATTGATCACGAACACCGTGTTTAGTGTTAAAAGAAGATCTGAACAGTGGTGTTTAATACACACCAGCAACAAGTAGGTTAATGTGGATATATCAGCTGCTTCAAAAAACGTCAGGGGAAGTGCAGGATTTTTTGTATATTTTGGCATTATATAGTTTTAAAAGGCAACATATAGTTAGTGAGTGAGACCTCTCTCTCATTACAGCATCACTGCTGGCCTTAGGGGTGTGCAAATAATGCAGAGGGCCCCCAACTTAGCGGAGCCTGGAAATTTCACAGTAATTTACTATCGGCATCAGAGTGCCTTCCCCTCAGCGCCGGAACTCTCACTGGCCAGCGCTCTCAGCTGAAAAAGAGCTGGGTGCAGTCAGTTATGGATGCAAAAAAAGAACAATAGAGTAAGGAAGCGGAAGGGAGTGTGTGTGCCTCAGAAGCCCTGTAAACTGACTTGTCCAACAGAAAGCAGGAGGCTCTTCATGGTTTCTATAAACACTGGCTATGCCACTGCTAGCTCCAAGATCGCAGAACAGTAGCAGGTAACTTAAGTGCAGAGCAGTGCTTAATTTGTGCTTGTTGTTTCCGGTGATGAGCACCGGCACTTATTTTTGAGGGCTGGGGCTTATTCTTCTGTCTTGAGCATTTGATGCGAGCAAAAGACTCATATGGGAAAGACGGAAGAAGGGAAAAACAAAAAAGCGTCACAAAGGGAGAAAGTAGAAAGCTGCAAGAGTGAGCTGAAGGGGCAACGAGTGGCTTTATATGGATTAAAGAGGCCCGAGATGGTTTCATGATTACGCCGCCTCAGTATTCTGTGTTCCCACATTTAAGTGCAGCAGCCGCGTGTTTAAAAGGAGGGCTTTGGGCACCAGCACGTTTTTATTTACAAATTAAGCACTGGGGCAGAGTGCCTTCGTGGATAACTGTCGGAACATGCACCGTGTAACCTCATTGCCATAATCTGCAGCACCGCAGGAAGGGCGGCAGCCTCCCCTAAATTGGCCTGTGTGAGTTTTCAAATGTACACACCAGGGAAAACAAGCATTTTCAATGCAACGGGTCTCGCATTAGCTCGAGTTAGAGCTATTAGCATTGTAAAGAAAAAAAACGCAGCGCGATCACACTATGTAAAATGCAGCACGATGGCACTGCGTGGAAAATAAACAGATAAAGTAGTCCAGACCCCAGGCTGAAAACATCGAGCCTCGTATGTTTTTAGTAGTTTACCGGTGCTGTGTAGGTGGGCTAAACACCGGAAAAGGCATGACGTATGCATGCCTTTCACAAAAGAAAGCAAGTGGATTTTAAAAGGCAAGCCCACAAACCAATGTAAGTGACTGATGTGACATGGGCGTGGTTTGAAGCCCAAAGAGAGATTACAGAATGGACAGAGCGCTTTGCGCTCGCCCATAAAAAAGCAGTTGTGTGCGCTGTACATTGTGCATGGTGCCCTGCCATGGGGCAGAGCAATTTATGAATGCATTTCTCAATTCATTCATATTCAGTAAGTACATTTCCCCATTACTTGCAATGTGAGAAATTCAAGCAAATTGATTTAAAGGGCTTCAGGGATGACGCAGATCTTGTTGTTTTAACTTGTAGCCTGTGGGGTCCCTCATTTTAAAGCTCAGGCTGCGAGTGGTCAGCTGTTTTCTGCCTTAAATTAGATTAGATCCTTCTCAAAGTTGAAAAATATTAAGAATTACTTGCGTTCTTCAATGGCCCAGGACTTGCTGACTGGCTTGGCAGTGATATCAGTTGAGCATGAGGTTGGACGAACTCTAGACTACAGTGACTTAATGAAAGAATTAGCAGGACAGAAAGCAAGGAAAGTTACCTTTTTTTGAAGAAGTAGCATTATATATTATTCTATTACTGGGGCACTTGTATAGTTACATTTTACTTGTTGTACTTGTTAACAATCTACTACAATAAAATGATTCCCACTGAAAAACTATTTGACGTGTCATGGTAGCCTGTACAGTATACTGTGCACAGGGCCTGAAATATCCTAAGGCCGGCACTGCCAGCATCCCCTTTTTATGCCTGTTTCTTCAGTCTATACATCTTCTCCATTGGGTAATACATCTTTAATTTTAAAACAGTAACATTGTGATACCATATTGGATTGACTTAAAACTTCTGTTATACACTGAACTTAAACCGAAAACTTGAGCTCACCCTGGTCACCAGGTGAACAGTGCAAGCCCTGGTCCTCTCCCACCTTGATGTTGGGAATGCTGTGATCAGCTGCCTGCCAGGGACCGTGTGAAAAGCATCCTACACAATGTGGAATGCCTGAGCAAGGGTTTGAAGAAGTTTGACAAAGTCATCGTAGTGCTGAAGGAATTAGATTGCCTCTCCCTCCAGGCCTATGGCCCTCATTATGACCCTGGTGGTCAGTGTTAAAGCGGCGGTAATACCGCCAACAGGCCGGCGGTAAAAAAAATGGGATTATGACCCTGGCAGTAACCGCACACTCAGACAGCCACTTTAACACACCGACCGCCAGGGTGGTAACGACCACTGGACTGGAGACTTCCGTCTCCAGCCCGGCGGCCGTCATAATCCCACCCTCAAGATTACGAACTGGCCTACCGCCATGGTTTTCGTACCAATCATACCGCCACAAAAACCATGGCGGTAGGCACTATCAGTGCCAGGGAATTGCTTCCCTGGCACTGATAGGGGTCTCCCCCGCCTACCCTCCCCCTCCCCAGAGTCCTCCCTACCCTCCCTCTTCAGCCCCCGCACATATACACACCCACACGCGCACCCATGTACACACATGCACACACGCATACCCACATCCACCCACGCATGCACACATACATACCCACACACTGCAACACACACCAACATACTTTGTCGCACACACACATTCACAACACAACTTACACTCACATTCAGTCATTCACGCGCTCATTCAACGCAACTCTCAAACGCATGCACGCATACAAAACATACATACACCCCCCCAAACAACACCCCCACACATGCTCACAACACCCCCCACCCCCTCTCCTGTTGGAGAACCTGCCTAACCTGCTTGCAGGAGGTCCTCTGGCTGGAGACAGGACGAAGCACTGCTGTCAGCAGCAGCGTCTGCCAGAAAAACACCGCCAGGCTGTATCATTGCCCATGAACCGGTCGGCGGTGTTTTGCTGGCGTGGCGGTGCTGCTGTCAGCAGTGCCACCTTACCGCTGTTCGCCGCCATGACCGTCGGCGGTATTCCACCAGCCTTCTGGCGGAATACCGTCAACGGTCATAATACGCGTGGACGGCTGGTAGCCACAGCGGCGGTATGTTGGTGGCCGTCGCTGTGGCGGTAGGCAGCAGTTACCGCAAAAGTTATAATGAGAGCTTATAATTTCCTCAACATCTTCGGTATCACCAACAACGCCATCAGAAACGACACCCTCACTCACCTGTCCAAGAAACTAAGGGCCTGATTTAAGAAAAGTGGAGCTGCACACAGTGAAGCTCCACTTTTTTGCACCCGTTAGCGCCTCCCTAACGTCACCATGTGTGTGCCTCTCTAAGATAGTGAGCACCATGGAGGAAGTTAGGGGAACTAGCGTCAAAGTTTGTGACGCTAGTTCTAAGCTTTGCAGTATTAGCATAAAAACTGTTTACGCTAATCCTACAAAGCCCATTGAGGCCCATTATCTGAGCAGGCGTAAAAGTGGCGAAAGAAATGATGCAAAGAAATCTCTTCGCAGGCATTAAAAATGCTGAAAAAAATGGAGCTAGGAAATTTCTTTGATTTCCTGCACCATTTTTTCAGCCCCCCCTAATAAGGGAATTTCCCCTTTGCATACATTTTGGGGCAGGCATAATGTAGCGCAAAGGGTTACAAAGTGGCGCAATGCATGCATTGCACCACTTTGTAAATATGGCACAGGATGTATGGCCATCTAACCGCACATTAGCATAAAAAGAATGACGCTAATGTGTTATTAGGATGACGCTAGGGGCTCCTAAATCGCCCCTAAGGGTCTTATTTACAAGCCTCTTGCGCCACTGGTGCGTCACATTTTATATGGGAAAAAGTGACGCACCAGCGGCACAGGGGGCTTGTATATAAGCCCCTAAGGGCCAGATGAACGACCCTTTGGTATTGCAACTCGCAAATTGTGAATCTTTGCGATGCGCACATTGCGAGTCGCAGTACCAAATGCACAACAGTGTTTGTGATTTTCAGTGGGGTCACAAAAGAACCACCTCATTAATATTCGTGAGGTAGGTCGCAATTTGTGACCCCATTGGGAATGGCCGCACACACAAGGATGGTGACCTTCTCAAGACAGCAGACCACCATGTCTGTGACTGCTTTTAAATAAAGCAGTATTTTTTTTTAAATGCAGCCCGTTTTCCTTAAAGGAAAACAGAATGCATTTCAAAAACAAAAATGAAAAGTTTTCTTTTCATTTTTTCAGAGCAGGCAGTGGTCCGTGCCTGCTCTGAAAAAATATTTTTGCATGCATTCACAAAGGGGAAGGGGCCCCCTGGGAACGCCTTCCCATTTGCAAATGGGTTAGCACCAATTTGAAATTGGTGCTAACTGCGATTGTTTTGTGACCGCATTCGCGGTTACAAAACAGTCATACATCGCACTGTGACTCGTAATTAGGAAGGGAACGCCCCTTCCTAATTGTGACTTGCAAACCCTTTTTGCGATTCAGTAAAGAGATTACTGAATCGTAAAATTGGGTTTGTGCATCGCAAAATGCTTTTTCTTTGTCACAAACAGCCTGATTCTGCAAATCAGGCCAAGCGCTTTGTACATGGGGCCTTAAGTACCTTACCTAGACATAAAAACAAGAGGAACCCGGATATCACTGAGCAAGAGGTGAAGAAGTACAAGAAAGAAAAAAATCACAAAGGCAGGCTTTCTTCATCTACAAACTCAAGATCTGGAACAAAATCCCCTTTCATATCATATAACTCTGTTTACCATCCTGCAATTTACAAAGAAATGAGAAAATGAAGAATATACCCTGACACAGTAGAAACTGTTTGTTTCTTACATAATTATAACTATCTGAATCATACCTCTGGCATCTAGCGCACTGTTCAATTCTTCATTGTTTTTCAGTTAGGTTCCTTCTATAGAAGTATTAATACATACATATTTACATAGAGACAACAATCAGGGAGATGTCATGTCCATAGGCCTGATAGATCATAGATGGCCCTTAGTTTTCTAGTTTGAATGGAGGCCTGTTGCTAAAGGGTTGTGGCCACTTCTTCCCTCGTAGAGTTGACAGGAGAGTCCAGTATGCCCCATGCCAATATCTGGAGCTCTGATCACAATAAAAATCTGTGGGATCCAGGTGCCTGCTACCCTAGCAGTCTTTGAGTGACAGGTATGAGTAGGCCACTGTGCTTGATTAGCTCTCCATTGCATTCATGAGGAGGAATGTCTTTCCTTAAGGTATGGACAAAGATTTATCTAGAGAGTAATTCACCTGAGATAAATCACTTCTGAACTGCAGTGTTCTGTGCAAGTCTTCACATTTTACTCAAATAAACCTGGGCACGTAGTACTGAAAGGCGCACTTTCCCTGTTTGCCTTTAAGCAAACAGGGAAAGTGCTCCCTATTATTACCAATGTGTTGCCCTCGGGCAGCTGCAAACTTGTGCTGCCCTCAGGGCAGCGCATTTAAGAGAAATACAGAGCAGCTGTTTAAAAGCTGCTCTGTGTTTCTGTGTGCAGGTGGCACCTGCCTGCACTTTTAAAGGGGATTAGAGATCTCGCTTGTAGGCGGGTGGAGTAAGTGACTGCACCTGCCTGCAAGGGGATGTCTAGGGTAGTCCATGGGACCCCCTTTCATCCCTCAATAGAGCTGTCCTCAGGGGGCGCATTGACAGTGAGCCACCTTTTTGTGGCGCACTGTCAGCTCACCTCCTAAGGGCATGGTTGCCTCTGTGCCCACGTCGGTATTACGGCACAGGTGCAGAGGTAAATTGATTCCCTCATTTGCAAGGGGGCATGCCTTTGTGTGGTTGTACTACGAACAACGCATGCATTTACCACACATCATTTACTAAGCAATGCCTTTACAACGCTATGCCTTTATCATGCATGCCTTTACCAAGCATATACCTTTACCATGCATGCCTTTACAATGCAGGTGTGTGTATGTTAAGGAAGTGAATGCCCTCACCAACCTATGCCCCTAACCACCCTAAACCCTAAAAACACCCTTACTACCTAATACCCCTACCCACCCCTAAACCCTAAAATGCCCTTACCACCCTATAATTATACCCACCCCTAAACTCCAAAAATACTCTTACCACCCTATAAACTTACCCACCACCTAACCATAAAAACACCCTTACCACCCAATACCCCTACCCTCTCAAACCCCAAATAAATACACTCTTGTGACTCAATACCTCTACCCAACCCTAAAAAATACCCTTAACACCCTATACTCTTACCCAACTAGTAATTAGTTATAGTTAACACCTAGTTTCCATAGGAAAAACGTTTTTTGACTTGCCTATATCTTTGGTGTTGTTTGACGAATCTTCACAATATTTTCCAGAAAAAGTGTTCCCCTGATTTTAGTTGTGCATGGAAAGTTTCAGGGTGATCTGTCAAGCAGGAGGCACAGAAAAAAGGGGGGGGGGGGGGGGGGTCAAAAGAATCTACATTTCCCATGTTAATTCCCATAGAGATTTTGGGCACCACTACAGCCCAAACCAAGGTATGGAATTACACCAAATGTGGCAGAAAGGTAACTCTTGGTCCAGAAAGCCTTTTAGTTGTTTGGTGTAAATCCATTAAGTAGTTTTTGAGATATTAAAGGAAATCCAAATTTGTATATCAGGTGATCGAATAATTTGCATATTCTCCCGATCTTGTGCAGAGATCTGATTGGCTCCCGACATTTAAACTAGGAAGTCTTGGCAGGCATTTTGGGACTCTGGCTCAGTCGAGTCCCAGACAAAAACATAAAAAATTAAAAAAAGGGGCAGGGTATAAATTCTCTGAGCCCCCAGCCTTCATGCTGCGGTCCCCCTGGGATCCAGCCATGGCAAAAAGCATTTTTATTTAAAAAATTGCCAAAAATTCACAATGAATTTTTAAAAACAAGCTTGGGCTTCTGCGCTTATTTTCAAAGAAAGCACCCGGTGGGCCAGGTCCCGAGGCCATACCCATGTATAGAAAATAAAAGGAGCCCTGGAGACTACCACCTCCCCGGGGCTGGTCCATGTACAAGAATGGAGGGGGCCACACGGCTCCGCCCTGCTGAAGTCATTAATGGCCCTGGGGACAGCCACCCTCCAGGGCCGACTTTTACTTCCTCCCGGAGTGCCCACCTTTGGGAGATATCTGTTTGCTTTTGCTTGGCAGGAGCTGACAGCTCCCACCAAGCGAGAGCAAATTAACTCCGTCTCCAGCAAGTGGGAGCATGAAAACTGCTTCCGCTTGCTGGAAGCAGAGTTTTCATCTATTTTCCTGCCCACTGTCATGTGGGCAGGGAAACAGATGTAACGACTGCTCATGCTCACAGGGAGCTGCATGATAAGCAGCTCCCTGTGTGCGAGGGCAATGCTGGCTCCCTCTGGAAGTGGGGAGCCGGCTGGGATGGTGGGGCCCTAGAGACTCCCCACAGTCCCCAACGAAACACACAGCATGCCCTGGGTGTGTGTTGTCTCTGCTGCTCCAGTTTGAAAAGTTATCTGTAATCCTTGATTGAGGTGTTGGCATCCTTCTTCCTTCGAGCACAATATCTTACGCAGTGACTGTGATGAGTGGGTGCTTTCTTGTCATCTGCTGCTGAAACCAGAGATTGTGTTCTCCCTTTTAAAAACTACAAGGATGTAAAATGGCCTAGAATCCCATCCGTTTGGCCCTACCCCATATACATTAGTTTAATGCCACATCTTCCCAAGGTGAGGTCCCCTCCCAGATATTTTTTGATGATTTTGGAGATGCGTACTTTATGCATAGGAATGTGATTACATCTCGACCAAACAAAGGAGCACTTACTTCTGTAAAATACAAAGCATCCTACTGTCTTGTGCATGGCCAAGGCAAAGCAAGGTCCTTGCTTTTTCGTGTGCAATATCTATTGTGGTGATACTACGAGCATGTAAAATAGCCTAAAAGCCCCGACCCATATACATTAGTGGTATGCCACATATTCCTGCACTTTTCTTAGGGTGATGGACAGCTTACTAAAAGGTATTCCAAGCGCATTTCCCGCCAATTATGGAAACAGACTCTTGATGCACAGAAGTATGATCACATCTCACCAAACAAAGGAGCACTTATTTCTGTAAAGTACAAATCATCCTAACGTATTGTGCATGGCCAAAGCAAAGCAAGTGTGTTTTCTCTGCAGCCCCACCTTGAAAAGTTACTGATGAAGACGCACGAGCAACAATAACATTGGCAAAGTTACAGACACACAAGGTAATTGGAGTCATTACCTCAGCGTCCTTTAGGCAGCTGTAGTGTAGGCAGTGCACGATACATTTACCAAACTAGATAGCACTTACTAATTAGCCAGTAAAAAGTACACCAGTTGGGTAGGCATTTTGCACAATATGGTGGTACCTTATTTTAATAAATACGCAACTCTGGATGCATTCTGGCACAATGCTTATTTCACAGAAATTAAACCTCCATGGGAAGCACTTACAGAGATAAACAAAGCAGGTGCCCAAGTTAAAGCTCTACTTCTATAAAGTACTAATCATGCTAACGTCCTTCGCATGGCCAAGACAAAGCAGGCATGTTTTCTCTGCAGTTCCATCTTGAAAAGTTATCTGTATTCCTTAATGGAGGTTTTTACATCCTTGTTATTTCAAGCGCAGTATCTTATGTATTGATACTACGAGTATGTAAAATGACATAGAAGCCCCGCCCATTAGCCCTCCACCATATACATTAGTGTATGAAAGTTCTTCTCGCCTTTTTCAGGGTCATAGGAAGTTTACTAAAAGGCCAGGCCCTGCAGCCAACCCCTGCCACACACGGCCAAAGGCTGTGTGTGGGTTGGTTTGTTATAGGGTGTTGGCCGAAGGCCCTGTGGCCAACACCTCTGTGCATAGCATGTGGCTGGGTGCTTATAAAGGGTTGGCTGCAGGACAGACCCTTCGGCCAGCCCCCACCACACACTGCCAAGGCCGTGGCCTGAGGTGTTTGGATTAACCCAAAGTAAATAAAATTACTTATTGTTAAAATAAACCATAGAAATTCACAAAAAAGCAAAAGTTACAGGGGCGTTCAAGTTAGGAAATAGAATTTAAAAAAACCTTTGAAATGTACTAAAAAAACAAAGGTTACACAGACATTGTAGTTAGGCTAAGATTTCACTTGTACAAAACCATTGAATGAAATGTAGCCGTTATAGTTCCCTAACCTAACTATAACTTACACCCACACAATGCACTGCTTATGACCTCACATATTATATTACTCATGACATGGTCAGTGAAATCACGGATGATATCACTGATGACATCTCAAACCCTTTGCTTGTTAGCATTCTGTGTATTCACAACGATGTGCAACATTGTGAATACTGTATCTTACTCATTAAAGTTCTGGGTCAATGTATCATTTAGCAAAGGTGCTGACATCGTCAAGCTCAGGGAGAGCCAAGTGCCCTATTCTGCTTTTTGCTGAATCCCTATCTGGGAATGACTTAACATTGAATAATACCTCTATTCTTCATCATTTTTTCACTCTATGTTAGAAATTCTATATTATATTTACCATCCCTCATTCTAAAAAACAGCAATTTGCTGCCTGCCATATTGTTGTCTGGTTTGCTCTCTTTTCTGTTTCTGTAGAGTTGGCAAAATGTTGTTTTTATCATGGTAGACGGCATGAGTTATTTGTGCATTGTGTGTGTTGCTAACCATAATTTGCGAATTATAGTGGATGTTGGCATCTGAACCAAAACCATAACTCAGTTATTAACCCCTGTTTATTCAGTGAATGTCTTGTTTTTTTATGATGTGCTCATTTTCCCACCAGAGCTGGGCGCAGCCTACATCCTTTGGCAAGGCCTTGTGCTGTGGTGACTGGCTACCGGGCCTGGCCTGTGTCCCACCCCTCATGGGCAGCCAACCCCTAGCTATGCTCAGCCTTGAGCACAAGAAGTTGGATGCAGCTGTCAGGTGTTGCTCCAATCCCTCTGCATGCCAAATATCCCCATAGCACGTGTCCTTCTTTGGCTGCACACAGTAGTGTTCTCCGGTTTTTTAAACGGGGAATTAACTTTCCCACATTTTCCAACTTTTTTCAATTCTAGTGCAAAATGGTAACTAGAATTCAATTTTTGAGGTTTTCTTTCACAGTCATCAGAAATGTCATCAGATATGCCATTTGAAATATCATCAGTGATGTAATTTAACATGTCATGAGTAATGTAATACGTAAGGTAGCAAACAGTGCATGATGAGGCTGTACGTTATGGCTAGTTTATCAGGTGTTTTTAGGTTTTGTTTTGTAACTTTAACTGTAACTTTACTTTAACTGTGTTTTTTCAGTAAATTTCAGGGATTTTTTTTTTTTTAACATATGTATAGTGTTATAAGAAAAGCTATTGATAACATCATTTTAATATTAGTTTTTTTCAGTGAATTTCTGCAGGGGTTTGATCATATTTCATGTGAACCTATTTTTGTAGACTTCAACCCCTGGTTAAAGCTAACTGGCACTACATACAGACTCTAGTGCACAGTAGAGACTACTTACTGCCCCTATCCACAACATGTTATGGGCAGTTTGCACCTACAACCAGTACATTTTATCCATATTAAGCAGAGGTGGCAGAAGAGCCTGAACTGTGGCAGGTCACGTTACCCTATCTACACAAGGGGGTTGTACTGTCAGATCCTACTCCCAAACAGCCACTGACAACCAATCCCCCATTTTGCACATCCTTCAGAAATGCACAGTGGGGGTTGGCTGCAGGGCTCGGCCTCCATCCAAGCTCTCTACAGCATTCTCCAAAGACAGTTGATATGTCAGGCCTGGCATTTTTCCCCCAACCTTTGCTGTCAGCAGGCCTCAGGAGCACATGGGTGTGGGGCACAGGATGTGCCTTCCACAGGCCATATTTCCCACCTTACCCAAGCGTCAGTGCATGGCCCTTGACTGTACGCAGCCGGGTTGTGTCACAGTGCCTGCCTTTGTCTACACCCCACGTACAACCTTCCTGTGACAAACAACCCATGCTGTACACACTTTTATGCGTTATGTAGCGAAGGCTGACTACAGGGACCAGCCTGCAGCTATGTCCTGCAGACAACTCACTGTGAACAGCCAATTTTCTTTTGATTTTGTTTTTTGAAGATTCTTATTCTGGGTCCCCTTTTCTATTTTGTTTTATTGAACTTTTTTCTTAAACTTTTTCATTTGTTATTTTGGAAGACATTTTTGTTCAAACTGTCTTGTCACTTTTTAAAAATGTTAATTCTTTTAACTTTTGAAAAATTCTTTATTTTTTTAAGGTGTGTATTCATTGCCAAGAAGATTACGGGTTTATTCATTTCCCAACAAAAATGTATATTTTGAATTTACTGCAATAGGTCGAAAAAAACTACAATTTTCTTCTTCTGCATTTTCAGATGCAGGGTTTCCTTCTCCCTTTCCTTTCATTGTTTCATCTCCATTTCCACACAGGAGTACTCATTTGGGTACATGGTTCAGAAATGTTTCATCATGCCGCTGGTTCTGAATAAGTATGGCCCTGGATAGCCTTGCTACAGGATGTGGTCAAACAGCCTATATGTGGCCTTTTGTTTTTTTTTCAGTCCTGCAAGATGCATACCACATTTCCACACCAAAGACTTATTTTCAATGTGAGGAACAGCAGGAGTCCTTGAGGTTGTAGGCACCTCCAACCTCTGGTCTCTTCCTCAGGGTGCTTCATGGCTTTGTCCACTCTACTGGGAAGGCATTATAAAAACAGCTGAACTTTCCTTCTGTCACTCTCAAGAGACAAAGGCAAAATGGTATCCTTCAAACGGTGGGCTCCTTGTCCCGAGAAACTGTGCACTTGTATTTTACACTGTGCATTGATTAACAAATCAGATGTCTCCTTTCATTTTGTATGAGTTTCAAAAGATCTGTGGGCCCTCCTCAGCTCAAGTAAAAACAATACTAATGTGACATGGTACTCTTGCGAGATCTGGAAGGTGGAATTTCCTTTCCAGATGCCAGAACCTCAAAATAGACACTGTGGATCCTGTAACTTTTTACAAGTTGATTTTGAGAAAAAGACACACTTGGTTTTATTGTATGAGGCGCTGAATTTGCTAAGAGAAACTTGAAACTCAGTGCCATAGTGGTACAGTTAACAATTTCCATGTTTTAAGCCTTTTGGGGACAGCAGTATCAGCCAATAGTAGACTCTAGGAAGTGTCCTTGGTACTGCAGAGGATTTGGGAATACATGCACACCACTTGAAATATTTAATTGGTTCCTGTGAATGATTATCTCCACTTTCAAATAGTTCTTGCCTTTTGCGCATATATCATTACTCTTCTTGTCATGGATGATCCCCAGCAAAGAAGGTAAGGTGGAGTTTTTTGCAGTGCTTTTCTTTTTTGGTGATAGAGAACTTTTTTGCACCCCAGCAATGGCTTCTGGACAGGATAAGTAGCATGGGGGAAGTCTAAAAGAAACTGCTTAGGAGAGTAATGAAGAACAGGGAGCTCTCCATGTTAAGGATTCCAGGTCTCCACCTGTGGCAGTTTTTCGCAATCTCTCCTCAAGGAAAAACATATCCCAAAAATATGTCACATGCACTTTACATGACAAACAACTGAGCAGGGGGAGCTATGGCAAGTATTATTTTAATACATCTTTGATACACAAACATCTTCATGCTTGGCATTAACACCAATATAATGTGGACAAAAACAGACATAGTCCATCTACATCTACCATCGTTTTGCAGCACAGCATTCCTCCTGAAGGCAAATTGCCACCAATGTCCTTCAATAGGAACAGACTGAGAGAAATGTATGCTTTGCCACTATTGGCTTGCAGTGCTCTGGACATTCACGTATAGAATAGAGCTTGCAAGCATGAGCAACCTAATCCTTCCACAGCAGTAGTCTTGCAAGAAATATATATTTTTCTTTATCTACTTTCCTATTATACTGTTTAAGTTGGAATTTTGTTTTTGTTTAAAACTAATAAAACATTGTATTGAAAACCAAAAAGGTTGTTCTTAGAACCAAGTCGTATGGTTTAAATAAAGATATATATGTCTGTTACTTGTGGAGTAGCGCAGTTTAGAATCCATCCTTTACACGTCACCATTGCACAATTAAGCATTTATGTTTGACATTATATTCATTGTGTGCCTTAATCATGTATTTGAAGTGCATATTATGTGCTTAGTTAAAGTTAGCCTGACTACAGGACCCATTTTAAAATGTATTTTGCTCTGCCAGTGTTTTCTTTCTTCCTTTGCAGGAACCTTATCATGATTTTCGTTAGCTAGAGAAAGGTCTAGTGTATGTATTAGGATGTTGATAGTGAGGCTTGAAGAACAGAACTTGGCAAGGAACATTTAGACTAATGGTAAGAAGAAACGTCCTGTTCACTGTATACCAGGAATAAGATGTTCAATGTTGCAGTTATTGTCCTAGTTTGGATGCAATGGGAAACCTATGTGGTGTTGCAAATGCTCATCATGAGAAATTAATTGATTGGTTCCTGGTGGTGTGGAAAAGATACAAATGTTTCTAGCACTCTTGTTATTTTAATTAGTGTTCACACAGTTAGTAGTTAGGGCAAATTCTCTTTAGACTTTGAGGGGTACGGAACTCTCTGCTCCTTTATTCTTGCAAGTGTGAATCTTCTTGCTAAACCCTTATTTTTTTACCTGAAGCCTTCTACCATAACCTTTGCTTTGTAGCAACTCCCTAGACCTTCCTAAACCTTCCTAACTCCCAAATTGGAGCCCTTATTAGAGGATTCTATAGCTATCCTACATTTAGGAGAGAGAACAGAATTGTCTTCCTGGGATATCTATTTCTTATTCTCAGTTTCTATATTGCCTTGGCTGTGACTGTTCTGTACCTTATTTTGCGATGGCTTTAGTTACTGTGATATTTCAGTGCGCCAGCTGTATTACTGTATCTTTTGAATATATTTCTGCCATGTTTATATACTGGATTGATTAAGAACTTAAAATAAATCATTGTTAATCAATCATTGATTCTTGGCACTTACAGTGGAATCACATTTGGCGTCACAAGATAGAAAGGTATTGTTGATGTTTACTCCCTTTCAATGCTTCTTATCAACTTACAAAGGTCCATATAACCAATGGGGAAAAATCTTTGACAACTTTACTATGAGACTGTAGTACACTCACCTGTGTGCTCTCGCTAGTTTTGTAAGTCAGTGAGCCTAACTGAGAGTCAGTGCAACTCTCATGCATGAGAGATGGGTGACTAAAACTGTGCGCTAGAGAGCCTGTGATAGGTAGCATGAAACAAACCAAATAATTAAGATGGATTGTACTGAAGGGGTTCCCTACAGGGCCTGCTCTCTATATGGGACCTGCATCCAACCCACTACGAGCTGACAATCCTTTATGTGCATGGCATATGGCAGTACGCAGCATGTGATGCTTAGCCAGGTTCTCCCCCTACTCTTGCGGCTACATGAACAGTAGGAGTGGGCTGTCCTAGCATATAGCTCGGTCCTATGCCTCATCCCAAGTGGGCATCTGATAACTGCTGTGGACGGCCCAAGACTATGTGCAAAGAGTATGGGCCATATTTTAAATTATAAATTTAGAAGGATTTTAAACTACAAACCATATTCTTGCACATATGGGTATTGTAAACTATCAACAATGCAGTGTGTTGTGTTAATATACTGAGGCCATTGCTAATATTTCCACCTACATATGTGAGTTGGCCCTCTTCATTCCAAAGATAAACTATTTTTATTTATTTTATTAAGCAGTACAACATTTCGAACCGAAATGTTTTAAAACAGAACAGTAGCAGGACATAGCATTTTGAACAAGTGTGTGGTTCACAGAAACTTGGCTTTTACTGTATTTGATGAGAGTTGTACGCACTGTTTGTGAGTATGGGCAGCGTAGAGACATATACACAAGAATATCAAATGACTCAATTCTTCCCATCTATAAAGAGTACAAAACCAGACAGGCACACATAACTGAAATCTACATTCTAACAATGCATAAGGGGTGTAAGATTTCAAATTCTGCTGTTGTCCTCCTGGTCCAGTAGATAACTCTTTAGGGCTGGATTAAATACATGAAAGCAGGTGTTGGACCCTGATAATAAGCAGACAAGAGTTACAGTCAAAGAGATAAAGTAGGTAAAAAGACTGGAATCTTGCTGGGGCATAAGATAGTTTGGGTGATAGCAGAGGATTCTTATATCAGTTTTTAGGTGACAGGCAGGTTTATACCACATAA
Organism: Pleurodeles waltl; assembly: GCF_031143425.1. Lineage (NCBI taxonomy): Eukaryota > Metazoa > Chordata > Amphibia > Caudata > Salamandridae > Pleurodeles > Pleurodeles waltl. Next base: position 997,237,123 of record NC_090436.1, read on the forward strand.
GGATGGAAGAAAGGTAGCCAGGTGTTAACATGAGATAATTTTAAAAATGAGCCTTAATAGCTTGAAAAGTAGGGGGAGCTATTGGGTAAGCTGCAAGATGGCGGCCAAAACCATGAGCTGCAGCAAGTCTGACACAACATCATCTCTAAAAGAGCACTGGAACCACAGCTACAATAAATCAAAGGCTGGGTCTCGTATTGCTCCAGGCTAGAGTGACAGTTTGAAACAAGAACTAATGAAAAGCTGGCAAAATGGACAGGCCAGCAAACAACGCATGGCAGTGGAGACTGGGCTTTCCCATAATGTAAAAAAACTGTTTCAGTACTAATCAAAGGTAATGCATATACATCAAATGAGGGGATTAAGAAGGTATTAGTGCTAGTATGCTGGTGCCATCTGTTCTATGAAACATGTACTTTGCACTGTGGACAAAGAATACACCAACGTGAACCTGTAATAGTTGACATAGCTATCCATCACTAAACGTGAAATGCTTGCAGCTATGCTAGGGGAAAATTGGCCTATTTAACCTATGATCAGCTTGGCGAGCCAGACATTTCACATGAGAACTGGTAAAGGCATTGGTGCACCAAGAAGACTCTGATAACATGACACCCACAGGAAAGTCCCAGAAATTTCGAACCACACTAAACTACCTCCAAAACACAACAGGAAAGAATCAGCAGATGACGACTATCCAGTCAAAGATATATGCATTACCTCCAACCATGGCTTTACATCTCAATAAACTATAAAGAGAAAGAAACAAGGTGAGATGTGGCAGGTATTGTGCATAGGAGTGAGGAAAGAGAAGACAAAATCTCTCAACTGGAAGACACGTTTAACACTCAAGAAAAAGACCTACCAAACATACTGTAAAAAAAGTGCACCTATCCCATCATTTAGATAATTTCAAATACAGGGGTCAAGGGACCGAGATCAAAATTTCAAGGGTCTGGAAGGCCTAGAAGAAGGTACCATCAAACAATTGTCTGCAGGTCTTGGGGGGAAAGCTCCAGATTCCATCCAGATCATTCTCAGACAAGTAATCAATATGGGAACCACTCAGCATGAGATGACTCTCCTTGTCAGTCAACAGGTAGCACAATATAAGAATAACAAACGCCCAACACATATACAAATTAGAGGCAGAGCACAGCTGTAATGCTGTTATTCTATGGTATAGCTGTTTGTACAGCGAACTAATCACACATAGGGTACAAATCACTCTATAAACGTATTCTGGAATATAGAGTAAACCACTGAATTAAAAGGCTTAAAATTTCATTTTCAAAAAGAATAAATCTTATGCAGCCCAACTTCAAGAAATACAACTCTCAGAAAAGGAACATGAAAAATGAGAAAGGAATTAGAAGTGAAATAGGTTACAGGGTTTGCAATACTAAATTGAGGGGAGTGGCAATCTTCATTAAATACTTTGATTTATGGCCCCCACAACAGATTTAGATGGATGCAGAAGAGAATCCAGAGATTTTGTCACCTCAGCACATGGTCGTAATCAGGATGAAACTCTTCGTCCAAAGATCATAACCAGGCACTGATGCGAACCATCGGAAGACTGATTTAAGGCAATACCTGGATGCATGATTTGCTGCTGAGGCACTGATGCGAACCATTGGAAGACTGATTTATGGCAATACCTGGATGCATGATTTGCTGCTGGCAAAACCAAACTGAGCATTACAAGTGCAGCTCTGGACAGAGGTCCCTTATGGAGGCTGATGCAATAAAGAGGCTTGTTAGTTGAAAGGAGTTTATGACTAACCGAGTGACTCAGTTTCTTCTCTCAAAGACTTTCTCACATATACACTCAATGCTGTGCACTTCTCTTCTCATAACTATTGCCAATTAATCTAAAATATTGGTAGGAAAAGTGTGAGATCATGCACCAGCAGTAGCTATATATAGTAGGTGCGTGCCAGCTCTAGATATACCGTCTTGAGCAAATATAATACTTTACTTTTCAGTTGACAAGAAGAAATGAAGGAAATTAACTAAAAGATATACAGTATTTTAAACTGAACAGCACTGTAGAAGCCATGATATAAATTATGTGGTAAAGGGCTTGATGATGCAGAACATCAGAAGAAGAAAACCAAAGGACGCTTCTCAACGGAATCGTAGATTGAAATGAAAAACAACCTCTAAAAGTTCAATAATGAAAAATACACTCTAAACAAATTATAACATGGAAATACAATATTCCCACCTAACAGAGTATGCAACAAATCTGGAAGAATTAAGACCCATGTCATTAAGCAAAATCAACTGTCAAGACACATCCCAGTGAATAAGAACAGAGAATCATCCAATCAAACCCCTACATACCTTTGAATGCTGTACTGCTCAGGGCACTCCTGCACCATTGAGCTTCTAAAAATATCTATCTAGGAAGTGTCAGCAATAAAGTAATCCATAATGTCAAATCAAGTGAAGGCCACTATTAAGAACATGAAAATCAAAATTGCCCCAGGAACAGATGGTTTCCTAGTGAAATAGTATACATTGTTAAAAGATATCTTTGTTCAGAACTCACAAAGCTGTAACAACCTTAAGCTATCCAGGGTGACCTTCCGGCCCAATGTAAACTCACATAACCCTAATTTTTAAGCCAACTAAAGACCTTTTACAATACACTAATTACTGAATTCCTCAGTGAATATGAAATAGAAAATTCTGAGAAGACCATTGATGATAGATTACAGAAGTCAACTGTAGGTTATCCAGACAGATTAAGTTGGATTCATATTGAACAGAAACTCCTTCATACACATTAGGAGAATTAAGCACATCATACATAAGAGATGCAAACTGCCAGGCACACCATCATTGATCTCAATTGGTGCTGAGAAAGCATTTATTTGTGCAGAAATAATATTCCTCATGAATGTCTTGAAGGTTAGTGAAACCCACTACTTTTAGTGGATGAATCAAGAAGCTGTATTACCCCAGGGCATAGATCCCATCAGAGGTAGTAATAATGTCTGATATCCTTCAGAGAGTGCTGCCCTTTATCAACACACTTTGCTATAGCTTTAGAACACTTAGCATGCCAGACCAGAAAAGCACCAGGCATAAAAGAAATACTGAGGGGCATAGAATGTAGCATATTATTTCCATATACAGACATCATCGTATTCATTTCAGGCAACCAAGACATTGACCCTCCCTAAAAATTCAAGAAATCATGAACAAGTTTGGATCATTATTGGGTAATATCATAAATTTGGACGAGGCTAAAATGCTGCCTCTGACTGAGGATGCCATAACTGGAAACCGTTTAAGTGGAGTAGAAGAAAGGGATTCCTCAAAGAGAAAATGTTTACCATACATAAAAACGTTTAGAAAAATGTTAAATTATTGAATTTCCATCTCAACCCTAACCATCTAGTTTACCCCTGATGCAGATAATCTACACACCTAGCAATCAGGTGTGACGGGGAATGCCTGGGAAGCCATAGTACTGTAGATTTCTCTGATGTATGTCTGGAATTTCATTCAATTGGGTTAGAAGACAGAAATCTCAACAAACTGCACACATAGGTTTTGCCTATATGTATTACTGACTTCTATTGAATTTGAGCCTTTGAAAAATTGCCTGTTTTTATAAAATAAGATAAAGCATCTCACATTCATTGTGCTCATTGTTTGTTTTCCAAGTAGAATAGTGTGTGACTTGCTTGGGCTTAATTATTCCTTAATCAAGGGTTAGCTTGGCTCAGAAGGAGTGCACTCTCTTCTTCCCTACACAGGCCCACAGAGAATACATCTGATGCTAGTGATAGTTGTCAGAAAGGGATATCCTAATTACATTTCGTGATAGTGAGGAGGAAAGTTCATTGGCTGCAATAAATGTTTGTTCTAATAAGACATCTGACAAAAGCCACAGTAAAGAAAACTTCAGCTCTGAATTTGCTTCTAGAATTTCCATATGTGAACAGCCCTGAAGGATGGATTAACTCACATTAATGCTATAAGGATGAAGAAGACGAATGTCATCATAATACCCAAGCTTTCAATGATCGGTTCAAAATAACATGATGGAGGTCTTATTCATTACCAAGAATTGTCCTAATCCACCTCTTATCCTCCAGCTGATCACCTGAAAATAAAGGTCCATGTTGCAAGCGGGGTTCTATGTGGATATTGATACAACAAAATGCTAGGCACTCTCTTATCTTGATTACATCAATGGTTTGAACCCTTATCCCTCCCTCAGCTCCTACTCAGCCTTCTAGTTCCAGATGAGAAATTAGGAAAAAGGTAAAGAGTGAAAGTGAAAGTGAAAGTAAACACATCCCTGACAGCCTTGCTTTCTTTCTGTTCTTGCCAGCACTTTCTTGAGACTAAGGGTGGCAAGGGCAGTGCCAGGGGGATCATAGTGCAAGCCAGAGGTAGCCCCTGACCAAAAAGGCATCAATGAGGTTCAACGTCCACACAACAGGATCAGGAATCCTAGCCGGAGCCCTGCTTGTCTCATTTACTACCAAGGCCATAGGTAATTACACAAGGTCACCAGAGCACACCAAACACTTTGCAGAATATCCATATATGAAATCAAGTAACACAATTGAAGTCTTAGAAACGTCCTGTGATTTCTTAAGATTTATTCTTTCCAAGGCATGCAACATCCAAAAAAGTAGCTGACATGTGGTTGTCATTCAGACTTTCTCAAAGCTGCAAAGATCAATATGCATGTGAAAACAAAGGAAATATATACTTACAATAACAGGGATGGATTGCTGTCATAAAATTCCTTACTGCCATGCTTAAGAAAAACTGATTGTGTTGAATTTACGCAAAAAAAGTGCGTGGATATCCGTATTTAAACAAGATTGCAAGAACAGTCCCACATACTGTCTAGGTTAAATGAAAGCCAAAAAAGTGGGTTGTGGATGAGATAAGCTGAAGAAAAAATAGTGAAGCCAAACCCCACTACAAACAAAGTAGTGATATGTCACTTTGAGTAGGCACAACACCTAAGAATAATCTAGAAAATATAAATCTTAAGAAATCACAGGACTCGTCTAAGATTTCAATTGAGTTACTTGATTTCATATATGGATATTCTGCAAACTGTTTGGAGTGCCCTGGTGAACTTGTATAATTAACCTTGGTTGGGTGGTTTTCCAGTCAACGCAACACACACCCTTGGTGGTTGGGTATGCATACCAGTGTGGCACCCATTTGAAGAATTTCTAAGACGATTTTGACATTCTTTTCCCATCTACTATATAGACATTTGGGATGTGCGAACTTGATAGCACAACCACCTTCTTCTATATGATACAAGGCCTTAGGTAAATCAGTCAGCACCTTAGTAGGATGCTGGATTTAAGGCAAATGATATCCGAGGAGGCAGCTGCATAGGCCCACACCAGAGGAACACATTGCTCCTAGACAACTGGGTTTGATATACTGTTAAGTTGTAGAACTGTGACAATGGATGCATAATATTAGTTTTGCCATTGTCCTGTTCTCAATCCAATCCCCTCACTCTTCCAGCTTACATACCATTACCTGGAGATGCAGAAATGTAACATAAAATGATGGGGCACCCTGCAGAATGTGATGAGAAGCTCTTGAGTCTGCCATATCTCAATCTTCTTTGGCCTTGAAGGGTTGGAGGTTCCCTTGGCTCCAGGGACCTGTGATAGGCCCTGTGGAGATGACTCTTATTCTAATTTTGGAGGATGTTTGTTTACCCTTGGCTAGATACAAGTGTGCTCTCTACTATTTTTGTCTTTGGTTGATCCTTAATACAAATGAAACTAAATTTGCCCATATTAGAACCAAAGCAATCTAGAGTGCCATAGCACGAAAATCTAACTTCCTCAATTATGTAGAAAATCCTTCAACGTGTGCCAGTTAAAAAGGTAGACTGGTAATGCAAAGCTCTTTCTGTTTGTGTTTGAATAGGTTTCCACAGGAACTCAGTGTCAAAATTCAGAAAGATGCCAGAGACAATCATTTTCTGCCAAAAAAGTCAAAATTTCACAAAAAGGATAAAGAGGATACTTTGGAAGAAAGGCAAATGGTGGTAGCCCAGGTAAGTAATTAGTACACTGGATTGAAAATCCTATTGCAGAATAAAAAGTCATTTTTGTCTATTTTATCACCACTGATTCTCGTTGGCCCTTGACATCTCTGCTCTCCAGTCATTTGAACATTGGTTGCTTTCTTTTATCTTACCACCTTAACATAAAACACAGTAACTCATCATCCAATATAACAATTACAGTTTGACTGTGGGTCTACTTGTGATAATTTTGAAGGTTGTAAGGAATCCCTAACCTTTTAAGGTGGCACTGCTTCTCCCAGTTATGGCTGCTGCCAGTTAGAGGTGGGGAGTGGGTGGGGGACAGGGCAGTGCGCAGAGGAGGGGATGTGGGGGAGCAGTAAAAAAAACCACAAAAACATACCTGCCCCTCCAGGATCTGCCGCTCCCGGACCAGCCGCCTCTCATCTTCTTCCCTCCCCAACCAATCCCGAAGCTTCTCTCATGCAAGAAGTGCCACGATTGGCCTGAGTGGGCAGAAATGCGCTCAGGGAGGGAGTGGGGCACTGCACTTGGTCTCCACCTGGCTGTAAAATACAGACGGGTGGAGAGTTTCTAAGTGAGCATGTCAGTTTGGCCGTCCTCAGACAGCTGGCCAAACTGACATGCACACTTAGAAGAGCACCATTACTCCTCCTCCACTTGTTGACATGGAGGAGGCTGGCCCCGCCTCCCCCTATGAAAGCGGAAAAATAAAAGAATATCAAAATACTTTTGTTATCCCTTTATTTTCCTTCCTTCAGCAGCGGGCGACACTCCTCCGCCATACCGGACGGGAGGCCCCTGGCTTCTCCCTTAAGGTCTTGCCACCCGCTAAGATGCATACAGTGGAGAACACAGAATAAGGGATTGGTTGTTGATATAGCAGGGTGTGGAAGCATGTCATGTAAAGACTGCCCTGCCTATGGTGCATAGAGAGCACAGTAGTGTCAGCACAGAGTGAAACACTCAGCAGCTCGAGATAGGAATATAGATCATGTTGAGTGCAAGAGAAGGGACATGATGCCTCTGGGTGATCTCTTCCACTTCCCAATGGCGATCAGCGTTTTATTTATAATTTGATGGCACACACTTTTTCTTAGGAGTCTGCCACAGAGGTGACACACAGTGGGATTGCTTAATACTAAGGCTTTCTAATGCTGATTCCATCTCATTCCTCTTTCTTCTACCACACTATACTTCCTGTTGAAGGTTCTTTTTCATTTTTCATTTTCCTAGCTTTCGCATTCTTCTTCGTTCTGCCTTTCTTTCTCTTGCACTGATCAAACTCTGATCATAGAAAATATGCCTTGATCCCCAAAAATCTGTAACCACCTGCAACCAGTGGCATAAATTAAGTACTAGTGAGCCTCCATGGCATTGTCCTTTTCCATGAGCTTCAAACATTAACATGTTTCTTGTCTATCAGGAACAGTTTCGTTTTTTTTATTTATTCTTCCTAAAGTATTCTGCAGAGAAAGGGTCTTTGGCGACCTTTAGTAAACACAAGATCAAAATCCTAAAGCCCTGTCCTAAAATGCGCAAAGGATGAAGGTACTGCCAGCGAAGTAAGCATTTTGTTATGAAATCTATTATGGCCAAAACAAGTCCCTTGACTCTCAAGTCATTATCCTTCACAATATGCGCTAGTATTTTCTGTAATTGCCAATTATCAACAAGATAATAAGAAGTCCGATAAATAATATTTAAAATGTTTCTTGCTTTGAGTAATTTACAAGCAAAGCAATTGTCAAAGGATGTGTGTTTTCCATAGAAACGTAGCCTACAACAGTAGTTTTTGTTCGATTATGTGGAAGGGCCATTTTTTACAACATAGCTACACAGTCCATTTGGCACAGCGTACTCTGTATAATATAATCACCTATGTGGCTTACTATTATGAAGTAACGCTTCCACTTACCCCCCTCCTATGACAGTCTAAATGTATGCTGTTTAATAAAAATATACAGCTATACTTTGGGCAACAGGGCTCCTCTAAAATGTGTTCATCTTTAACATTTTGGAACCCCAGCCCCTCTCAAAAGATGTGGAAAAATTCTGCAAAAAGTTGACCACATCAAAAGTTTTGAAAAATCAATAAAAAATGCACCAATGCAAAATATTCTGAAAAGGAACTATCTAAAAGCAAATAAAACGGCAAACTGAATTATTTTCTCATCATTCATCGCCTCGTTTTCTAGGTATTTAGCATGCTCGTGTTGAATTTGGGACAAACTAGTCTTTAAATTGTCTGTTTTTTTTTGTGGAGATTTGTAGAGCTAAGAAAAACTGTTACACATCATGTCTGATCTTTTGTCTGTTTGGGAGGGATCGAGTGGTAGGATCAAATTGATCATGTGTTAATTGAGTTGTAAGACGCCTGCGCATCATGTCCTCAGTTGCTTCTACAAGTAAACACTCTTGTTTCTATTTAGGATTTCAACAGTGACTCAAAAATCAAAGAAGCAAAGCCGTTTAAAGTTAAACTCCTCAAAAATGACTCGGAAAGAACAGGAACATGTGAACGATCATCCAATTACAACAGCTTCTTTGACAGTGGGGCAGCTCCAACCAAGGCAGTCCCGCAGGCCATGCTGAAGGAGTCCAGTAGTAGTTTGGATTTCCCCAAGAACCCAGCCATGCAGATCCCGCCCATTGCTCACAACTTGTCCGCCATCGCTTCCAGCATGAACGCAACGTCTGGCATCCACAGCTTTAGGTAGGAAGTTGGACGCGAGAAGTCCTCCTCTGTCATCTCCTTGTCTTTGTGCGAAGGCTGTCAGCTACAACTCAGCATTAGCGATGTTGTTACACTGAGGGCAATTGTAATGAGAGGACCGGGTGAAACAGGATAAGGGAGACGAGATATTGGTAACCTGTGTCAGGGAGTCTCCTGATATGCGCACCTTGTGACACCTACACCATGACGAAAAAGAGCTGCGTGTTGCAACGATTGACTTGTAACATAAACCCAGAAGTGCAGTTTCACTAAATGCCTTGTTTAGCTGACACATGAGGATAATTATTTTCCATTATTAAAAAGTGCAAGCATGGGTTATGCATCCAAATCCTCTAGAGCTTCTCAAAGTAAAGTTCAGGGCACAGAGAGATCGCATAGAAGTCAGAAGGAGGTCACAGAGACCATGCGTTAGAAGGTGCTGACAAGCATACTCATTGTGGCAGATAGAGACGTCTAGTACAGGCGGATACCTGCACACACTACCCCAACCTTAGGAAGAGCAGCACATTATTATAGACAGCGACGGTCTCTCTGGTCAGCAGTCTCTCAGCTGCTGATTTTGATTTCCATATGAAATCGAGGTGTGAATATTAAAGATCTTTAAAATCTACAGCAACTATCACAAATCTACCTGGATTTGACAATAGGGGAATACAATTATTCTAAACCTCATTGATACTAAAGTAATATTTGAAATAAAATCAACACTTGCTAGCAATCTCTCAGCTGCTGAGTTTTATTTATTAAATTGAAATGATAATCTAAAAATGTTCCTTGAATACTATTAGAACTATCACACATCTACTTGAATTTGACTAAATGGGATACAATCATGCTAAACGTCATTGAGACTGGAAAAATATTTGAAGAGAAGAAACACATTACATTTTATGTAGAAATTAAACTGCAAATCGATAACCATCTTTTACAGACTTGTGCTTTATGGTGGCATTTTTACTTTGCTAATGTGTTCATTAGTGCTGAGTACATGGGTCGGATGAACTAATGACCCAATGGATAAGTGCTGAAAGAATTCTCAAATCTACCACCCAGGCCTTGTTACCATCCTGTGACCCAAGACTCTGCTTACACCACAGCGGGGTCACCAGTCTCGGGAAAAGTATAGCTTGATCAGATCGTCGAGAACGCGAGCTGTACTCAGACCATGAAAAAACGTAGCTTTCGATTCACTGGGGAAAACTAGTCTTCAGAAAATTCGTTTTGAAGGTAGAAAAAAAATCACCTGCAAGATACATTGATGTGATTTAAATAAATCCTGATTCTTAAACTTGTAGGACTCAGCGAAAACTCTAGTCTTCTTGCAGTCCTATCTGCCGGACATGTATTTTGTTACAGAAGTGGATTATTGAGTCAATCAAACAGGTTTTGCATGTTTCTGGAGAAGTTTTCTCTTCACTAACTAATATGTTTTTCTATTCAAGGCCTGAGGAAAAACCAAAAAAGTATATTAGCCCTTTGAAAAAACATGGGCAGCTTTCACCGGCAAGCCATTATAATTTGAACATGTCAACATCGGTAAGTAATTCTTGGTATTTGGGCATCAACGTTATTTCTCAAAATACAGAATTAAAAACAAAGAAATTAAAATATTGACAAAACAATGAAAGCAAAAAAACTATTTTTTTGGGGGGGTTATTTATTGATGGGTTTTCCCTTTCCTCCTTTCTTTTTGTTTTGCTCTATTGCTTCTTTAAATTGCCCTCGCTTTTCATTTCCACCCCTTGTTGCCGGCTCCCTTTTCACCAATCTGCTTTGCATTTCTATCGTTCTTTTCCATTTTGTTTAGGTTTGGAATTGTTGGAGGTGGCACATTCTGGTTGGCAGTGGGAGGGCCCCAGTCAGGCAGAACCTACCACGCCTGTCAAGGGTGGGTGATTACACTCGCTGTATAACCTGCGCTCACTCTTGGGTAGCTTGACACTGAACAGTCAGGCTTATAACAGAGGCAATATGTAAAGCATTGACCCAGCACTTTCACATAATAAATGCAGTGAGCTTAACAAAAAAATACTTCACACGTGTGGTTGGTAAACAAAGTTTGTATTCAAAGTTTGTATTCAACACACAGATTAATTAACACAAATAATATAATGAAATCTGACATAAATCACACTTGGTAATATTACTAGCAGCACTAAGCCCAACCACGTTAAAATGACACCAGTAGTATGCACACTTGGCAGAAATCCTACATCATCCCCCTGCACCCTTATGAGGTGTGATACTTTGTCAGAACTAGGCCCACCGTGACTATTAATACAATGCACTACCACATGGTTCTAGGATACACCCTAGATCACAATGATATCAGAAATATGTACACGCAGATAATGACAACACTTTTAGCAGCACCATGGGCCAATGCCTCACATGTATAACCAATGTCAAATGTAGTATCCAGTAGGCAGGAGATCAATGTGTAAAGCAGCACCGCTGGTCGATGTAATCACTAGTAGACGGTCTTCATGCAAGTACTCCCACATGCACACATTCACTCAGCACTGCCATGCGGTGCTACGGATGTTAGGCAGGTCCATATGGAGCACACTTACACACACACACACACACACGCATCACTGTAATGTAGTGTAACTGATATCCGGCAGGCCAGTTGGTAGCACAATGCAGATCACCATGGCCCAAACCCTCCTCCATCCTGTGCCTCACCCCAACTACCCCACACCCACGGATTAGTAAGAGATCATCCCCTCCTGAGATTAGGCCGCCCTTGGACACAGTCACACTTAGTTGAGGTCCCAGGGGAGAAGGTGAAGAGGGTAAGTAGTGGGTCTGATTAGGAGGTAGTTGACAAACAAATGGGGTTAGCCACCACTCAGGAAGTTCACCCACAGAATGTGGAGCAGAAGTGGCTGAGGGTAATAGTTTGTTCAGTTGAAGGATACCATAACATGCCTTCTGCCACCAGCTCAGTTCTGTGGGGCACCAGGGGGGAAGAAAGGATCGCACAGTCTCTTGACCCACTTCTGATTGCTCTGGGAAGAGTCCCTTTAGCCCAGTCATTTACTCTCACCACCTAGGCCTGGTCCAGGCAATAGTACCTGGCACACAATGTTGTTAGGGGTCCGGTGAGGAGAGGGCAAGTTGTTCACTGCACAGAGGGCCCAAAGAGAATGATCTATGTAGGGAGGAATGTAGCAGGGGAGCCTCTTGGAAGGTAGAGGCGCCCCATCAGCTACACATTGATCAGATTTCCACCCAGGCAATCCAGGCACAAAGTCTGGTGAGTGACGATCCCAGTTGGCCCAGACTATTCCGGCTTCACACACAACAATGAGCTGCAAATTCCGTGTCTTCCTGGAAGTTAGGCACAATGCCTGGTGCGCCTTGATACGGGTTGCACTAGGCAGTTCTGATCACTTACAATAAAGAGTTACCAATCCTGTGCCTTCCTGGAAATGAGGCACAACATCTAGTGCATGTTTATACGAGTCACACCAAACAGTTCCAATCACACACAATTGAAGAGATGTAAATTCAGTAATCCCCCGGAAATTAGACACAACGCCTCGTGCGCGTTGATACAGGTCGCACCAGACAGTTCCTGTCACACACACAGGCAGGTGTTCAGTAGTGCCACACGAGGTAGAAGGAGGCGATTATGCCTCCACCTCTAAGGGTCTCCCTCCAATCTATTCAGCCAGGCCCTCAAATGACAGAGGCCTGCCATTCCAGCTGCGTGTTCATTGTTTATAGCTGGTGTTGGGGAATGCACAGATGTGCTCCCCCAACCTCTGGTTGACTGGAGTCAAGCAGAAGGACACACAACAAACTTTAGAGCAGAAAAATGCCCCCTTTCCCAGAAGTAGCCTTTTTCAGCTATTAATGACAAAACTACCCTTACCAGAGGAAGGGGTATATCATGGTGAATACAATGATAGAAAACATTATGAGGCTGCTCAACTTCAATCTACTATTGCAGTTGGGAGTGATTTCAATCATTCCTCCATGTTAGTCAATGGCAAGAGCAACCCTCAGAGGTAGTGAAAACTCACATGGGTACTCTTCACTACTTTTAGAAACAGTCTTGGTGCTAGTGCACACACTGGCCTGCGATGCAGGCTGGATACATGGTAAAACACTATTGTGAAAGCATGCACACACTGGCCTGCAATGACATGCTGGACACATGTTAAAACACCACTGTGCAAGGGAGCACACAATGGCCTGCAATGGCAAGCTCACTGCATGTTAAAACACCATTTTGCAAGTGCGCTCACACTGGCCTGCAATGGCAGGTTCAGCACATGTTTGAGGACACCATTGTGCAAGCATGCACATAGTGGCATGCAAAGGCAGGCTCAGCACACACTGGTTAGCGCCACTTCCTAACATATGTAGGAAGGATGTGTGCACTTTTACACTATACTTACGGTAGGAAAGTGCCCAGGGTCCCAAGGCCTTTAAAAGAGAATCAGCAAAATCTTTGAATCGTTCCGTCTCTGCCATATTTTATAGGTTATCACTTTCAATGTGGTTGAACGCCTCTTTATTGATTGGCCATTTAAGAATGTTTTGCCAGGGATTCTTGTTACGTACAATGGTAGGAAAACACAAGACTAAAATAAAAATAAAGCATCTGTATTTTATATAAAAAAAAGTTTGCTACAAACCTTCAAGACACTAAGAAACACTTTTCATAAAAGGAAAGTGAAAATAAGCGAAGGTGTCAGCACCATAAACACCAATAAAATGTCCTATGTAGAAAATGGAACTTAGAATAGTTAATGCATGCAAAGTGCAGTTGGCAACCAGGGGCTCTGAATGTCCTCATATATACCAACTCCCACGTTGTGGCCCGGAGTTTAAATTTAATAAATCACTGCATTTTGGGAGTACTAGTTTGTGCCTACTTCATTTGACCTAATTAAACTAATATGCTTAATAACAATACTTGCAAACTCAAAGCCAGGACTAAGTGCATGTTATTTAACGAAAATAAATCAGTACTTGCCTTTGACTAGAATAAATCATATATATATATATATATATATGCATATATATATATATATATATATATATATATATATATGTATCCTAGTCCTAGCAGTCCAAGCAGAAGGCAAGTACTGATTTATAGTTCCATATTTATCATTAAGCAGCCAAAGAGGGTAAGAATGGAAAGGACACTGTATTGCGACCAACTGGTGATTATTCCAAATAGGGCAAGGAGTGGATGACCCCTGAAGTCCTCCCATCATCCAGTAAAAGTGACTAGCGACTACACCAAGGAGGAGGGGGGGCGCTCAAAGATTGAACGGGCGCATGTGCTCCCTTCCCTTCTTCTCTTCGAATGTGATTCTATCAAATTTTGTATATTCACGTTATTTACATATATTATTTAATGTCAGTGCCTCAGGGCTTTCTATAATAGCATTTGAAACGTAGTTAAGCAAATATGCAAACATGTACTCAACAAATGGGTTAAATGTGAAGGTTAAACTTTCCAGAACCAATTGCCCTTTAGCCCAGCTGTCCTTTCATCTCTCTGTAAATTTGTGCGATCTCTATATGTCTCAGTTTTACTTCCTGTCTGACTTTATACGTATTCTGTTGGATGGCAGGTAGGTCTTTATGTGTGTTGTTCATGTGTTTGAGACTCTATGACTTGGTCTGGGTTCTTGTGTGTGTGCCTGGTGTCTGTGAGAACTTTAGGAGTGAGATGAACTTAGTGTAATGAAGATTGGGGTAAGTAATTAAGCCACTACCACCTGGTCCATATTCCTTGTACAGTCCTCACAACACGTGACTTGATACCTTACCTTAAATAATACACATGCTCTTCCCAGACGTTCCAGTCACATGAGTATTCATGGCATACTGGAATAAAGGACAGCATCATGGTGTCAGGCTGGCTTTGGTTCTCGAACAATAGAGAAAACCCCTTCAAATGACAGCAGATAATGTTAAATAAATGTTTGAAGAGCTGCCTACTTTGAAGAGCGAGAAACATCCCAAAGGAGCACTCCCTTTTGCTCACCATTTGATGCAGATATACCAACAAAGTTCACTGTTCATCAAGGAGGTCAACCTCCGTGCCTCTCAAGAATCGACTAAAAAAACTTTATGGTAGGATTCTGCCAGGTAGGCTGACTGGCATTCGGCCTTCCTGACATCGAAAAGTACTACATGGCCCAATTAAGAGTACCTTTCGAATGGTCCTTCAGGGAAATGGAGAAACAATTGGGCTGGGTGGAATGGAAAATATTAGGTAAGCCTCCATGGGAACGCATAGTTTCTGCATGTCGCACAGTTCATGAGTAATTATTTCCATTGGCATAAACAACCAAAGTCCTCACACTCTTTGCATAATATCTGGCACTCGTGGTTTCTTCCAGTTGGCTGCTAGTTCCTGTTCTGCTGCTAATAGCATGTATGGGGCAGCTGTCTATGTTTGTAGAATTAAACCATCCCAATGTGGAGGCCACAGATCCCAAATCATCATTAATAGGTCATAGGGGAGAGGTAATCCAACCACCTTACTTGATGTGGCTGAGGACCTCTTTCTAATATGCTTCTGTTTTGGGCATGACTGACAAATATGCAACATTGTCCACTTCATGTCGCACCCTCTCCAACATCACAATTTGGAAACATTCTCTTAAGTGTGGTTAGTGTCCTATACCAGTTGAACATGATTTCCAGACATGTTGAAACCCTTCTGGCCCATCTTCAAATAGATGTGCCATCCTTGTCTTGTCTGAGGACTCTGGGGGTTTGAGAATGAATTCAAATTCTGGGCCCTTGCGGTGATGGGAGCCCCCAAACTGTGGGTTGCGGTGATATGTGATGGAGATATGTGATTTGTTGTCTTTTTAGTCAGTTGGGGAGATGTGATTTCTTGGGAGTTGAGGGAAGATGGGGGAGAGAACCTTTGGCTAATTGAAACACTGCTGTGTCTAATTGGAGAACAGTGAATTGATCGGTATGGTTCTGCCATGTATGGGTTATGTTTTGGTATCTATTTCTGAAAACCTCAAACAAATAACAGTAGAAAAACCAATATGAAAAATATGTTATAAGCACATCCAGAAACACTTCATGAGAAAGAGAATGTGGTCAACTACTAGGCTAAAAATGTCCTATCATGGGCTATCCACACCTCAAGGGCTCCTTTCATTTTTTAAAATCAACTACAAGGAGCCTTTGATGGTGTGGACAAGGGCTTACTTTGGAATAAATTAACCAGATGGGATATTTCTTAGGAGCTCTTCTGGCGGATGCAGTGTCTGTGCTCTGGAATGTTGGGTTCCAGAGGTGCACCTCATACTTTTCAGTGCACCAGTTTTTTCTTTATGTTACATTCTGAACTCAAAATGTAAGTGAGAACTTTTGAATTTATCATTATTTGTTATAACTCTAAACAATTCGGAAGTTTTACAAGTGTGGGGCTGATGAGGTTGCACAGGATCCTAATGAGGGCTTACGTGAAGGTAGGCCCAAGAAGGAGGATTGAGGACAAAGTAATGAAAATATTATAAATACATGTTAGAAGTACACGTAGGTCAAAATGAAGGTGGGGAAGTAAAGTTATGGGCAAGTAGAGACTGTAGAAGTAAAGACATACAACCCTGAAAATCATGCTTCTTCCTCAGGATACCAAATCAAAACTTAGGTACAGGTTCCTTTTGGTGGTGCACAGCCAACCTGTCCTTATTATCTATTGGTCCCAGGTGACAGAAAGAACCCCCTTCATAACTGAACATTAAGGCAAGTATCCAAGCATGGCTGTGGCATTGAAATTCCATCTTCAACTAAACTGAGGGCTTGTGAAATCAGGTACATATGTCTGATGAAAGACAGTGCACACTGGCAGAATATTGACACACACATTTGCCCGTGCACCACCACATGGGAAGAACAGAATAAATGTAATGCACTGAGGTGGCAAAGACCTTGGATTGTTTAGTGTCACTGAGAACTGTACTGTTGCAGAGAACCTTTATTATCATATGTCCAACACAGACACTGATTTCAGGTAATACCCCACATATCAAGGCCTTCTGGACTCCCCCTAACAACAGCCAAGCCCTTTGGCAAGTCCAATGTTATTCTAAAAACAAACTCAACTTTAATATATAAATCATTTCCGGAAATAATGCCACATTAGAATAAATATGAAATCACTACTTGGGTGCAGAATATCTGGACGGGGCTAATTTGTGAATGGATTCCATAGAGACCAAAAACCTAATATGTAGATTGTAAGATGCCTTTATACGTCACGAATGAGGGTTGCATGTCAACATTTCAAATGGAGAATAATAACATGGTTTTCCTTGTTCCTAGGGGTTGACACTCAGATCAGTGTCTTTCCTACAGGGGTGGAGTGTGGCAGCAGAGGTGCTGGGAGGGAAAGGGAAGACTACTTTTGGCAGAGATAGCTTTGCATGACCAAAGAGAAAGCTTGGCAAGGAGAGGGGATGAGTCATGGCTGCTATTGCAGTTAAAGGTGAATGCGATTTTACCAGCTATAACTTCGGGTGTTCTGGTGTGTAAAATAGGGTCCAGAGTTCCTACACCTAGAAAAACTTGGTGGGGGTACATGAGCTGTTTATGATCAGGTGGAGCGGTATACCACTTTGGGATATCGCTCTGCCTGACTCATAACCAAGCCCTATATCAGCAATGTAAATATATATAGGTAAGTAAAGATGTACTATTCATCACTCCTCATTTACATACCTTGAAGATTTGTAAGTACTGTATTGTCAAGGCACATAGATGTGGAGGTAAGAATAGTAAATTTACAGCTACCTAGACAATATATCGGTAGCCATAATCCAGCACTTACTATTGTTGCACATCAATATTTTGAACAACCTATTGTAGTGGAACACTTGAAGGAGTAGCTTTAAACTTTTTTTTTTATTTAACTAGCAAGAAAGGTGGACTGACTCCTGGCAGGGATTCTCCTTCACATGGTTAGAACTGTGAAAAGCAATATGGACCACTATGGATGATGGACAATGTTAGAACCATTTACCCATTCCATGAATAGGCAAATCAGAATACCATTAACTATAGTATAACCATTGCTGGGGAATCTAGCAAACCCATACACTAGTTGAAAGAAGAGGAGTTAACAGGTTCCATCAATCCAGAAAAACCTGATTAGAATTCACCTAGAAACGCATGAGTAGAGCCCAAATAAAAGACACTGACCTGGATGAGATGTCCAGGAGCTGCTGGCTGGAAAAAGGAGGCTGAAATATTTACAGAAGGTGCACTATGTCACTGCAAATGAACCTACCCCAACCTAATATCATAAAATGTGGACTCCTGGGCCAGCCCAAGATGTTGTCACACTGATGAGAAAAACATGAGACAACACGAATTCTAAGCAGAATGTCGGATCAGCGACCCCAAGATTGGTAGGAGGACATGAGGCTTCACAGTGGCATTCTGTTCATGCTAGTTCAATAAAAGTGTCAATATATTCAATCATCTATATTCCAAGGTAGTGGAAAGGTCAATCTCTGCTTGTCACATTTAACACGCACATGGAGAAGCAAGGCATCAAGTAGCAGTTTAATCAGAAACATGATTTTGGTTTAATAAGGGAGAAAGGGGAAGCATCCAAAATTAGTTAAAAAAAATTCAGATATAGTAAATATAACGTGGGACTGACAAGAACATTTATTAAAAGAAAAATGTATTTTCCTCTAACTCCCTGCAACACTGGACTTCCAAGCTGTTCTACATTTTCTATTATCTTCCTACTCTCACACCACACACTTAACTAGTAACTTTTTAACCCAAAGTTCTGACCTGTCTACTTGGTTCAAAGGGTACAACAGATGGATACTAATTCATAGGACGTTTTGGCAGTTATCCAGAAGCTTACTGGGATAAGTTCTCTAAGGTAAACATCAGGCAAGTGACACTGTGCAATGCTAGATAAGCAAGCAACCAATTAAACAAATGTGCTTTATCTGGGCAAACAGATAACTTGTAGGTAAAAAGGAAGAAGCAAACATATTATTCTGAAGATGTCAACCCACTGAGGGTAATGGTGATGCGGGTCCCTACACCAAGATTCAGCAGTCAGTACAATTTTACCTGGCTCATAGGGCCTGGGTGCAGAGTGTCCTGGTTGTCCTTGATGCTGAATGCTGGTGTTGCGGGTGCTGGTTTTGCTGCTTGGACGGTGCTGGTGAGGAAAGGGTTGCAAAATCTCAACAATGGGGCCACTGGGGCAATGGGTTGAGGATGTTGCAGGGTTCCCTCGAGGTGCAGTGCCAAACAAAGGTAATCAGAAAGCTTTGGCAGGAGCAAATTCAACTTTCAGTTATTTTGACATCTCAGAGTCCAGGGGAAGATGGTAGCCAACTGAAACTTGCTGAAGATCAGGACTACGTTTCCCAGATTGCACTGGACCATTTATTTTTTGTGATCCCTCTGCAGACCTGATGGCCAGTGATTCTTTGGTGCCTGTAGTGTGAGTTGCCCGCGGGCTGCAGGGGGCTAGTACCTCTATTCCAAGGGAGTTCTAGGGCGGACTTTCAATTGCAGAGTGGTTCCTCTTTCCTTAGGAGCCGGTCCCCAGTCCAGGACAAGTTGTGGTTGTGCAGTTGCAGGATGGTTGCCACAGGTGCAGGTTATCATGCCTTTGCTGTGTGCAGGTCCTCAAGTCCCAGTCACAGGTCTCTTCTTTGTCCTGTGTTGCAAGTTCATCAGATCTAAGGTTCTGGTGCCAGGGAATCCCCTTAAATCCTAGATTTTGTGGTATCAGCTGTGTGGGTGTTAGTGACCAGTGGGCTAATAGCCCCAGCAGGTCATCCGCCCCTGAGGTGACCACATACGGTGAAGTGTGGCACCTTTTCTACCCAGAAGCCTCTATTCTGCTACTTTTAAAAATGGCAGAACACATCTGCGGTTGTAAAGACCGGGTAGCCCACTTTAGGGATGTGGCTATTCTTCTAGGGGTGTATGCCTTTTAACTACTTAATTTTCCTGCCTGCCTGGGTACAAAGGTGCCTGGAGCAGGGAAGTGGCTTTGCCCTCCTCGTGGAGGTTGTCTAGTTGCATATCAGAGGTGACGGGCCTTTGAAACTCACTGCTTTGATGTGCCACTCCACTAGCCATCCTGCCAGGGAGGGAGCTGACACCTCCCACCCAGGCAGGCTTTTGCATCTGACTCCCAGGAGGGTTCACACCTCCTGGCAGGGGGTCAGATTCCTGTCTTGGCGGCAGCAGCTCATAGGCTGTCAGCCAGGGCACATGAAGACTGGAGCAACCAGATGGGCAACCCTTAAAGGAGCCGCCTGGGTGCATGCCACATTAAATCCGACTTAGGGAACAAGTCAGGTTTGATAAGGCAAGCTGTTTGGTACCAAACATGACATCTTTCAGGGGGACTATATTGAAGCAGTCAATGCCAGGATGCCCATGTGCTAGCCCATGTTATCCTATGGCCCCCTGAACACTTAGAGTAGCCCTCACTGGAAAAAGGCTACCTTAGGGACATATAAGCTTGTATGTATATGTCCACACCTTCATCCTGCCTCCTGGGCTCATGAGGCTACCTTAGGGGTGACTGACAAACATTAAAAATATTGTGACCTGGCCACTCTTGGTGAGGGCAAAGTCAAATTCTGCGGTTTACACTGCTCCTGCAGCCTGCGAGGGCAGGACTGCTAGCTTCTTTTTACTTGGGTCCTTCAGAGTGGCATACTCAGTGCTGCAGGCCCTGGGGACCCCTTTAACTCCCATGCTCTGGGTACCACTGGTACCATTTACTAGAGGCTTATAAGGAGGTTAAAGTCTTTGCCAAGGAGGTTAAAGTCTTTGCCAATTGGGGATAGCAACTCACATGCATCATATTTAGAGAGAAAGCACTGGCACTGGGGCCTGGTTAGCAGGCTTCAGTGCACTTTCAGTGTCATAACCATTAGTATGGGGGCAGAAAGTGTGTTGGGTGACCATACAAAAAGGACACTTTCTTACACTACCCCTGGTTTGTGACGAGTTGTTTATTATTATGAGCTTCTTTAATTTACAGTTTCTTTGCCAATTCCTTTATCAAGAGGCAATAGCAAACTTCACAGAGAACTTGGAGGTATACTATAACAGATAACACTAATGTAGTAGAACAGCAAGAAGTAAACAAGATTAGGTTAGTTCACATTGGGAGACTCACCTTTGAATTAATTGGGGGTCAACACAACATGACAGTTAACACTAATATAGTGACATTTTAGGGATTGAAGAAGATTATAACACTTCATGGAGGCTGAGGCTCCCGAATGCCTGTTTGCCCTTGGACCTGTGTCTGCTATGTAGCCCTTTGTGCATTAATACAAAGACATCCTTTCTAAACACGTCAGTCTTCTTACCAAAATCTAAGCACTTAAGGCCCAGTGCACAAAGGCTATTTTGCATTTGCAAACTGTGCAATGCGCAAAACAACAGGTTTTGCAACAGCACTATTTCTTTTTTTCTATTTTCTAAATCCATTTTGTGAGTCATTAAAGCCTTTCTGGTTGGCAAAATGTCCATAACAAAACAGCAACTAGGAAGAGGTGTGAAAGGGGCATTCCCTCCTAATTGCAAGTGTTAGCCCTGGCATCCTTGGCGTGGTCTCCCCTGACTTTTTGCCTCTGTTTCTCAGGTTGTTAATGTGTGCTGGACTCTGTTTTTGTTACTCGGCACTTTACCACTGCTATCCAGTGCTAAAGTGCAAGTGCTCCTAAAATGTATGTGTAATTGGATTCCATGATTGGCATATTTGATTTACTGGTAAGTCCCTAGTACAGTGCACTAGAAATGCCCAGGGCCTTTAAATCAAATGCTACCAGTGGGCCTGCAGCACTGGTTGTGCCACCCACATTAGTAGCCCGGTAAACATGGCTCAGACGTGCCACTGCAGTGTCTGTGTGTGCAGTTTTAAACTGCCAAATTCGACTTGGCAAGTGTACCCACTTGCCAGGCCTAAACCTTTCCTTTTCCTATATGTAAGACACCCTTAAGGTAGGCCCTAGGTAGCCCCAGGGCCAGGGTGCAATGTATGTTTAAGGTAGGACATGTACAAATGTGTTTTATATGCCCTGACAGTGAAATACTGCCAAATTAGTTTTTCACTGTTGCAAGGCCTATCTCCCTCATAGGTTAACTTGGGGGCTACCTTTAAATATTAGTAAAGTGTAGATTCCCTTTGGGAACAGATGGACATGTGGAGTTTGGGGTCTCTGAGCTCACAATTTAAAAATACATCTTTTAGTGAAGTTGTTTTTTTAGATTGTGTGTTTGAAAATGCCACTTTTAGAAAGTAGGCATTTTCTTGCTTTAACCATTCTGTGACTCTGCTGGTTTGTGTATTTCCTGTCTGGGTCTGTTTGACAGTTGGGCTGATGGACACCTCTCTTCTAGACAGTGACACAAAAGGAGCTGGGGTGTAGCCTGCATTTCCTGATGAGCCATCTTGGCTGGAGAGTAAGGGAGGAGTGGTCACTCACATCTGAAAGGGCTGTGCCTGCCCTCACACAATGCAGTCTCCGACCCCCTGGTGTGTGTCTGGGGCTGAGCCTGGGCAAGGCAGGATTTCACAACCACAAGAGATTTTTTTCCTTTGAAGTAGGCCTACTTTAAAGACAGAAAGGACTATAAGTATTGGGCCCAGAGCTACAGATTTTTAGACTACTTCAAGGATCCAGGAGGAACCTCTGCCTGGAGAAGAGCTGACGAGGTGAGGAGAAGTGCTGCCCTGCCTTTGACTGTGCTTTGTGGAGCTATCTGCAGTTGCTGCTTCTGCCTGTGCAAGGGGACAGAGACTGGACCTTGTTACATTCCTGCTTGAGAAGTGGCTCCAAGGGCTTGGAGTAGAGCTTGCCTCTTGTTTTGAAGCCTCAGGGACAGCAAAGGCTTCACCAACCAGACCTGAGTCTACTTGCTGTGGACTCTAGCTTGTCAGAGGGTACCATTCCAGTTCCTGGACCCCTCAAAGTGAATTCCTGGTGAAAAACCAGTCTACCGACGCCGGATGCCGCCGTGCAACTTCACAAAGGACACCGCTGCCCGGAATCGTGGCATTGCTTGCCCCGAGGCCGTGGGCCTCGCTGAAGTGTGAATCCAACGACCCTGTGAGCTGACGCCGTTACCCCAGAGCCATGACGCCACCTGCCCTGAGGCCTTGGACTTCGTGGTAGCCTGACGACCCTGTAGGCCTCGCGTCGCTGCAACTGCTGATCCTGCCCGACTTTGCTGACATCGGAATGTCGTAAGTCCAACATTGGTGATGTTCTGATGCTTCGCGGCACCTGCGGCCTCGTGACGTCATTGCTACCCTCCGCTGGACTCGCATGTGCTGGAATCAAGGGACCGACTTCACATCCAATGCCGCTCACCTCCACCCCCTGTAGCGAGGACCGCGTCGGGTCGATGCCGCACACCGCACTCTTCCTACCCCGTGGCACTGGAACCGACCTGCATTGCATCGAGTGAAGCCGCTCTCTCCGACTCTGTGCACCGGCTTGTTTTCTACTTGTTCTAAAGGTACTGTACCTGGAGTCGACCGACTACGTTAACGACTTTGTTACGACGCCGTGGTTTACCAAATTGCAGTGTTTTCACCTCAAATAAATGTTTTTTTGCTTTTAAGTGCAAAAATTTATATTTTTAACTGTATATTGTGGATTTTTATTGTATTTTGGTCTTGTTTATTTAGATAAAACATTGACTATTTTTCTAAACCTGTGTTGTGTCATTTTGTTGTGGTTCACTGTATTACTGTGTGTGTTGGTACAAATACTTTACACCTAGACTCTGAAGTTAAGCCTTCCTGCTCGTGCCAAGCTACCAAGGGGATGAGCGGAGGTTAACTGAGTGTGATTCTCCTTTACCCTGACTAGAGTGAGGATCCTTGCTTGGACAGGGGGTAACCTGACTGCCAACCAAAGACCCCATTTCTAACAGCAAGTCACACTTGTATGATTCAGTGTAAAGCAGATACTAACTGATTTGCAAAGTGTAATGTGCCCCTTGGACACCTTCTCCTTTGTGAATCCTGTTGGGTGACCTCAGGGTGAGCAGACACTATCAAGGATCACTGGGAGCACTGGCTGCTCAAAAACATTTTCTCATTTGGGAATACAGACACTAGGATGCTGGTCTTCTGTTCATTGCAGGCCACCATTTCTGTGTTTGCAGCCAATCAGGGAAGGTTGCTAATAGCGACCTACCTAATTATTTTTAATTAGGAAGGGCATTTTGCAACCCCCTGCAACTAAATGTTTTAATGCAATTTATTAGTACATAGGTGAAATTGCAAAATTATAGACAGGTTCCAAAAAGACAGTGCACAGTTTAGAGCGAAAGCTTTAAGTAATCTTATTGACTGCCAATTGCTGTTTGCATGATTTCATTTGTAGCATTCAATATAGGGGAATGGTCACAGCATTGTAGAATTGCTTGTTCCCTCAATGTTATGAAATTTGATTATTCAATTGGGACTGAGAAGGTGACCATTTATTTTTTTCCTTTTTTGGTGTAATGAACTTTGTAAACACCTTAATGAATTCCATTTGTGGCTCATCATTGCAGATCCATTATTCGTAATACACCATTGCATTTCGTTTTTTGCTCGCAGTGAGATTACAGATGGTGGCCGACTATGTGCAGTTTTAACAGTCTAAAATTGTTAGTTCTACTTAACCTGATAGGCCAACCCTAAATATATGCTCATATATGGGTTTCAAACCTTGCAGGAAAATAGAGCCTCAAGCTGCACCTCACTGATAAGACCCAGCAAGGATAAAACATGTCTGCGGTGGCTTGTGGTCTAGATCAACGGGTGCTGGTGTAGCAGTTTGGGCTGAACTGTGCTTTGTGGCAGGGCCATTATCGTTTAGCAAATGGTTGGCCTCTCTCACTAGCCTACAATGTGTTAAAAAAAAAGCCAGAACACTTCCCTACATAATAATCCTTCCTGCATTTTTTGTTTTTCTCAGTTGTTTATTGAGCACCTTTACTATATCTGTGATGCATGCAAACTGGTATAACAACTGATGCTCATTGATACCAATTTTATTAAATTCCTTGTTATTAGGTTGCCAATGAGAAAAACCTTCTCCAGACCAGCAAGAAGAAGTGGGACTTTCCAAGGACAGATGTTCGCTTGCCTGAGCTAGGCCACAGCCACCTTCCAGAACTGAAAGGGGCAGAGGGTATGTTTCTCCCTTCTATGGTGCTAGTGCACCCAGTCCTTAGTAAGTAAACTTATAAGGGGACGCGTTTAGGTCGATGAACCTTTTGAATCACATGGAGTATCCTAGCCATGTAGTGACCACCGTAATGGTAGCTGACATCAATAATCTAAATACATTCTATGCCAAACAACTTTAAACCATAATACTCAAGAATAACCACTACTCAGAAAAAGGGTTAACAAGTTGTATTCCCTATTGCTTACAATTCTAATCAGCTGTTAATTCAATCTTTATTCAAATCAATTGTTTATTAATTCATCAGTAAAAAGACATTAGTTCTATATGCAGCCAAGCAACACCATAAGCTATGAATATCAGCATTAATAATGTGATTCAGCAATTAAGTTCGTCAGTCATTTGTCACCGTCAACGTCACCCCTACCTAACCAAGATTAGCTTTAGCATGTGGGTCTTCATGCAAAAACAATTTAGAGAAATCAGCTATTTAGAAACATTTTACCTAGGTGAGAATCTCTATAAAAGAGAGCAGTTGGTACCTAGAAGAAAAGGCACAACATTGTCAGTCACATTTTCATAGCTACCTATTCAAGATAGATCAGTAACAAGTCAGTCTTCATCTTCAGGTCATCAAATAGTCAGCTACAGATCAGGCTCACAGAGTATGAGCCCAATATCAGCACCTCGGACAGTGTCTCCTGACGTCATCAATTTTCTTCCAGCAGTTCTGATTCATCACCCCTTGTCAAGACTTTTTATTAGGGCCTCCCAGTCCATCCCACTAATTGCTAATTGGTCAATCGGTCGGAAGATATGACTCTAATCTATAGTTTTTATTTACGAAATTGTATTCTTATATTTCACAAAACGCTGATTGGTTCTTCTTGCGATGAGGACATCATCCAGCTCTTCAGGTATCAAAATTGTTGCACACGGCTCTCTAGTCAGTGCTTCCATTGTTCAAGTACTGGGAAAGTACATTTAGCCTACACTACACAGAATTGTATCAAATTGTCTTCATCAGCTCCTGTTTGTCGGTACATTGCAGAATGTTCTAGCTAAGCAACGTGAACTCTGAGCGGTTCAAGGTCTCTGTCTCCAGTTACCAGTCCTTTGCAAGACGTTTGAATTCTCCATGCTCAGAGCGAGCAAGGCCCAGAGGGAACTAGGCCTCTGGTTCAGCTAACTTAAGACTATTGAATTAATACAAAACATAGGTTATACATCTCATTATGACATATTAGCACAGTTTTCTAATACGCTTTCAAAATTTTGCATATTTTATGTTAATTTAGTACACATGGTGATCATACCCCGAGGGCACATTTTCAAACACACACATTATTTTGTGTTATTAATTTCTCTATGCATTTTTCTCATTCAGTAAACACACATATCGGTCATTAATAATTTCTTAATTAACATATCTGTTCCATCAATGGTTACTCCTTCTTTGTCAATATGTTTGCTACTTTTCATTTTCGGTAAGGAATTGGTATAAAATCCTCAGTGCGGCAGCACAGTCTGATGGAACATGTCCCCAAAGTTCCTAAAATTATTTTATTGATGTAAATAGAACTATCATACCCAATACAATTATTTTTTCCTGCAGTTCGAAATTTGAAATTGCTAAAGATGGAGAACAGGATAGCATCAGAATCCCGTATCCCATCCCTTGCTACGCTTGACCTTCACAACCCCAGCATGGCACTACAGCAGGTAAGAGCCTCAAGCTGGTCCTTCACAGCATAAATCAGACAAAGATGTCCCTTCATGCATGCTTATTACCCCTGTGATATAAACCAGCAATGAGTTAAATATATCAACAATCTAGCTAATATAGAACTCCTCTGGGAATCCTGTACTGAATATTAAGCATGTTGCACTGTGTTGTCCTTATGAGTTCCAGGTTCAGGTCCAGGGGCTTTATACTATTGTGCTATACAAGACATAGGCTAGGGACACCTATCCAATTTCTATCTTGCCTGCCATATGAATTTGTTTTATGCACAAATTTGGGGTTCTGAGCAAGTTCTCAGTTCACTCGCAAGGCAAGTCATTTTACCTTGTGACTGGGCCATCAGTGATCCTCCATGAAAATTAGCCAGAACAAACAAAGCTCTATTGTAGATTATGCAAATTCCCATCAAGGCACAGCATTTTTCAGATCCAGGGTGCAATCAGATGTTTTCAAGTATTTGCATATCTTGACTTTGTTACAGAAAAGAAAAGAGGTCCTTTATTCCAGCCAAGAGACCTTTGTTTTCCCTGAGCAAAATATTATTGTGCTAGTTCTGATATCTCTCAATAGAGTGTCTAAGAATGCGTCATTTGTCCATCTTCCCTGTTCTATCCCTGTTCTAGAGATAAGTTCCTTTAGGAACCTAAACTAGGCCTTTCCGACCCTAAGACGAAGGAGGAACTCGTACATCCCACCATATTGTGTGGAAAAGTTTGTGCAGGCACTAAGGTTCAACTCTTCTCCCCCTAAATAACTCCAGAAGGTAGTGTCTAAGAGTGCAGACCTGTATTCAGCTATTTATCTGCTATATGTATTAAGTCAGACTGATTAAGCGCTTGGAGGAAATTGAAAATCATTTAGTTTCTGAAGAAAACTGGAAAGAAAGTGTACAATCCAACAGCTGAATTCCCTCCATTATGCAGCCATTATTACAGAGAAAATTCAACTGGTTGGTTGTATTTTGCATTTAGAGTTTCCTCCAAACTCTAAATAAGGGCTTAGGTGGTCATTTAGATCCTGGCAGGCATCCGTTGGCCTGCCCGATCAGTGGAGACCATGCCCTGTGCTTCACTCCTGAGGACCAACCTCATAATTGGGGATCCCCTACATGCAGATGGTTAACCTATACATTTTTTAGTGGATCTGATGCGTGAAGGCTCCACAGATTGCACTGAGTTTTGCTAAGGGGCGTTTTTTTTGTTGCACCTGCTCTGCAAGGTTTATTTGCTTTCAAGATATAAACTCCCATAGCTGGAGTTTGTTTCTTGACAACAAAACAACAATGGTCCCCGTGTGTATGGATTTTTCCACCTAAACATGCGGCCCATTGTCCATGAATCCTAACTGGGTCCTCTATGTCTTGCACATAGAGCAGCTTGACCGCCAATTTGATCTCATAGATGTGTTGTTAGGTAAAAGCTTTACACCAATGGAACCAGGACAGGCTCTTGTGGTGCAAACTCAGCACTTTCTCTGGTTCTAAAAAGAGTGGAGGAGCTGCTAGTTTTGCCATGTGGAGCACTGCTGATTTACAGCACAGTTCTATAAACTATAAATACCCCTGTAAGTCTTACATTATTTAGTTCACAAACATCAGGTCAGTTGAAACTGAAGTCATCCACGTAACTTGTCCTATTGCAATACTGCAAGATTTAAGGAAGCGTCTAGAAGGACATCAAATTATATTATTTTTTAAAGTTAAAAGATGTATATTTACCTTCAGACTGCAAACAGGTAAAGGAAGGTCAGTTTTTAGAACTGGCTGTCACGTCGGTGAGATAATTTCTTTGTAGAACTTGCTGTTTGTCTAAGTCCGCCCCCTTTATAAGAACAGATGGAGTATTTACTGATGATCTTCACTACATCGAGTCATATTACTTACAGTTTGAAAATTAGTTCAATCTGCTAGATAGAAAACCCCACTTGTCATTTATCCTAAATCTTTATCTTTATCCTAAATCTTTTTATTTGTAAAACTTTCCATACACTTTCCAACACATATACTACCTATATAAGTGCTGTGAATAGAACTATCTCACATGACAGCACCTGGGAGATACCTCTAAATTACTGTAGCCGACTGAAGATCTCTCCACAAGAGACTTGGAGGGAAGAAATAGTGGCACTGTGACAAGGAAAAATGTAACTGCACAATTTATCCCGTTCATCTAAATATTCATGTTTTTCAAACTTTTTTTAATGTAGGCAGCAGTGTAAAACAGTAATCCTTTGAGGCTGTGTACTGCTGCAGCTTGCTGGTATCCTACAGGCTAGAAAGATGTCAACTGCCCTTCCGCAACAGTTCCTCTTCCCTCAGATTTGCATTTGTCCCTCTCTCCACATTAGGCGCAGCCTCTCCAGAAACACAGTGCTTAATTACATAAGTGTCAGTGCCCTCGTCAGGAGACCGCATCAGCTTTCACCACCCATTGCCCATGCCTGTGCTGCCAATGACAGTACCAACACAACTACTAACCGTCACAGTCCTACAAGTGTGACAAGTCAGACTCTTCCAGGTCACCCAGCTCTATAACAGTGGCTTGGGTGACAGATAGAAGTCACTAAGTCACATGTAATGTACATTAAATTAATAAACAGTTGTTGAGCTCAACTCTAAATTTTACAAACAGTGCCACCATGTGACTTAGGTGACAGTGCTGACAACTAGGCGCCCATGCTGACACCGGAAACTACCTGTCAAATTAGGCACTGGTGGCACAGCGGGTTATCTCCCTCATGACACGGAGATCTTTGTTGATTGGGGTTTTCTCTTCACCCTAGGACATTGGTAGGAGGCTTCATCATGCATAGTTTCATGGTCAAGAAGGCTGTCTTGAGATCAAAGATTATTTCAATGCAGGGTGTTTAAAGACACTTGTGAGTAACCTTCATCATGCCTGATAACTTCAGGCAGGCTGTGGGGTGGTCACCCATAGGGCAGGTTGATATAAAGGTAAAAGGCAGGACATGTACCTGTCTGTTTTATATGTCCTGGTAGTGGAAAACTCATAAATTTGTTTTCCACTAATGTGAGACCAGCTCCTTTCATAGGCTAACATTAGGGCTACCCTCATATACTGTTTGAGTGGTAGCTTCTGATCAGAAAGGAGTAGACAGGTCATATTTAGTATGGCCAGAATGGAAATACAAAATCCTGCTGACGGCGAGGTTGGATTTTATTTTACTATTTTAGAAATGCCACTTTTAGAAAGTGAGCATTTCTCTACACTTAAAATCCTTCTGTGACTTACATCCTGTCTCCAGTCCACGTCTGGCTGGGCTGGTTGACAGCTCCCTTGTGCATTTTACCCAGACAACCACAAACACAGGATGCTCAGTCACACCTGCACACATCTGCATGGATCTGAATGGATCTTCCTGGGCTGGAAGGGTGAAGGTCTGACACATTTCAAAGGACAGTGGCCTTCCCTCACACAATGGAGTGCCAAACCCCCTACTGGGACCCTGGCAGACAGGGTTGTACAGAAAGGGACCTTGTGCACTTCAAAACCACTCTTTGAAGTCTTCCCCACTTCAAAGGCACTTTTGGGTATATAAACTGGGTCCCTGACCCTACCAACTCAGACACTTTTGGACCTGAACCTGCAACCTGTCAAGAGAAACTGCTGGCTGCCCAAAGGACTCATCTGGACTGCTTTGCTGTGAAGGACTGCTGCCCTGCTGTTGCCCTGCTGCCCTCTGACTTTGCTGAGAAGTGCTCTCCAAGGGCTTGGATTGAGCTTGCCTCCTGTTTTCTGAAGTCTAAGGGCCAACAATACTTCATCTCTTCAAGGAACTCCTTGTGCACCGAAAATCACTGCACAGCCTGCTGGATACGACGCACAGCCTTGCTTGAGATGAGGAAATTGCCACACAGCCGAACTGGGTCGGTGCAGCCTGACTTCAGAATGAAGAAACGGCGCAGCACCTGCCTTGCGGCCAGAACTGCGATGCACAGCTCTACCAGATCGACGCACAGCCAAACCGTAATGACGCAGCCCGACTTCCCGAGTGAAGGATCAACTCAGCGCCTGCCGTGTGTCCAACAATTTAACGCATCGCCTACTAGATCGATGCAATGCCTGTGGCTTCATCCCGCACGCCCAAGATTTCCCCGCATCGTCCCTGGGTGTCAAAGAGAAATCCACATCGCAGTTAGGAACCAAGCCTCCGCACTAGAAATTGACACAAGCCTCTTGTAGCATGGAAAGAAATGACGCATCATCTGTGCTGCGCCGGAATCCGATGCGCACCTTATTTTTTCACACATCTCCTCCTCTGCAGTCTCCGTGCTGTAATTTTTTATGCAAACCAGGTACTTTCAAGAGACCATTGTTGATTTCTAAGACTTAAGACTCTTTTTTAATCTTGCAAAAGTGATATTTCGAATTGTGCTTATTGAATCTTTATCGTTTTGACCTTAATTTAATCAAATAAATATCTTATATTTTTCTAAACCTGTGTGGTGTATTTTTGTGGTGTTTTCACTGTGTTACTGTCTGATGCACAAATAGTTTACACATTGCCTTCTAAGTTAAGCCTGACTGCTCAGTGCTAAGCTACCAGAGGGTGGGCACAGGATAATTTTGATTGTGTGTGACTTACACTGACTAGGATTGTGATCCCTATTTGGACAAGGGTGTATACCTCTGCCAACTAGAGACCCCATTTCTAACACTATGGCATTCCATATTTTCTTTGGGAGGGAGATAAGGGCGAAAACTTCCAGATGCACTCTGGTGGTTTACAAGAGCTTGAGAGTGCAATTGGATGGCACTCAGGGAACTAGTGGGTCCAGGGAAAGAATGTTGGGCAATTCCTCACTGGCAGGGGTTGGATGAGGTACGGAATAGGATGTGAGGTGTTGGGGAGGGAAGTTCACAGCAGGAGAAAAAATTGGAGAGTTTTACTACTATGGTACGATCAGAAAGTATTCAATAAGATCAGGAGGTCTGGGATGTCCAACGGCTTCAATGGATAAATCTTGTATAAAAAGACTGAAGATGGACTTAGCCCAGATGGTCAGAAGATTGCTATATGGCGTCATATAAAGGTAATATAAAGGTGGTCACAATGGAGGTTAAAGATCCCAATAATAAGAGTAAAGCACGAGCTGTGATATATGGATCAAGGCTCGTAACCCAGACGTTGTGCTTCTCCAAGAGACACATTTTAAGGATAAGAATAATAGTGAATATAAGATGTTTGGCCCATGAGGGTGGTATAGTTGTTTGTCTTGCACAAATGTGGCTCAAAGGGGTGTGGCATTGTATTTAAATAAGCATTTTCCTATGCAGGTTACTTTTTCACAGACCGATGAGCAGGGGAGATGGTTAGTAGTAAGCAGCTGGCTAGCTAAAACTAAGCATACGTTTGCCACTGTGTATGCACTATTGGGGATGACCCAGCACCACTGTCGGAATTGTGTTCGAATTTGCTCGACATTCCAGGCTTAGTTATTTTAGGTGGGGACTTTAATTTTCTTCTGGACCCTGTGCCGGATTCCTCAGTAAAGAGGCGTATGCAAAATAAACCACGCACTGCTAACTGCTTAGCAGAGTACACGAGAACAGTTAATCTCACAGGTTTGTGACAAGAAAAGCAGCTTATTAGTTCAATTGTTTTTCAGCGGCTAGACTGGTTTACTTCCTTGGCTCCCAAAATGTGCAGTTAAAACCTATGTCCATATTCAAAATGGGTTATCAGGTCATGCTTTAGTGGATATGGAGCTTTCAGGTATTAGAGTAGAAAAGGCAAGCACCAGATGATCCTTTAGTAGAGTTAATCTGGAAAAGGAAGAGTGGTGTACGGATCTGCACTCTGAGATCACCAATTATTTCAAGACTAATACCAACTCAGCACAGGTGGGGAGCGTCTGGGAAGCCTTCAAAGCTTCTATACGCTGCATAATTACTACCAAAGAAATTACTTATAGCAGAGAGTTAGCAAAGTGGAGGACAGAACTTGAAAAGTCTTTGCATACTGCGAGTTTAAATTTCTCTGAATAAAAGTTCCTTAAGCACAGAAGGCTAAGTATGCCATGCGAGACCATTATTATACATTAAGTTATACTGCTAACACCGCATACCTACAAAAGGTCTATGAGGAAAGTGAATATGCAGGCAAATTTCTGGGTTACCAAACATGAGAGCGCTCAGTGAATGATAGTATCACATCATTCTGGGAGAGTGAAAAGCATACACCTATTACAGAACCCACTGAGATATACACTACCTTTTTGAAACACTACACTCAGGTTTACAAAAAACAGCAACACGGTGATGCAGTGCAACTAAGATCCTTTCTGGGCAAACTTTCAATTCCTAAACTACAAGCAGTTCAGGCCCGTGCCATGATTACTAAATTCACACTTGAGGAAGTCGAAGAGGCCGTGAAATCGCTGCCCAGTGGAAAAGCAATTGGTGAAGAGGGCCTTCCAGCCGAATTTTATAAGCAATTTGCACCTGTATTAAAGCCAGAAATTCTCAAGTTAGCTAATAACATCCTAGTGGGCAGGGGGTGGGAAGGGGGGTCCAGCCATCGTTTCGAACTGCAGTAGTTGTCAGTTTCTTAAAGGAAGGCAAGGATAAGGAAAACCTCAATTCCTATAGACCCATAGGTGTGCTAAAAGTAGATTAAATTGTAATCGTATTCGTAAAAGTGATGTGCTCCCTCCCTAATCCAGATCAATGTGGCGTTGTGCCAGGAAGGCAATTGTTTAGTAATACATAATTGAAGCCCTTGATTATTTCTCACGAAATAAAATACCAGCTCAGGTGATGTTTTTAGGCACCGAGAAGGCTTTTGATTTGGTCTGCTTGGAAATCCTGTTTATTATTCTCAGGGAATTAGGCCTATCCGTGAGGTTTATACTGATGGTAATGTGTTTATATGACTGGCACAAATAGTCATAAACTCCCAGAATACTGGTACATGCCGGGTAGGTAGGGGCATGCAACAGGGTTGTCACCTGTCACCTTTATTGTTTGCTTTATTCATCAAGCCACTACAAAAAGTCATTTGCACTAACTCAGGGGTGCAGCGGCAATTGACCGTATGCTTAATATCAAATTACACACAGACGATAGAGTGTTGTTCTTAAAACCAGGTATAGAAATCTAGGAGCAGGTCTTAGGGGTTTTTCAGCAATATCAGGAGCTTAGAGGCTATAAAATAAATAAAACTAAAACAGAGATATTAATATGCAACAAGGAGTTCCGCTAATTAATCAACGCTAAACCAAAACGATACTCAGGGGTATATGTTTTTGAAAATATCAATGATTTATATACACTAAATTATGTCCCGCTAATATCAAAAACTAAGAACTTGTTAGGGAATGGGTAAACATGCCCCTGTCCATTATGGGCTGCTCTGCCTTGATACGAATGTATTTTCTCCCCTGTGTCATTTTCTCTTCGCCGTCTCCCTTGTGCATTGCAGATTACGTTTTTGAAGGAGCTAGAAGGGATGCTTTCGTAATTTTTATGGGCTGGTAAAGTTCCTAGTCTATCTATAGATACGTTAAGTTATTCAGTAAAAGAAGGGGGCCTTGGTCTCCCAAATCCAAGGGAACATTATTTTGCAAATTTTGCACACATTACGTACAGATGTAATGCCTCTATGTCTACAAAGTTTTTTCTTGATTTGATTCTGCAAGAGTACGAGGTTTTTGATTTTTTAGACTCCAAAAAAAGTCAGATATAAGTGCATAGAATGGTTGCTTAAATGTATGGCACAGATGTGCTAGCAATATTGTATACCTGTGATTAATGGAGCAACTAAATTGACAGACATATATATAGGAGATATACCATTCCTAGCTAAACATATCACCTCAAAATGGGCAAACAATGGGTACTAAACAATTAAAGATTTCCTACAAATTGCCTCATGGAAAGCATGGGAGGAAGTGGAGCCTAGTATCAGGTATTCTAAAGACACTATACGCTGGTTATTTACTCAGCTGTGTCACTATTTGAATAAAATTGACCCAAAACAGTTATCCACTTGCTTTGAAATGGTAGAAAATTTGCTGGAAACAAGAACTCGCAGGTCTATAAGCTGCTGGGTGGCTCTCTTTAGACAGCAAACGGTAAATACACTAGTTGTTAAGGTTCAAGACAAACGGTTAGTCAAAGAGGACACATTATTAACAACCACAGTTTGAATAAAATAAATGAGTTTAATGTTTAATTGTTGGAGGGGGAAAATCTCAGGCGTATGCAATTCTGTACCAAATTGTTATTTTATAGGACGAAAGTATCTCTCCACAAGATTTATACCCGAATCCAAAACAGATGTTCTCGATGCCAAATGGACGAAGCAGGGAGCTGGTCTCAAATTATATGGAGTGGCTCCAGAATAAGGGTTTTTTGGGCAGATGTGAGAAGGTACTGTTTTGATGTATTGGGGCTGCAAAATATGCTAGATGAAATAACAGCGTGATTGGATATTCAGCTGAAATCAACGCCAGCCTTATGCAAAAAAGGTATCTATATTATTACATTGATTGCAAGGTCATTAATTCTTCAAAATTGCCACGCGAAACAGTACCGACAATCCAGCAATGCTTGACTAAAATTGGAAAAAATTAAGAATTTGAGAGTAAATATGTGCTATGTTCAGGATCATATGATAAATGTTTAAAAATCTGGGATGGGGATTATATGAAGACAGAGTGAACATACTCCTTCTACTGTAAGGTAAAATAGACTGAATGGTGTTACAAAGTGTAATTTGTCTATGCGTGAAATATTGACAAATCTTGATTGGGACATGTATACTTTTTTATTGTATGTGTAATCTGTCGATAAGTGAAACATTAATGCAGAATCTGCTTTGTATATTCTTCTTCTTGTATTGATACGAGGATGTACGCAAAACAGCAAGGCAGAATCTGATTTATCTATTGTTTTTTTATGAACCTCCCAATGGAAAAAAAGTGTTTTAGTACTCATACACAAGTATTGGCAAAGCCAACAGGTCTCACTTGTGGGGGGTATTGGCTTTGATCATGTTTTTTAGCCATATTGTACAGCAGCCTGACTGCTGTGCAGTGTGGCTTAAAGTAAAAAAAAAAGCGCTATGACGCAGTCAGTGCTAGCCACGTCAATGCCTTTTTATTTTAATTGCTGGCAGGATGCAACACAGTGGGAAGACGGGCATGTGGAGGGCAACACTGACAATGCAATGTTTGTGAAAAAAATGCTATGACAGGGACACCTCTGGCCGCATCATAGCGTTTTGTATTTTCTTACTGTGGGGTGGGAGGCAACATGGAATCAACATGGACAGAGGAGAGAATTGGGGGAAAAAATCACCATGACGCAGTCAGCGGTGCCCACATCATAGCTGTTGTTGTTTTGTTTGTTATGGTGCCTGTTGGGGTCAGCACAGACAGCAGACAGGAGGGCAAAACAGACAACGGAGGGATCGACACTGACAACGGAGGGAGGGCAGATGGGGGTAACACGACCAACAGAGGGATGGTGGATGGGGCAAACAGACAGTGGAGGGAGGGCTAGTGGGGTGCAACATGAAGAATGGAGGGAGGGAAGGTGGGGGTTCAGCATGGACAACGGAGTGGGGAGGGAAGATGGCGGCAACACAGAAAATGGACGGTTGGACGGAAGGGCTGGGAGGAAGCACCCAGACAACAAACAAAGCTTGAAATAGAGGTGCTGACCAATAAGAAGCAAGCAAATGAGAGTGACCAATGGTAATAAAACGAAAGATCTTGAAAGAGACAGTAGATGCGCTGTCATAGGAGAGACCTTAAAAAGCAATGCCCTGTGAGTTTAAATGGTTTTTAAAAAAAGTCTCACCGCTCCTTGGTCTGGTTGTATACTGCTTGTTTGTGAACATATTTATGAAGCTGGAAAAATAATTTGATTTTTCTGCCTTACAGATTTCTGGGA
The DNA here is from genome assembly GCF_031143425.1 of Pleurodeles waltl. Classification (NCBI taxonomy): domain Eukaryota; kingdom Metazoa; phylum Chordata; class Amphibia; order Caudata; family Salamandridae; genus Pleurodeles; species Pleurodeles waltl. The sequence continues at coordinate 997,273,784 of NC_090436.1, forward strand.
ACTCTCTGCAAGATGCTTCAGATGCCAACTTTCCTCGTGTGGAGCATTAATCTCTAAGGTCGAGAGGTTTCACCATTTCTTTGAACAATCCAGTACAGTGATGCAGAACACATGGATTTCTGCATTTGTATACCTTTGAATAACATCAGGAACTATTCCACGAACATTTGGCTGAACCCTTATGGAGACCACAGATCCAGCCCCATGTATTTTGAGGCGAATCCTCAAGGACACCACGAGTCAATTTTGCTTTACATAAGAACCTTTATGGTTGTAGGAATGGATTCCCAATCCCGTCATGACATCGTTTAGTACTGACAAAATTCCGATGAAGTTATCCTTTTTGCACCCATATCTCTGAAGCACAATAAAAATGAACAATTACAATTAGAACGTAGGATATAGAAGGTAATCAGTTAGAACAAAACCCAGTGCACTGCAGAAAAGATGTGAAAACATGCAATAGAATCAAAAACGTGCCCTACCAGGCTTCCAAATCCATATGGAAAATCAAGAAGCCAGCAGCATCAAAATGAAATCTTCATTATCAAAGACATTACACAAGACAGTGATGAATGCCTCTAGGGTAATATTGAGCTGCACTGGCCTGTATTGTTTGGCACAAGTCATGCTAATGTGTATTGAACCTTATTTGGAAACTCGTATATTCCCTAATTCCAAACCAACGTACCTATTTAATTCAGAGACATTTAATATGAGCTACAATGACTTAAGTACATAGGGCGATTGCCATTAACACCAAATTCCTTTGTCACAAATTGATAATAAAAAACGCAGTGAGTGTTGGACCACTCATTCTTGCAGAGCATTCTTGAGCTATAAAGGCTCAATGTTTTATTTTTTTCATTTTTGTTTTAACTAATACAAACATATATCAGGAATAAGATATACATATGCACAAAAAGGCAGGTTTCAATCAGTGGAAGAAAACTGCACTCTGTTTTTAATTTTGCGTTGTGACCTAATTACAAAAAGGTTGTGTTGCAAAATGTCCAGTCATAGGGGTTTGCAGAACGACCTGCCTAATGAATATTTAGAAGGCATTTAGGAGGCAGGTTGCTATTTGCGATGCCCTGTGATTGGCTATAAAAACAAAGTCGGTGGCCTACAAGGAACAACAGACCATCATCCCTGCACTTGCATTTCCAATGGAGACAGTCTACCCTTTGAGAATGAGGTGCCATCTCCTCGATGAGTCTGTAAATTTTCTATGGTTTGTGAATACATATAATTGAGAATTACAAGTAGGAAGGGACACCCCTTTCACACCCACTCCTGATCGCGAATTAAAACATGTCACAAAACCTCATTTGAGAGTTGGAAAGGCTTCTTCAAATCACAAAAAGGATTTCTTCCATTTTAATAACCTATTTGCGGTTGCAAACTATTGATTTTGAAAATTGTAGAGTTTGTGCCCATAAAGTGGTTTTGTACATCAGGCCCTAAGGCCCATATTTAAGAAAAATGGCGCGCAACTGCGTTAACGCAGTTGTGCGTCATTTGTTTAACGCCATTCCTTAAAGCAAACCATGCACCATATTTATAAAATGATGCACAACGGAGCTAAGGAATTGCTAGTTGTTAGAAATGGGGTCTTTGGTTGGCAGTCAGGTTACCCCCTGTCCAAGCAAAGACCCTCACTCTAGTCAGGGTAAGTCACACACAATCCAAATTATTCTGTGCCCACCCTCTGGTAGCTTGGCACTGAGCAGTCAGGCTTAACTTAGAAGGCAATGTGTAAAGTATTTGTGCAATAAATCATACAATAACACAATATAGCACCACAACAATACACCACACAGCGTTTAGAAAAATATATAATATTTATCTGGATATTTGCAGGTCAAAATGATAAAAGATGCAATAAGAAAATGTAAAGGTATCACTGGAAAGTGATATAAAGTGTCTTTAGTCTTTTAAAAGCAAAGTCTCTTTCAAGCACAAAGTACCTGGTTTGAGTGAAAAATCTCCGCAAAGGGCCGCAGAGGAGGAGATGCATGGAAAATGGTATGTGCGTCGGTTTCGCCCCTACACACACGGACTTGCGTCGTTATATTTCACGTGGGGAAGACGCTGCATTGTTTTCCGGCGTGCGGACGGGTCTCTTCTTCAGGTTGCGGGGTTTTCAGATGTCCAGGGGTCTGTGCGTAGAATCCTGGGCTTGTTGACCAGCTCTGCATCGTTCCAGTGGGTGAAGCGGGGAAATTTCTCCCTCACGGCAGGCGCTGCGTCGTTTTTCCCTCTGGAAGTCGGGCAGCGTTGTCCCAGGTGGGCCGTGTGGCGAACTTCCGGTCGCACCGCAGGCGCCGCATCGATCTTTTCCTTGCGAGGTCAAGCAGCGGCCCGGTTCGGCGAGCGGTGAATTGTTCACCGCGGAACAAGCTGTGCGTCAAATTTTTTGCCGCACAAGGAGTCCAGTTGCAAGAGAGAAGTCTTTTTGGTCCTGACACTTCAGGGAACAGGAGGCAAGCTCTATCCAAGCCCTTGGAGAGCACTTCTGCAGCAAAGCAAGAGAGCAGCAAGACAGCAGGGCAACAGCAAGGCAGCAGTCCTCTGTAGACAGCAGTCAGGTGAGACCTTTAGGCAGCCAGGCAGTTCTTGTCAGGGTGCAGGTTCTGGTTCAGGTTTCTTCTCCAGTAAGTGTCTGAGGTGGTAGGGCAGAGGCCCTGTTTTATACCCAAATGTGCCTTTGAAGTTCAATCCTATCTGCCAGGGTCCCAGTAGGGGGTGTGGCAGTCCTTTGTGAGAGCAGGCTCTCCACCCTCCCAGCCCAGGAAGATCCATTCAAAATGCAGATGTATGCAAGTGAGGCTGAGTACCCTGTCTTTGGGGTGTGTCTGAGTGAATGCACAAGGAGCTGTCAACTAAACCCAGCCAGATGTGGATTGTAAGGCACAGAATGATTTAAGTGCAGAGGAATGCTCACTTTCTAAAAGTGGTATTTCTAAAATATTAATATTAAATCCAACTTCACGAGTCAGCAGGATTTTGTATTACCATTCTAGCCATACTAAATATGACCTTCCTACTCCTTTCAGATCAGCAGTTACCACTTCAATAACGTACGAGGGCAGCCCCAATGCTAGCCTATGAAGGGAGCAGGCCTCACAGCAGTGTAAAAACGAATTTAGGAGTTTTACACCACTAGGACATGTAAACTACACAGGTACATGTCCTGCCTTTTACCCACACAGCACCCTGCTCTAAGGGTTACCTAAGGCACACATTAGGAGTGACTTATATTTAGAAAAAGGGGAGTTTTAGGCTTGGCAAGTACTTTTAAATGCCAAGTCGAAGTGACAGTAAAACTGCACACACAGGCCTTGCAATGGCAGGCCTGAGACAAGGTAAAGGGGCTACTAAAGTGGGTGGCACAACCAGTGCTGCAAGCCCACTAGTAGCATTTAATCTACAGCCCCTGGGCACATATAGTGTACTCTACTAGGGACTTATAAGTAAATCAAATAGTCTAATTTGGTGTGATCCAAGGTTACCATGTTTAAAGGGAGAGAGCATATGCACTTTAGCCCTGGGTAGCAGTGGTAAAGTGCGCAGAGTCTAAAAACCAGCAAAAACAGTGTCCAAAAAGTGGAGGGAGGCAGGCGAAAAGTTAGGGGTGACCACCCTGAGGCTGACAGGTCTAACACTAGTGTTACAAAAAAAGATGCTAGCCAGTGGGGGATGGCGTTAGTTGAAATGACGCTAGTGGGTCAAAAATTATGTTAGGCTGGTTAGCGGCAACATTTCTGCCTCTAGTCAGCCTAGTGTCCTTTTTTGATGTACAAGCAGCCAAAAAATGACTCCTGTCTAAGTATAGACAGGAGTCATTACCACCACGCCAGTTCCCACCCCAGGGGACCATTGTCCCCTGGGCAAAACTTTCATACCCAGTGCCAGGCTGGGGGCCCCATGTAAGGGGGTCCCCAATGGCACACCACACACATGTACCTGAACTTACCTGGGATGGGCTCCCTCCTCCAGTAGTGTCCCTGTGGTGTGGGTGGTGGTGTTGCTGGGGGTTGGGGTGGGCATCTTTGTGCCCATTCCATGGTGGTTCCCCATGGAAATGGGCCTACCTGCTGTTTAACGCCTGGTCTGACCAGACGTTAAATAATGGCACTAAGAGGGCTTTGCGCCATCATTTAGGTCCGCCTTCCATACATGCATTGTTTCTATACCGGGAGTTCATTATGTCGCTGGGGGCTAGCATCATTTTTAGGAAGGGAATGCCTATCTTGCATTCTTGCATCTCATTGATGCAAGGCAGGTTGGAGCTTCCTAGAAATGGTGCTAACTCCAAAACTTTGACGCTAGATGAATCTAGCGTCAAAGTATAAATATAAAGTTAGGTTTGCGTCGCTTTAGTGCCAAAATAAATGGTGCTAAGGTGATGCAAACCTTCCATAATTATGGCCTAAATCTTTAAATACATAACATGAACTTACGCGCACCTATACACATTACACAAGCGGGAAAAGCTGCCATGTGGAAAAAGGGGGATGAGATTAACATGTAATTGACTAAAATACATAAGACTTGCAATATGGATTTATTAAAAATAGATCAAACAATTAATCAAACAAAGTGAGACACCTTGGCCAAATATCTTCCAAGTGACAGAGTGATTTATTGTTTCTGAACTATTTTTTTCAAGAGAATCAAACTCAGTAAAACATAAAAAGACTGTTAAAATGAGTGCTGGAAAAATTCCAGCGATCCAGGTCACACGTTATGTCTGAGAGTGTCAACCAGCAAGTTACATATCGGTCAGATTTGATCTGTTATGAACATTGAAGAATGTGATAAAATATTATTATTTTTATCAGTGCCAAAGTCCCAATGTATTGCTTCTCACAGGTTGGTGGAATGTGGTATAAATCTCCTACCCAGTCGAAACAACTCTATCACCCATAGGGTTATGATGATAGATAAGGAGGTATATACACTGCAAAGGGCATTAATATGAATGTCCCACCAAATATGGTTCTTGTGTAAATGGGATAGCGCACTTAACTAGGATTACGTGTATTGCAGATTTACCTTCTCCTTCCCATCACCCTTCACCCTTGCAAAATTCTCAAGGAATAAACTGAAGAACTGCGGGGAAAAGGTAGGGAAAAGTAGTGCAGATATGTACACTCCTTGAATGATTTCCCTTTAAAATATCTTTTCCTTTAATAAAACAAAAAATAAAGAAATTTATAGGAGATGCAAAGGTCGTAAAGAAGAAAGAGATGTAGTAAAATAGTGTCCAAACTCTGTCATTGGCTCATTACCACTATCCCAACTTCCCTACATTTTCTCAACTCAAAATTGGCCAGTAATAATTTCCCAGGGATGTATTGCACCCTGTGGCAGTAATACGTCCCTGGTCGGTTTACAGTGCCAAAATAACGGGACATATGTAATGCGGCTCATCATGTGAAGCCTCTAGTGATTAATACTGCAGATGATTCTGAAGAGACTTTTGAGTTCATTTATTAGTCAGGTCAAGGAGACAAAGTTAAGTAGATCAAACATATCCTGCGTGGTGCCCAGTCCTGCAGATGGCACTTCACAATAGATGAACTACTTTATTCCACGTTACCACGACACTCTGTATGCTTTGTGAGGTGTTTAGGAATTTGACCAGGAGGGACACTATTGTCCTAGATCATGCCAGCATCTTAAGAAGTAAGGTGTATCATGCTGCCATTTTATCAACATCTGAAAAATACAGTATGTCTGGCTGTGTAAACACTGCATGCCAAAATAGGATAGAATGTAACTCTACCAGTGCGAAAGCAGGCACACAAAAAGGGAGGAGTTTTTGCAGGGTAGGGAGCATGCATCCAATCGTTATGTTGTGTACATTGGTGTGTGACTAGGGGGAAGTGACTGTCACATCCCGACAAAGGCTTTCTGGTTTGCATGCTTGGAATGTAAGGGCCTTCTACATTTTCCCCTGCATTAAATGTGCATAGACTTAAAATTGGCAGGAACTTTAGATCCCTTTTGGCCCAGTCCTCTAGATAGCTGCACCTTTGGGTTAGCTCGCTGACATCACATGCAGGGTGACTTTTCTATAGACATAGATAACTTAAAAATACTACCTTACACCTGCGGCCGTTACACATTTATGGCTTGTATGTGGCCACCTTATATACTTCTGGCTGCACTGTACTAAGCATACCATGATGGTACGAGCATTCTGGTTGCATACACTTTTTAGATATGTCTCATACTAATGCTCACTGGCTAGATATGTAGCCTTGAAACACAACATTACAGTGTGTTGTCTGGTAATACACATTTGTGCACATATGTTCAATACAGATATATGCACGGGTCACACACAAATCCTACACATGCACGTTCCACTACTCTACTTCTTATTCATGTTCCCTCAATAGGCGCAAGTACCACTCGAGGCAGCGTACGCGTACAAATACCCCTGATGCCTGCAGACTCTCAACATAAACTCATAAACTCGTGGCATCTTCCCACACTGTTCACATACAGATATTCAACGAAATACACCTGAGTACACAGTTTGTGCAATTTCTGTTACACGGATTGCTTTAATATTTACCCTCAGTATTATTGTTATTGAACCAGATGTGTATTACACTCTTATAGCCTACGTTATTGAGGGTAATCCGAAAATGAGCAGTCTAAGGCATCTGAAATTGGCAAGGACAAAAGTTTGGCAAAATAGAAATGGGGACGTACTGGAATAAACACTGCAGCATGATGTCATCAATGGTGCCATCTGTGATAGAATATGTAATGCTCGTGGTGACGTCTCACTGATGTGATGTCATGTAATGCTCAGACAGAAAGTGAGTCACATGTTATGCCCAACATCTTTATGATTTCTGAAATTACATTGCTGAGGAGGCAGAGGGTGGATAATTTACCTTCGAACATCTTTCTGGGATATGGAGGCCCATCCCATAGCATTAAGGTATTTTTAAAAATTTGTCACTGGAGTTGTAGACCTCTACTGAAATAAATCAATTTTGGATGGTAACGTGCGATTTCACTACCATCTTCTCACACTTCTCAGTTCAGATGATGTTGCACTTTGCCCCACTATCCAATACAAACCTTGCTGTGCGTGGTCCAGCACCGATGTCTATTAATTATACCGTCTTAATCTCACTTTTTGACCACATTTACTTGATCTGAAGTGTACTGAGAAGCTTCTTACTGGTTTTGTATTGCCATCTTGCACGGTATGCGCATTTTACTTTTAGAGAGTGTTGGAAATGACCGTTTTTGTGTGATGTACTCCCAGATTTTTGCCTTGACTGTTTTACCGGTAGACAAACTTTATCCCTGCTAACCAGTGGTAAAATGCCTGTGCTCCCACTTTCAACATGATGAAATTGACCTACCCCTAATTAGCATATGTAATTTACCTATATATATATATCCCTAGTATATGCTACAAAGCATGCCCAAGGCCTGTAAGTTTCATGTCACCAATGGCCTGCAGCACTCTTTGTCCCAACCACTGTGGCGAGACAGTGTAAACAGGACTGCAGGCCTTCCATTGTAGCCTGGCTGTGCAGTTTTAAAACTGCAAATTTGTGCTGTCAAAATATCTCTTTTTACAGGCCTAAACCTACTTTTTAAAACTATTTTATTTGTCAGTCCTAAGTAGGCCTTGCTGCAAATAAGGCAAGGTGTTTGGTATTTAAAATTAAGATGTGCAAAACTTTAATGTTAAGACGTCCTTACAGGAAAAGGGCCCTGAAAGCTATTTTCCCTATAGCAGGGTTGGCTGTTCCATTGGAAAGCATTGGGATACAATACTGAATTTAATGATGTTATCTCTAGGTAGGAAACATCTACAAATCTTATTTTTGGACTTTTTAAAATATTTATTACACACCAAATAAACAGGTGAATTCGGTTTTGGAAACACTTTGGGAAAGGTACTGTTAGAAAGTTAGAGTTAAAGTCTCTGGAAGCCCATTTGCATGAGCTTCAGCTGTCACCTGGGAGCTGAAAAGCTCCCTTGGAGAGCTGTGAACGTACTTCAAGACCCAAGACAAGGGCCTTGGGTGTGGGGAGGTGTTTTGGTTCTTTGTCATGATGACCATCTGGTTTGTGCCCAGGAACTTGATCAACTTTAAAGGGGACTCCTCTGTCCTAAGCAAATTTTAGCTCACACCAGACCAGACTCTTTCTTGAGTCCCTCCACTCAGGCAGGCAGAAATTTAAGAGGGAGAGAAGCTGCCCCGAGAACTGGTTTACGGTGGTGGGCAAAGGAGCTCTGCACAGGGAAAAAAAGTTCTGCCACCCTGCTTGTAAGTACAAAGGGACACTGGGAGATTGTATGCCACACAGGTAATGCTGCAAAAGTGTGTAGAGTTACTCTTGGAAATGCTTACTGCATTGATTAGGGAGTGGCCTGGAGTTGCTCCCACCCAGTCTAGTGCCAGGCATAAATGTGGCATCCACAGTACCCTCCTCAGAACACTTTCTGGACCTGTGGAAGAACAGAAGAGGAGTAGACCTGCTGGCTGTGACCTAGGAAGAGGGCTGTGGCACTGGACCTGCTCTCCATTTTGTTACCAGGAGAAAGAAGTGGACTTCAAGGGTCATAAGGTTGACCTCTTATTCAAGCTATAGGGACACAATAAGCTACAAGAGGACTTTTCTGCAACTGCACAGCTTGCCAGTTCAAACCGGACCTGCCTTGTACTCCACTTGTCCAATTGGAGGGAACATGCAGCTGTCTGGAAGGTAGTTCACCTTTTTCACCTTCAATTGGAGGGGAAGAATCTGGTTGTCGGGACAGACAATCAGGTAACAAGATCTTCCCTGATTAGTCAAGGGGGTACGAAGGACAAAGATTGAATCTTCTGGTGTCTCACATCTGCAGCAGGTTGGAGATACATTTGATAGTACTGAGAGTATTTTATATTAAAGGGAAGTTAAACATCCAAGCAAATGGCCTAAGTTAGAATCTTTCATCTTCAGTTATGTTTCATCTTGGAGCCATGGACAGACCTGTTCACTTCTCCAGACTTATCATGCTATTCATTGCACTTAAGTGAACTGTCCAGAGATATGGGCAGTGGATACCTTGTTGGTTCCTTGGCTACAATGGCTTCTGTATGCCTTCTTCCTGATCCCCTTCCTCCCAAAGATGCTACAGAAGATTTCGGGAGAGACATCTAATGGTGATTCTAGCAGCACTAAATTGGCCAACACCAGGTTTAATTTCTGTGAAATGGGCATTGGTGCCAGAATGAATCCTGACCTGCTTATCTATCCAAGAAGAGGCCGGAGTTGTGCGCAAAATATCTACCCAACTGGAGTACTTTCTATTTGCTATTTAGTAAGAGCTGTCTCATTGGGTAAATGTATAGTAATATTCCAGACTACAGCTGCATAAAGGACCCCAAATTAATGTCTTCATTGACCTTGTGTGTCTGTAATTTTGGCAAACTGATTCTTCCTTGAGCATCTGCATACATAAATCTGCAATACCATGATTTCTTGTGGTATAGAGAAGACAACAAGACTACAAAGAGTTGAATCTCCACCAAACAAGGGTACTTTCTCTTAATTACATGTAGTAAGTGTTTCGTTGTTTGGTGAAGACATGCTCTTATCTCCCTATATCAAGAATGCATCTCCAGAATCGGTGGGAAACAGGCTGATGGGGTCCTTTGGTGAGCTGTTCATCATCCTGGACAAAAGGTAGGAAGAAGTTGCTTACCACTAACATATATGTGGCGGAGCCAAACTGGTGGGACTTCTAGGTAATTTTGCATACTCGTAGTGGTTAAAAGTGAAAACGACGATCTCTTTTCTGAACAGGAGATTACAAGAAAGAACCCACTTGTGAAGTCCCTACCTATCATTTTGCACTACTAGGAACCACGAGGGGGGCCTCAAGGCTCCCCAGTCCCTGCCAGCTCCCCGCCACCAGCGAGAGTCGGCATTGCTCCTGATGCAGGGAGCAGCTAAAAATTCTGCTCCCTGTAGGCTGGAGCAATCCTTTCATCTGTTTTCCTGCCCACTTGACAGTAGGCAACAAAACAGATGAAAAGTCCTCTCCCAGTGAGCTGGAGCAGTTTTCCTGCTCAGCCCGCTGGGAGTCGACTTAACAGTTTGCTCTCACTTGGCAGAAGCTGTTAAAGCTCAAGCCAAGCAGAAGCATACTGCTGTCTTTCATGGGTGGGCATCTCTGGAGATAGGGAGCTGGTCCTGGGGGATGGCGGTCCCCAGGGTCATTAATGGCTCCAGAAGAGGGCCACAAGGTCTCACTCATTTAGTTTACTCAGGGTCAGCCACGGGGCGGTGCTGGTCCCTGTGGCCAAAACTGACCCAGGAGGTGGTTGGCACAACTCCCTCCCCTTTTTGAGTACTTTTGTGCCCCAGGGAGATGGAGGTCCCTGGGGCAATCTTGAAACTTGGAGTGGGGTGCGCTCAACCTTCCTCATTTTTTAATTGACAAACTCCAGGAAAGTGGTGGTCCCTGGGGCTTAAACTGGCCTTGGGAAGGGGGGGTGCATGACGTCTCCCCATTTATTACCTTAACTCATGCTCCTGGGACACGGCTCACCTGGGGGCTAAACTGCAAACAAGTGCGGGAGACTGAGTTTTTTTTCTCCAATTTTCCAGCAGATTCGCACATTCTCTGTGGTTTTGCGGCAAAATTAAAAAAAAAGTTTTGGGGCCCCTCATGGGATCTCAGGGGGACCCCAGCACCAGGGCTAGGGGGTCAGGGTATTTCTACCCTGCCCCCTTTTCATTATTTTTACATTTTTTTGGTGCTCGGCTGAGTCCAAGTCCCACAACAGCTACCAAAACTTCCTTGTTGAAGTGTTGGCAGCCAATCAGATAAGAGCCTGGAAACTGTTGGATCCGTGTCAATAGATATCTATATTTTTTTCCTTTAATATCTCAAAAGTCACTGAATGGATTTATACAGAATCACAAATAGGGTGTTTTCTGACCGAAGTGGCACATTTCTGCCAAATGTGGTGTAATTCTGTCCAGCGGTACAGGTTGTAGTTGTGTCTAAAAATCCCTGTGTGAATAGTAAGGGAAAAAAAGTGTAGTGTATTGGGACGCTCCCTTTTTCTCGCTTGACAAATCACCCCAAAACTTTCAACACAGCAGGTGAAGTGGGTGGCAAACTAGTTTTGAAAATGTCATGAAGTTTTGTCAAATAGCGCTAAAGTTATTGGTAAAAGAAAAAACACTTTTCCTATGGAAACTATAACTAACTACTACCATATATATATATATACAAACACATAAACTTACCTTAATAATACTTACCTTAAATAGTCTTTCAATGCGTGGTAAATGCATATGTGTGGTAGAAAATTGCATGGTTAAAAAATGGGTGGTAAAGGTTCACTGTTTTTCCAGTGTTTTTTCCGTGTTGTAATGTTATACAACGGTCATTGGCAGCTCTGGCAGGGGCAATGGGTGGTGCAAGATGCAGTGACTTCCTGAGAAGGGCCCTGGCACTTGTTTACAAATTAAGTACTGCCAGTAGGAAGGCAAACTAATGACAGTGGCAGGATTTAGAAGCGCTGCAGGACCAGAGGTCACAGGAGTCAGTGAACTTTTCATCAGCCATGATGCTTGACCTTGGTGAAGTACCTGTGCTCTGCCTACTTGCTGCAGGTTCCATCTACGACATGCTAACTGTGAGAGGTGGGGGGAGATGACCAGGGTGCAGCGTGCAAGGTGCATGAAAATGCTGCTTTATATACGTTGGTTGATGTGAGAACTGGAAATGAATGCTGCTTCACATGTTGAGCCGAATTTAGAAACCAGCAACGAAAGAGTGTATTACCTGCCATGAGAATTATGTGAACTGGCAATTCATTTCTTCTTTACATATTGAGCAAAAGTGGCAAGGGGCTGGGAAAGTGTGTTTTGCATATAGTAGTACTGTGGAAAACACAAATGTCTGCATCTTGCCACATACAAGTTACAGTGCTCCAATAACTATATGCGGTCCCATCACTACATAATTTTAATGCTGATGGGGCTGTTGTTATTAACCCCAATTAAATTATGAGATCGGAAGAAACTCTGCAGTCCAGTTCTTTTTCATCCGGAGATTCCAGTTACTCGAAGCAACGAAGCAAGTGTCTGGGTGAAACTCTGGGTCAAAACAGGATGTATTGGGGGAAATCACAATTATCAATTCTACCAGTAATTTCTAATGGGACCCTCAAGTGCCTACTTGTAATCCTTAGATGATCTGCCACAGGGTTACATCTACCGCCAGACTAACTCTGGAGGAGGGGGTTAGCAGACGGCTACAATGAGCTCCATAGCAGATATTCATGCCTCTTTCTTGCATGAACGATTCACACAGCACACCAGTATCACACCTTGACTCACTGCCACAGTCACTCACCCAAGTCCTCAAGCGCGGTGTACAGGTGTCAACACCACCTACAACTCAACAGTCAGTATTTATCTAATCCGCAGGCCCAAAAACTCAAGACAGCACAAGACCATCAAAGTGTAGAATTGTAGAATCCCCAATCTTGCATCAGCCAAGGTTTTATGTCTTGTAGCTCCACCAGCGCTGTTCGTAACACCAGTTGTGTTACAGCATAACACAAAATAATTGTACAGCTGCACATTCTGTAGCCCTGCAGATGACCGTGGCAACATTGTTCTGTAGCCACCTCCAACGTGATGGAGTGGGGTTGGGGCTCATATTCTCATGTGCTTATACATTGTTTAGATACTGAACCTGCCCACAGTTTCCATATGGACAAAGTACCCTGACCATTTACCTCAAATTTCAAAGGCTGGCACTTTCGCTGCATTTTTGTTTTTCACGTTTTGACAGTGTGGTTTTAGTAGATGGATTCACATAATGTTCAGTGCTTAGTGGAGGCCCCGCAGTTTCCACCACGTACTGTTAAAGTGTGATTTCCCAGGAGTTTATTCTTACACCACATCACGAGTTAGGGGGTGCTTTATCATATTAGGGTGTAAAAAACAATTAAGACCGTATTTTCATAGTTCTTGCTCAGAGTAGAGAATCTTCATTTCAGGGTGCCTCAACGTGAAGGACATTGACTGATAACAAACTAGGGCCCAGATTTACCAGATTCCCTGCCTGCCAGATGCAGCACAGCGGGCAAAAAATCTGTGCTGTGCTGCGTGAGTAGGAGGGAGCAGTTTTGTACCAAAAGGTTAAGCACCGGCTTGCACCATTTCTGTGCACCAGCCGGGCACCATATTTATGGAATGCTGCAAGCCGGTGCAAAGGGTGGGCTAGCGTAAAACAAAAATGACGTTAGTCGGGTGGGGCGGGTGCTATGAAAGAAGGGGGTTTTGCACCAAAAAATGACAATGACATTAGGCAGGTTACAGTAAAAAAGAAAAAATGACTCTAACCTGCCTAGAGTCATTTTCTGACTCAAAACCATCCATACCACATGACTCCTGTCTTAGAAAAGACAGGAGTCATGTCCACCACCCCAATGGCCAGCACAGGGGACGAGGGTCCCCGGGGCATGGCCTCTGCACCCAGTGCCATGTAGGGGGGGGCATTTCAGAGCCCCCTATGGCACTTTAAAAAATAAAATGCAATACTTACTTGTACTTACCTGGGATGGGGTCCCTCATCCTTCGCAGTCTCTCTAGTGTGTGTGTAGGGGGGGTGTACCTGGGTACCTGTGGGCTTATTCCATGGTGTTCCACCATGGAAATAGGCCCACAGGCTCCCTAACACCTGCCCTATCCCAGGCATTAAAAAATGGAGCAAAGCAAGCTTTACCCCATTTTTTGACCCCTCCTCGTTCCCGTGCACCATTTTTGCATGGGAGTATAAATATGGTGTTAAGGCCATAGAGTTATTTCTTGCACGGGAACGCCTACCTTGCATCTAATTAAGGCAAGGTAGGTTTCCACTTCTAAAAAATGACTTTAACTCCATAAATTTGGCGCTAGACAGATCTAGAGCCAAAGTATAAATATGGAGTTCATTTTGCATCGAATTAGAGTAAAAAGAAATTACACTAACTATGCCCCTGAGAGCCACTCACACACCTTAGTGTCTTAGTGCTAAGGTGTGTGTCTGAGTCTACCATAGGTTTTGTACTGGAAGGGTGTCGTTCCAGTTCAAAATACTCTGCCTAGACCCACTTTAAAACCTTTCCTTCATTGTATGTGTGCTGCAGAGAGGAGCACACATGCAAAGTCAGAAAATAAAGGGGATTTTTTATTTTTTTTTCCTTTTAACGCCTGCTTTTCAGCTGCATTAATTTTTGACTGTAAACCCTGCCTACTAATGTTAGTAGACAGGGTTTAGTGTCAAAGAGCATGCATGGTTGCAAGGGAACTCCCATACACCCATGTAATGCCCCCTTGGTGCTTAGCAATGCACAGCAGTGCTTTACATTACTTTTAGGGTACTTCCCGGCGCAAAACATGTTTTGCACTGGAAAGTAAATAGGTAAAAAAAGATTTTGCATTGATTTGCATCACTTTTGACTGCTAGGTTATCACAGTAAGTGACAATGTCATACACCCCTCTCAATGGGAGACCTTTAATGATAGTAATCATTTACAAAGACTTAGTAGGAAATAGAATTATGTTCCCTATCTCACATAGCGCACTTTCTGTTCATTTGTATTCATCACAAATCTTGTAACATTTGCTATAATACATTTGCATACACTTTGCACTGCCATGGCTTCAAATGAAAACATAAAATGATAGTCCAGATTTCGTGTGTGTGGTCACTTTCGGAAAAGGGTGAGTAACACAAATAGCTATTTGGCTCTGGCAGGTAATGTTTCATTCCTAAAATGGTTTTCCTTTCAGTTAAGTTCGCAGTAGATTCATGGGACAGAACCTGTTTTTTTTCCCATCACTCCAGATGTTAAGTTGGTTTGCCTGTATTACTCGGGGACCAAAGAAAGTATGGGCCACATGTACGAACTTCAGGATTTGCGACTCGCAAAACCTGATGCACAACAGTGTCAATGACATTGTTTGCGATTCCCAATGGGGTCGCAAATGACCTACCTCATAAATATTCATGAGGTAGGTCAGAATTTGTGACCCCATTGTGAATGGCCGCCCTCACAGGGATGGTGGCCTGCTTGAGACAGCAGACCGCCATGTCTGAGACTGCTTTTAAATAAAGCTGTTTTTTAAAAAAAATGCAGCCCGTTTTCCATAAAGAAAAACGAGATGTGTTTCTAAAACAAAAAATGAAAAGTTTTCTTTACATTTTTTCAGAAAAGGCTCTGAAAAAATAATTTCACTGCCATTCACAAAGGGGAAGGGGTCCCATTGGGACCCCTTCCCGTTTGTGAATGGGTTAGCACCAGTTTGAAACTGGTGCTAACTGCGATTGTTTTGGGACCGCATTCGCGGTCACAAAACAATCATACATGGGACTGCGACTCGCAATTAGGAAGGGAACACCCCTTCCTAATTGCGACTCGCAAACCCTTTTTGCTATGCTGTGAATAGATGACCGAATCGCAAAAATGGGGCTGTGCATCCCTAATAGCATTTTCCACGTCGCAAACAGCCCTATTCACCGTTTGCGATGTGGAAAATGCTTTGCACATGTGGCCCTAAATTCGATGTGGCCAGGCCTGGGCCCGGCACATGACAACATTCCTGCATATCACATAATCACATCATACACTGGAAAGCTGCTGGATGTCCAACCCTTCAACCGACCATCGCCTCTTGCCCCGCATCTACCATTGGCACAGGAGTCCCACATTTCTGCCTGCTACACTGAAAGCAATCACTGACAGGGGCCAGGGAAACCTCGTATATAAACATGCTTGCCACTCACCTAACACAATTCACTTGAGCCACACACTTCACTTTGTGGCACTCAACAAGAGCTCCTCCTGCACTATTCAACCAACTACAACTGTCACCCAAGCCAGGCAGACAATATTTTAACTCACTTCACGAATACAGTGACACAAATGCAGAAGTCCCTTTAAATCAATTACCAACGCACCAGCAAGGAGTTATTCAAAAGGGCACACACTCCACTGCACTCGCTTTGAACTGAATCATTTTCACAGCACAACACATCACACTCAACTGTGTGGATATATATGAGTCGATGGAGGATCCTTTAGCCGGAGTCCTGTTTAGCATTACTGTACATTTTGAGTGAAATACCCAAATCAAAAATCTCTCCAGGTAAAATGCACAGGTTAAGCTGAACGTCTCACAAATGCTCAATTTTACACCTGCGCTGCTTTTCAATTCAAATCTCCAATTTCGATAATTCCATTTCTGAACATATGTTGAAGAATCTGGAGGTTGATGACCTTCGATGATGTATTAAAATTCCCAAATCACCCAAAAAAGTAAGTATAGGTCACTAAATTTCACTTGGATTATGAGACATAAGTGTTTTACTAAATGCACTATTCCAGGTACTATTTAATAAGTAAATGGGTGGATTTATGTTTTATAAAAGTAGGGGAAAATTCTAGTTTAAAAGCACCCGCGTTCTCGTTCTAGCAAAAAAAACTTATTGTGGACTTTGGGCCTGATTTATGAAAAGTTAGCACCTCCTTTACGTAATTTTTTGCCGCAAAAGCGGCACAAACTTACAGAACATAATTATGGCCCTGATTTATACTTTTTGGGGCAAAACTGTGCTAATGCAGTTTTGCAACAAAAGGTTTATCACTGGCTTTCACCATTTCTGTGCAGCAGCCGGGCACCATATTTATGGAATAGTGCAAGCAGGTGCAAAGGGTAGGCCAGTGTAAAAAAAATGACATTAGTCGTGTGGGGCTGGAGGTATGGAAGAAGGGGTTTTGCACCAAAAAATGACATTAGGCAGGTTAGAGTAAAATAAAATGACTCTAACCTGCCTAGAGTCATTTTCTGATGCAAAACCATCCATACCACATGACTCCTGTCTTAAAAAAGACAGGAGTCATGCCCACCACCCCAAAGGCCAGCACAGGTGACCAGGGTCCCCTGGGCATGGCCACTGCACCCTGTGCCATGAATGGGGGCCCATTTCAGGGCCCCCTATGGCACTTTAAAAAATAAATTAAAATACTTACCGGTACTTAGCTGGGATGGGGTCCCCCATCCTCCGCTGTGCCTCTGGTGTGGGTGGGGTTGTCCCTGGGGCCTGGCAAGGGCAACTGTGGGCTTATTCCATGGTGTTCCACCTTGGAAATAGGCCCACAGATCCCTTAACGCCTGCCCTGACCCAAGCGCTAACAAATGGGGCAAAGCAAGCTTTGCACCATTTTTTGACCCCTCCTCCCTCCCGTGCACCATTTTTGCACCGGAGAAAATATATATGACGTTAAGGCCATAGAGTCATTTGTTTGCATGGGAACGCCTACCTTGCATCTCATTAAGGCAAGGTAGGTTTTGACGTCAAAAAAATGACTTTACCTCCATAAATTTGGAGCTAGAAGGGTCTAGCGCCAAAGTATAAATATGGAGTTAGAGTGTAAAAGAATGGCACTAATTCAGTGCAAACGGAGTATAAATATGCCCCTATATTTTGTAAATTTGCGCCACTTTCACGTCAAAAGATTATGCTGAAGCGGCGCAAACCTTTCATAAATCAGGCCCTTTATTTCTTTACGTATGGTCAAATAAGTGTTATCTTTCGCAACCTGTCGAGTGGATACACACTCTTGTAGAAACTGAGTAAGACAGCTAATTAAATACATTTCGTTATTGTTTCTATTAATAAGAATTGGATCAGTGTAGAGAACAGTAAAACATAATATCGTAAAATAGTTACAGAGTAAAGGTGTTAGCATAAAAGTAACTGATTTAAAAACATGATGTAAAAGTAAGTCACATTTTAGTTATAAGTTTTGAATTGGAAATGATGGGCAGGAGTCATTAAGGCATCCTGTGTTCTAAATGTTTCATTGTGTTGTGCACAATGCCTAAGAACTTGTGAAATCACGCGAAGTCCATTGGCAGGCTGGTCGTGAAACAGTAACTCAAGGCCTCTTGGCAGGTTGAGATTATGTGATGTAAAAACATCGACCTCTGTAAAGTGCGGCGCGCAGTTAGGAATGCTGGACAGCAGCAGCATACAAGATGAAAGCAGGGTTTCTCTCTAATAGTCACTCTCTAATGGTGGAGAAGTGTGGCTCAATGGTTAGAGCGGCAGACCCTGCTGCAGAAATCTGGCCCGGGACCAGGGTTCAATTCCTGCCTTGGCGGGTCTTGGGGTCAATTTCCTCAGACCTGATAATTCTTGCATCGGTGCCTAATCTAATTCATGGGTCTAACTCTGGGCAATAGCTTGCTTAATCTCCACAACGGCCCCAACATCGCTGGGATGCCTGGCTTCACCTTGGAGGTTGTCCAGAAGTGGGCACCTCACAGGGAAACGCCAGGAGGGGTTCCACAGCGGTATGCGTACAGCGCCTTGAGACCCTAACGGGTGAGTAGTGCGCTATACAAGTACGAAGTTTACAGTTTATAGTCACAGAACCTACAAGGTTATTTGGGGTTATTTAGCCAACTGGATCGGTACTCGAATATTGGTATGACCATTAGTCTGGCACGTAGTATTAGGTGTCTCCAATTGTTGTTTAACTCCTGTTTAAAGTAAGGCTGCATCTTTGGTGATGAGTAGGAGTTTGTGATGTAGTGAACTTTAAGGCGTTACTGATTTTTTCCAAGTCAGAATTCCTGGATAGGGCCACCACCTGTTTTTTTAGAATGAGTTTAATAAAGTGGTGTGAAGTGATGGATGTCGGTGTCTCGAGGTCGACATGTAGCGCATTGGCCGAGGTGGTTAAATATGTTGGCCAGGCATTGCTTGAGGCCCTGAATTGTACAACAAGCACATTTTTAAGGTTCCAGAATTGGCTACAGCAAGTGAGTGGTAATAAGTTGACAAATTATGCCATTCATTTCAGGTCTTGCCTGTTCAGAACAAACTCAAGTCGCAGTAATGATTGCCACGTGTAGTTTAGCAGGTTCAAAATTCTTCTGTAGACTTTACACTGTAATTTATCAAGGATGGTGGAAAATTTCCAAGGGTAGGCTTGTTGGCTGAAGGAGATGGATGGCAACATTGCCTTTGTTACTTTTATGACTGCTTCAGCCGAGGGGCTCCAGAGATGATTATAAAGTTTACAAAGTGTGAATGTGACTGCTGCAGCTTTCTTTACCAAATGCTGTATATGAGTGTTGGCCTGGCAATTTTCTGTGAACCATATTCCTAGATAGTTGTGTTTAGGCGTGTTTTCAAATTTTTGGTGGCCAAGTCTCCATGACTGCTTGGATTTGTGCTTATATTTTCCAAAGACCAGGACCTTGGATTTCGTGGCATTTACAGTCAGCTTGCTACTTTGATTGTATAGAGTCAGCTGATCCATTGCACGTTGCTTACCAATTTTAGTGTAATCCAAAATAATCAGATTTTCTGCATATTAAAGGACTGGGAAGGCTGTAAGACTTGATCTTAGGTGGAACAGATCTGGCTTTGGTTATTGTTTTGTTAAGGTCTGCTCTGGAAAGGTTAAAATAAATAGGGGCTAACACACAAGTTTGTTTAAGGCCCTGTATGGTTGGTATTTGTGCTGTAGCCGCATTTCCGTTCCATAGTTTGATCCGAACTCATGTTGGAATAGAGGGAAATGATTGCTTTTAAAAGGGATTCAGCAATGCCTCATCATGCAAGCTTGGACCATAGTTTGTCACGGTCCAAGGAATCAAATGCAGCAGAATAATGTATGAAACAGGCAAAGATGGGTGGACTAACAATTTGGGAGGAGTGATGGACAAGATAGGATAAAGTGACTATGTTGTCTATGGTAGATTCATTTTGTCTGAAGCCTGTTTGGTAGTAGGGGATTACATTTTCGTGTGATGCCCATGCCTCTACTTCATGCAGGAGAATTGTTTCAGCCTTTTGTATGGATGGGACGCAGAATGGATTCTCTCCAGGACTGCAGGACTTGAGCTGCCTGAAAGAACAGGTTAAATAGCAAAGTAAGGATGTTAGACCTTAGTCTGGATCAGTCCTGAATATGGATCCTGGCCAGTCAATAAGGCCAGGAACACCATTCTCTATGATGTATTTCAAGACCTTGGCGACCACATTTTTGCAAAAGGGGCTTGGGTCCTTGCAAGAATAATTTTTTGGTGAGCACTCCAGGTTGTTTCTCCCATCTGAGTCCAGCTGATACAGACAGGGACAGCAGTTTGCCCCAGTTGGGGCACCAGCAACAGGCCTGGAGGCATGGGTGTTGGCTGTACAGTTTTCCAGGTTCTTGCAACCATCTAGTTGTGGGCTGTGCTCCTAACACACTTGCTCTTATATGAAAAACCTGTGTGAAATATGTCAAAGATAGTGAATGTGCGTAGGCATTGATCATGGGAAATGTAGCCCAGATTGGTCAAGGGAAATGTGTAGAGGTGTAGCTCAATGACGTAATGGTGTAAACTAATCGCTAGTGACACTATAATGCTGGATTACCTTCTGCAGTTAGTTGATGGTGTAATGTCTTCAAGTGTAATTTAGCACGATCACTGTTTTTACTATCCAGATCCATTGCCAGAAATAAAAGTGAGAAATTTAAATTTACCTCATGACTTCACTTACATCCCATGGCAAAATACATCTCCACTACGTATTTTTAAAACAGATTTAGTCATTCTTGACTTATTATGGCTTGAAAAAGGTAGATAGATAAATATAGGCCTTGGTCTGGTGGAGAGCTGCAGCTATAAACTTAAATAATAAATAGAAGACTAACGAAAACAGGGGTCATTCTGCCTCATTGTGATAAATAATGTCTCAGTTGCTAATATGTAGAATTTGTACTATGTAATGGTGTTGCATTTCTCTTGGTAAAAGTATGTTGAGTAATGAACAGTAATTGTCTTGGTTTGGCTTGCGTCACAGTAGCTGAGTCCAGCCTTGACTTAAACACTTTGACTTGCCAGTACCACCACCCAGAGTACGACAATGTTATTTCCATTTTGCATCCAAAAAAGCTTCCTAGAATATGTCACAATGTGCAAACACTTGACAGGCAGAGAATTTACAACAAATGTAATGTAAAGAGAGATCCCAAACTGGTCCATCTCCTTGAATTGTCCAGACTATCCTGAAATTGTCAAACAGGCAGATCACCACACAGCAACAAAAAAAAAAAATTAAATCTATGGTTTATTATTTTTACAAAAAATGGTAAGTGATAGATTTAAAAAATGATAAGTTTTAAAAGCAACAATCTTTCAGAATCTACACTGCAAAGCAGCTAAAATGTTTTTTAAGCTTACATGCCCGGATGCAGTGGTGTGTCGAGGTATCTAGTGAAGTATCTAAAATAAGTAACTTGATTTACAGTTAATTTTTCACAAAACATTTGATTTTTTTGCATTTCGATTTGGGATTAAAAAGGAGTTTACAGCAGGAGAGGCGAACTAAAAGAAATAATTCAGAAACAAGTCAAGGAAGAATAAGCAATTGAGTGTCAGGTGTGGCGAAATGCGTTGCACAGAGGATTTTAGGGGATGCTTGACATTTTAAAAAATACATTTAAAAATACTGAAAGAGCCACCATTAAAAAACACATATCTCCGAACACAGAAAATATGAAGTTACTGATTGTACCAAATTTATTGTAATTGTGACTAAATATTTCTCCTTAATAGATTCCGGTCACACGCATTACTTAATTTGTGTTATAGAGCTGTTCTTTCTCAACTAAGAAGAAAGGAGAGTAATGGGTCATTTAATTTAAAATGGCACAGACAAAAAACAGCTCTCATGCGAGACTATCGCAACTCAATTTCTTCCAAAGTCTACTCTGTCTGAGGTGTTTTACCAGACAGCTGGTAGATTTTTAAATAGGAAACTCAATTTTTTTTCTTTATTCTGGCATGTCTAAGAGGGGGTGGCTGCCTTGCGGCTGGACGAATGAGAATATAATTGATGTCAAACAACATGTGGAGCTGGGGTAGCAGTCACAAGCTTGTCTTTTTGTTCTAGAACCTCTTTTCGTGACAAGAGGAATTCAAAACAAATTTGATCCTTTGAATTTATACATGGAAGATTGCTTTTAGGCACGTTTGAGGTATCTCTTTTCCTTCAACCGTCTTCTTCGGAAGAACCATCCCTCAGTGTGCTGCCAAACAAAAGAAGATTGTAGTAGGTTTCTGGCCCAAATGAAGGATAATAGCCACTGTGGTAGAAAGGGAAGTAGGAACCATATTGAGGAATGTAGTATGGGACCTCGTGGTGCCTGATAGTTGGGATATAGCTTCTGAAAGGAACAAAAGGAGGCAAGTAGTAAAGCCTGGATTCCTCTTCTGTCACAGCTACCTGAGGCTTCTTCTTGGTTGTGGGAATTAATTTGATGTCAGTTGCTTCTCGCCTTGTGGTTGCTGCTTTGGTTGTGGTCCTGGCGGCTGCTTTAGTTGCTGGTGGAGCAATGACTGTGGGCATTGGAGAGGTAAGGTCAATGATTTGGCAGTTCACTTTAGTTGACTCAAAGCTGGTCAACCATGTGTCATAGGGGCTCGATCTTTTTCTCAATACTAGAAGACAGAAAAATATTGTTAAGAATCAACGAGTTAACATTCCCAGGTTTGCATTTGTATACTTTACAAAGGTCAACAAGATTGTATTAATGGGATTTAATTTTTTGTCCTGAGAAGCAAAACCTAATTGCAGTTTCCTTCTGATTTTGAGAACATACCTATGTACTCTTTGGTCAGATTTCAAAATCATCAATCTGAATTAGTCACAATGTGACCTACCTCCTTACTACTTATGAGATAGGCTTCAAATTGCAACTTACTCACATTGGAAACCATCACAGCGATTGTCGTCTGGTAGGGTCTGCAGATCACCATGCCTGCAATTGAATTTCAATATGTGTTGTTTAAGTAGCCCGTTTTCCTTAAAGTAAAGAGGGCTGCATTAAAAATGTTCTTAGAAAGTATGTTTGACAGTTGCAGGAGCCCCCTGCACCACTAACCACCCACTTACAAAGAAACTTTTTCTTGGAGCTCCTTCCCCTTTCCAAGTGGGTTGCCACCTCCTTTGACAAATCAGTCACCTGTCAATGGTTTGCAACCAAAACAGTAGTTGCAAACACTGAAACATATAATTCCAAATTGCAGTTTAGAAGATACACCCCAAACATGGCCCTTCCAAATTGCAATGTAGTATGCATTCCTAAACCCCAATTGTGATTCGAGAAGCACATACCAAGTCCCAAAATGGGTTTAATGCATACTAAAAAGCCATTTAGTGGTTTCAAAATTTGTGACCTAGTGAATCTTATGACTGCTAAATAGCTGCATACATCTAGATCCTTCTGCACCACATCTTTAAATTTGGAGAGACCTGCAAAATGTGCAAGCCTGATGATAGTTTCACTGCACAGCTGACATTTTTCGACCTAAATATTCTATTCATGTTCACTCTGAAATTAAAAGCTAGAAGCTAAAGCAGAAGTATATTTGTTTTATTTCCATATAGACTTAGATATATCTTGATAACAAAAAGAACCCAACAAAAATACATTTTAAGAAAGGAATAGTATGGCCATATTGTTTTACATCACAAATCTGTTTCCAACAGCTCAGTTACTGATTTTCCCTGAATTAAAACATCTTTTCAATGGCGGTTCATGTGATGAATCCCCCCCACCCCCCACACCCCCCTGGTGGACAAGATCAGATGGTCGATCCCACTCATATTTAGCCTATACCATTTGTAATGAACTCTTTCCTTTCATTGAAAAGTTCCTGATTTCCTCCCGGAGTGAGGGTGACCATCGTCCACAAATTGTATCCATCAAATCTAGATTTCCTGTACACGATGTCATGCGGGCAGTGGGTGGCAGTGTTTGCTCCGAGTCACTAAAGCATATAAAATAGAATGCTTCTATTGGCGGTATAGTATTGACTGAATGTATTAACTTTTTTGACTCTGAGGGATTGGGTTGTGTGTCCCAAACTAAGTTATGGGTTAAACTCTCTTGCTTTTTATAGTCAAGGCTCCATCAATCTGCGCATAACTGCGCCCCATCCCGGTCCTCTGTCATCCAGGGAAACGAGGAATCTAAAGAAAGCACGTAATAGGTTGGCACAGGGAATTAGAAAAAGCCCCGATTCTGAGTGTTTATTTACTGAATACAAACAACTGAGGAAAGATTATAGGAAGGCTGTTTACGATGACCATCAGACCTATCTTAACCAGTTTTGGGTTAAACTTTTAAGTGCAAGTAAGGTTCCAAATTCCACGAAATTTGGGTCCCTTATCAACAATCTCAATAGCAACCAAAGGGCCATTGGCGCTGTCATTATTTCAGGAGACTGGATGTCTTACTTGACTACCCACTTCTCCGCTAGCGAGCAGGATGTGAAACTGTTGGATGAGGGGGCCCATAGTTCTACTTCTGCTTTGTTTAAGACGTATTCCTTGTTTACAGGGTCTTCAATTCCCTCGCAGGGAGTGAAGAAGTTCTTTCAATTATGTCTCCCTCTGGCACTGTTCAAGCAGGATCCTCTTTTTTGGGCGTACCAACTCGCTCATCTGTTTGAGCACTGCCTCGTGACTTCAACAATTCCTGAGTCCTGACGTGGTGCCATTCGTCATCCTCTATATAAAAGTGGTTCAAGGTCAGACCCGCCAATTATAGGATGATAGCCCTGCTGGACAATGAGGCCAAGTACTATGCTAGCCTTTTGTTGCAAGATCTCTGTGCCTGGGCAGAATCAAAGGCTTTAATTCCCATTGTCCAAACAGGGTTTTCTGCTGGCTCAGGCACTTCAACTAATTTATTAGCACTTTCTATTCTGATTGACAGGGCGATTTTGTCAGGTATGATGCTTAATTGTTGTTTTGTGGATTTTAAGGTGGCATTTGATCAGATCCCACAGAGTGCCCTGTGGGCCAAACTAAAAAACTGGGGCATCCCTCCAGTACCCCTGGGTGCTATCATAGAACTCCATACAAACACCTGGGTCCGCATTAAGCTTGGTGATGGGTGCTCCCTCTCTAGAAAAATTCCCACCACCCGTGGTGTGAAACAGGGTTGTGTACTTGCTCCCCTTCTTTTTAATCTGTTCAATGCAGACATGTCAAGGTCTCTTGACGCTGTCAACTCCCATCCCCCCAAGATTGGTGGCTTTAGGCTCAGTCATCTGCTTTATGCCGACGATCTTGCATTATTTCGTTGCACTAAGATTGGCCTTCAACGGCTGCTTAACCAACTTGCATCTTATACTTCTGTGAATTAATTGGAAGTTAATTTTCTCCAAATTTTGGAGGAAAAAACACTTGGGCTTTAGCTGGTACTATAAAAGCTGTAAACTTGTTTCCGACCAGTGTTACAAATGTTTAGAGGTACACTTTGATTCCAGGGGCAGTTTTGTTAAACATAAGAAGGAAATTGAGCTCAAAGCTGTGACACTGCAGGTAGCTTTCTCTAAATTCTCTAAAGTTTTAAAGGGGCCGACCTGTCTTCCCTTAATGGAAGTTATGAGAGCAAAGTTTATCCTGTTGCTGGCCTATGGTCAAGAAATTTTAATTGGGTAAAGGCTCTTGCCTATTAAATAGGCTGGTCAATACAATCTACAAGAGAGTCTTTCATGTTCCGCGCCTGGCTTCACTCGCGCAGGTACGGTTGGAATTTGGGCTTTCGGATTTGGTGGCAGTTGGTGCTGGTGCTTTTTTGAAGCTTTGTTATAAATTGCTTCAGGCCACGGATGGTCATCTGGAGGCAGTCTTGTGGCACAAAATTAGTGAGTTGAAATCAAAGGTTACTAATTCTTATTTCATGGTTGAATGTAAACGGCGACTAGATGCTGGCGATCTTTGGCCAAGTAATCCCTCCTATTCTCTCTTTAAACTAGATGTAAAGAGGCTTATTCAACTGTATTCGTACCACTCTGACTGTTCCCTCCTCGTTCAACGGAAGCATGCCTGGGCAGTAATTGAATCCTTTAAGCCAGGTATGTCTTCTAGATTTTTCTCCTGCTCCTATGGGTTTTGGTTGAAAAAGGCCTTTATGGCCTTAAGGATGGGCAAATGTTTTTTTTTTTAAAACATCTACCCCAATGGCAGCTATCCTCAGGGGAAGGTGCGACATGCAGAGGCTGTAGTAATGCTGACACAACTATTGATCATGTGGTTTGCCTGTGCCCAGCTTTAATAAAGGAGCGTAGATTCTTGCTTCAGAGAAAATGGAATGAACTGGGAATTTGCTCCTATCGACAGGCTATCATCCAGTATTTGGACCCAGCCAATCCCATGCTAAATGTGTTATTAACTAAATTTATTAAAACTGCACAATCCAAATTCAGTGGCACTGCAAGCAATGTACAGGTATAATTGGAATTTCTTCTACGCTCTTGCCATATTGCCCGTTATTGGTCAGACCGTGGAGTTCCAAAAGCATATTTTGTATTTAATGTAATTACTATTTAATGCACCACGCACTTTAGGGTTGTGCCTTATGTGTTTAGTCTTTTTATGCATTATGCGGGGTTCTGAGCTGGGTGGTTTGTTTTATTTTCATATTTCAGGATTGTCTTACATTTCAGGAAGGAATGTCTTTTTTTTTAATGTGTCATGTGTGTTTAAATCAAGGCGTGTTTTTAGCATGAATTCAGTTTTTTATTGTATTTATTCTCGATTGCTTTTTTTGCTCGTTATTTGTATTAGATTTTATTATCTGTACAATAAATTATTCATTCATTCAACTCTTTTTCAGTGGGAAGCCAAACTAAACTTTAAATAGCAGCAGTTTTCTGATTACAAGCTCTACTTATCGTATATCTGTCAAATTCCATCCTTAAAAAAGCATGTGATTAAAGTTCTTGTTATCAATTATGTTTGACCAGTGCCTTGAAGTCACTCTGCAAATGTAAATTGGAAGTACCCATATTTGGCGATGCAAGGTCCACCATACTAGATATAGTTGGTGGAATAACGGTCATTGAGACTCTAAATAGGATAGCCATTCCTCTACTCCCACAGACGACACGTCCAATAAGGCCAAGTCTAGATAAGTCCCTTGTTTTAATAAAGTAAGATTGATGTTATTGCTGGCTGGTGAACTAAATGATAGAGCACAAAGGGAAGAGTGTGGGCAGACATAATAATGTCAATGTGTTTTCTAAGAATCTACGTGAGGAAAAGTCAGTGTTTATTAAGCAGTATCTGTGGGGGCTAGTAGTGTTTTACCACAGGTGCTCCATGACCTTCAGTACTACTGCTCTCCAACTGGATAACAACTTAAATAATTTTGTACAATTGATCATTTGATTCTCCAAGTGTGGCAAGGATGAGCAATCAAGGGATACACCAAGAGGTGCTAGTGGGATTTGGAACTGAGATGATGAATGGCACAATTAACATCCAATCAGAGCTAAACAACTGGAAAATACGTGGCCTTAAAATTACAGGTAAGGTACAATGACATTGAAACTTGTGAATTTAAAAAGCTGAGAGTCGTGGAGCAAATAGAAGGTCCAAGCACGTTCTGCAGCCCAGATACAATGCCAGCACAATTACTGTGGCTATGTGTTAAAGACCTGGGAAAACAAATAACACAGGTCTATGGGCAACTACATTACATTA
Source organism: Pleurodeles waltl (assembly GCF_031143425.1). NCBI lineage: Eukaryota > Metazoa > Chordata > Amphibia > Caudata > Salamandridae > Pleurodeles > Pleurodeles waltl. Next base: position 997,301,395 of record NC_090436.1, read on the forward strand.
TGAAGGAATGATTATGTTTTAGGAACTAAAGAGCCAATACACACATTTCAAGTGTCTCAGTAGCCAGTGACGGGGAACATGAGATTCAGCAATTGGTTTCCAAGAAAGATACACATGTTGGTAACAAACTAGTTAAGAGCCAAACAGGTCTTGGAATTACAGTTCTGATGGAGGTGAGCTGTCCCACAGAGCATGCCGAAGAGGGTATCAATAAAATAAAGCGCTTGTATCTCAAAGGTATCGAGCTGCAATCCAAATATTTAGTTCATCTGGACACCCTCTAATGCCTGGGGTACCCACTTGATCCACCAAATCATCAGTTAGTCCTGATGGAACTATTAGAGCCCGACAATGACATCAAATAAGGAACCGTAACAGCTAGACCGAAGATACAAATGGTTCCTTCCAGAATCGGAGCAACTGACCATTTCCACTAAGTCACCGCCCTAAGCCTAGAAAAATGAGGAAAAATATTAGTATCCTCACGGGCTGGTAGACAGAAGATACAGACTTCACACAAAGTGGTAGCGGGGTAGGGAGCAGGGATGAAGTAGGCTGACCAAACCTACAGTCGTGGAATACTCCTTTCAGGTTCCTAATCTTCGTGATGGTACAGAAGTTCTTGGATAATGATAACACAGAAGTACTGGAACCCAACGGATACTCAGCCAAATTCTGGCGCTTCCTTTGCCCCTAAAATGGTCCTTTGTTACTGCACATGTTCAATGAGACCTAGGACCGAACTGAGCTGTCCCAAGATCTACGAGTGGCGGAGATAGTTGTGATGCTGAAATCCGGCCTGCCAGGCACCAAATGCGAAGAATACAGGCTACTATCTATGCTGAACACTGAGGCTCAGATCTGTCCTAAGATGCTGGTTACTCGGCTTGGGTAGTTTCTCAGTTAATTCAGCCTGACCAATCTGGATTTATGCCCCATCGGGCTACCAGGCATAACAAAGAGGGTTTACAATGCCCAACAGCTTAGCCAGAAACTGCCAGGTCACCAAGCACTATTCATGGTCGACTTTCAAAAAGCATTTAACACAGCCAACTGGGTTGATATGGGTTTGGCCCGCACTTCATTAGTTATATCCACCTGCTATATACAAACCTGATGGCACAGGTGCAGGTTGGAGGGACCATCTCCACTTGGTTTAACATCTAGAGGGGGACTTGCCAGGGCTGCCCCCTTTTCCCTATACTAATTGTGCTTCCCATAGAGCAATTGGCGGCCTAGGTGTTGGTGGACATTTTGTTTCAGGGATTCCAATGGGGGGTGAGTGACAAGATATCCCTCCAAGCAGACAATGTTCTGCTATTCCTGGGTAGGCCAGAGGAGTCGGCTCCTGCACCTTCCAAATACTGCAGACCTTTGGGGCCTACTCAGGTCTCTGTATGAATGAGGCCAAGTCAGCTTTGTTCCCTGTTGCTTCTTGCCCCGTCTGCACCCTGGGCACCCGGGTTGAGGATACTGCCAAATGGATTTAAGTACCTCAGAGTGTTTATTACACTAGATAGGATCAGTGCCTATAGGTTCGACTTACACTTGTTGATCCAAGGAATGGAGAAGGATACAAAATATTGGTCCACCCTGCCACTATCCCTGATGGGGAGCTGGGCCCTTTCTTTTCAAACTGGCAGCCAGGGGTGGGGAATTTATATCACCTGAGGCCCAAGCCATGTGGATTTCATTCATGGGCATGAAGTTTTAAAGTCTAGTTTGTTCTACAGGTAACTAGACATTAAATTACTGCAAGCAAACACAGAGCTATGGAAGCCTGATGCTCCCAGCTTCTCAGTGTTTCAGAAACAATTCCCAACCATGTGGGGGAATACTTGAGGGCCTGTGATTGGCCAGATGTGACGACTGTTCTCAAGTTGTAGACTGGGTGGAGGAACAATGTGCCCTCCCCCAGATAAAACATCTCCTGTTGCTAGAACTGCCTAGGAATAGGCTCACAGGGATCACTGAGCATTCTGTCCTCCTTTTACTCAGATATTGATGTGCTCCTACCCTGGATCCGGAAATCCTTGTAAAAACTGCAAGTAAGGGGAAGCCAATGCAGTGCCCTCCATTAGGGCTCCAGCATTGACATTTACATGTCTGGGGAGGGAATGTGGCCTCTCATCCCTGCCCTTCGAGTTCCTGCAATAAGCTGTTTTTTTTATTATACTTTAAATGCCAGCCCTGGGGCCATTTCTCATACCTTTGTGATTCCACGTTTTTCCTGCCCGTTGTATCTGGACACTACTCCATGCTTTTTGTTCGCCCTGGACCTCACATACCTCTCAGTGCCAATGACGCTTTCAGTCAGGCTGTACCACTCAGTCCAGCTGGTTTCAGCTACTTACTGTGCAACACTACTGTGGAACACTAGCGTTCTCAGATTTTTGTCCAGACATAGGCCCTCATTACAACCCTGGCGGTGTTAAAGCGGCAGTAATACCGCCAACAGGCCAGCGGCAAAAAAATGGGATTACGACCGTGGCGGAAACCGCCAACATAGACAGCCACTTTAACAATCCGACCGCCACGGCGGTACCAACAAACAGCGCGGCGGACACCGCCAACAGACAGGCGGGAGACAATGTACCGCCCACCCTATCACAACACGCCTATCCGCCACCTTTTCTGGGGTGGAACCAATACGAATAAAAACACGGCGGAAACAGTACAAAGAAGGGAAAACACTCACCTCTCCACACCCCACGAGGAACCAGGACGCCATGGAGCCCGAATTGCAGATACTGCCGGCGATGGTCTTCCTGCTTCTCTATCAGGAGCTCCAACGACAGCGGAGACGACCACGGTGAGTACTGCACCTACAACAGAGGGGAGGGAAAAGAGAGTGACACACACACGCAACAGCCCCACCCTCACCCACAACACCATACACACAAATACATGCTGCAACATTACATATACACCTCCCCCCCCCGGAAGAACTCAAGGACAATAGGAAATGATTGTAACCATTGTAATCAATAAAAATCCATTAGTCAAAAGTCAAAATCCAGTATATACAATTATGTACACCAACTACACAAGTCTGGATAGTGCAACAATCATTGTCCGTGGGCCACTGGGCCCAAAATGCATGGGCGAGGCCCACACATGATACCTAACTCCAAACGGAGAGAACACTGGAGGGACATCAGATAGAAAATATACAGACACCTCAGGGAGAGAGGGAATCTCAGCCTGATGAACGCACGACACCACTGCTCCACGAGGGGGCTCCATGCCCATTGATGTATCCTGGGGAGTGCAAAGCCGCAGTCTCTCAAGTGGATGCCTTTCTCCACTGGTTCTGGAGCTTTGTGCCCAGAGTGCTTCATCCTGCCAAGGACAGAGGTAGTGGATGAGATACTCCACTGGTTCTGGAGGAGGCTTTATGCCCAGAGTGCTCCACGTGCATTGTGGCCGAACAATACACTTGCCTGGGTGTGTGTGCCACGAGATTGCCGAGGTACAGGTAGCATGATACGCCATGGAGGCAGAGACATACACCACACTGCTGCGGCTTCGCATTCCATATGCAGGTGACAACTGTGATGACAGTGATGCTTCATGGAAGCTGCCCAGGGTCCTGTAACTCACCACCAGCCTCGGACGGCTGACCACTGGGGATGGTAGCCATGTCTGCGGTAGTGCCACTGTCTGAGGATGTCGCGGGCCGCTGGCGGTGCTTGCGGCGGTGTCAGTCGCGGCGGTGCTGGCTGCGGTGTCAGTCGCGGCGGAGCTGGCGGCGGGGTCTGCGGTGGCGGTGCTGGTGGCGGGGTCTGTGGTGGCGGCGGGGTCTGTAGCGGCGGTGCTGGCTGCGGGGTCTGTGGCGGCGGTTCTGGCTGAGGGATCTGTGCCGGCAGTGCTGGCTGGGTGGCCTGTGGCAGTGCAGGTGGCGGTGCAGGTGGCTGTGTTCTCCGCCGTACAGGTTGGCATTGACGTGGACAGAAGGTGTGACACTGGTACGGGTAGATGGAGGGGGTTTGGGAGTGGAGGTAGAGGTAGTGGTTGTAGGAGGTGTATGTCTGCTGAATTTGGGTGAAGGTGCATGGGCTGGAGACTGTTGTGAGGTGGATGGCTGTTGGGTGGGTGTGAGCCGCGTTTGTGTACTTTGGGAGGAAGGCTCACAGACACAATGGTAGAGGACACTGGAGATGTGTGAATGGTAGTGGGGTGGTGAGTGCACGTGAGCGGTGTGTGGTGATGGGTGTGCTGGTGATGGAGGTAGTGGCTGAGAATGTAGTGCATGCAGGTGTGAGTGGAGGCGAGATTGGGAGGGAGGAGGGAGACGTGGAGGAGGGGAACACAGTGGGGGAAGTGGATGTTGGTATGTGTGCATGGGTATGATGCTTGTGTGAGTGCCTGTGGGATGTGTGGTGCTAATATTTGCCTGAGGCACCCTTGTGTGTTGATGTGTGTGCATGCTGGTCTGATGGTGTGCTTGGGATAGGCTGAGGTACAGGAGATTGGGTCTGGGTGGAGGAAGTTGGAGGGGGGAGGCTGGACACAGGGACAATGGCTGCCATCAGTGCTGAGGCCAGAGCATGAAATGCCCTCTGTTGGGCTGCCTGCCCAGAATGAATGCCCCCAGGTATGCATTTGTTTTTTGCAAATGCCTCTTAACACCCTGGATGGCATTCAGAATGGTAGACTGCCCAACAATGAGGGATCTCAGGAGGTCAATAGCCTTCTTACTGAGGGCAGCAGGGCTGACTGGGGCAGGGCCTGAGGTGACTGGGGCGAAGGAGATGGCCACCCTCCTGGGTGAGCGGGCACGGGACACACGCTGAGGGGCTGCTGGGAGGGCGGTGCTGGTAGGGGGGTGGCAGCTGTGCCTGTTGATGCGGGGGCACAGAGGGGCCCGCCACCGCAAGGGAGCTCCCATCAGAGGAGGAGTCGCTGTCACTGCTGTCTGCTCCTGTCCCCGCCGTGGAGCTCCCCTCGCCCTCCGTCCCACTGGTGGCTTTAGACTCCGTTGTTTCACCCTCCAGGGCCAAGTGAGATGCAGCTCCCTCCTGCTCCGGTGCCAATGCTCCTCCACCTGATGATGCTATCGCACAGAAGAACAGGGAGACCACAAAAAGGGGGGGGGAAAGGCAGAAGAAAGACATGTTCAGTGCATGCAACACCACTACCGTTGGCGAACACTACAGACACAGAAGCCCTCTGCACTACGTCATGCACTTATAGTTCCTAGATTAATCACATACCCATGGGGTACAAGGCCTAAGCCCGATTGCTGCACACATGGAAGTCACAGGAGCCTGACTAGGTGTAGATGGCACTAACCACTAGTGGGGTTGGGGTGCCACTGAGCCTGCCTCACAAGGGACCTTGCCTACCAAGCTCGTCCTGGCCTAGAGGAACCCACTGCCCACCTCCCCCACCCAGACACCTCGTAATGCGTGAAGAGTCAGCTGATTGAGAGTGTACTCACCCCCTTGTGGCTGCTGTGATGCCCTCAAGCACCCATCCAACTCCAGATACACGACCGCCAGGATCCGGAACATCAGGGTGGTCATGGTGCGATGGGCACCCCTCCCACATTGGGAGGCAATCCCCAGCTGGGCCTCCGCCGTCTTATTGCTCCAGCTGCAACGGTCCTCCCATCTTTTACTGCAGTGGGTGCTCCGTCTGTGGTGGACCCCCAGGGTCCGGACGTCCTTGGCGATGGCACGCCAAATAGCCTTCTTCTGGTAGGCGCTGACCTAGAGGAATAGTACAGGGGAAAAGGAAAATCTTTATCCGTCCGGACCGTCATACTTATTGGCCCACGTTCCCACCCTTGCCCACTCACCGTCCGCACATGCGGGCCTCAGTCCCCCCCCCCCCCCCCCCATTTATCTTCCATCCACACCACTCCAAACAGGCATTGCCCATGCAACATGCTCACAGTGTACTCACCTGTTTGTCTGGAGGACCATACAGTTGTGTGTACTGGGGGAGGACCCCATCTACTAGTTTCTCTAACTCCTCCGAAGTGAAGGCAGGGGCCCTTTACCCAGACACATGAGCCATCGTCGCTTCCAGACTGAGGTCACAGCAGCACTTGCAGTGTAGGTCCTCTCCTGTCAGGTATCAAGTGAGTGAACAGACCGAAAATGGCAGTCACGTCCGCGGCAGTGCGTACCGTCACCCCCAGCGTACATCCTCATTGGTTCCTCAGACACTTAGGGTCCAATGTTAACCAATGCAGGATTGTGACGCGGTCTTCCACCGCCCACCGCAACCGTGTACAACGCCAGCGCAGTTACCTCATATCCCCTTGTCCCACCTTACAGGTCAGGCAGCCGTCATTTCAGGGGGCCACATGGCATTAATATTAACTGCGTCACACCAATGTAGGCCTTGAAGACACACAGTAACAGGCACATTGCGGATTAATAAATGTGTGCAAATAACATTTTGTGATACCTTTGTGTTGGCTGACTCTCTGCTAGCTGTTCTCGTCCTGGGGCAGAGGATGAGATGGCGGCATCCTCCGGTGTACAGAGCGCTGGTGGACCTGTCGACAATGGAAGAGAGACACGTAATAGTCACCTACAGACTTGATCGCGCAACAATCCATGAACTGTGTGCCCAATTGGAGCCAGACCTGATGTCAGCTATCCGCCATCCCACAGGAAACACCCCTCTAGTGCAGGTCCTGTCAGTACTCCATTTCCTGGCAAGTGGTTCCTTTCAAACAACAGTGGCCATTGCATCAGGGGTGTCCCAGGCAATGTTCTCTAACATGTTGTCTGCCCTGCTGAAACACATGCGCAGCTACATTGTGTTCCCTCAGGTGGAGGATTTGCTGCCCACAGTGAAAGGTGACTTCTATGCCCTGGGACATACCCCCAACATCATAAGTGCTATTGATGGAACACATGTGGCCTTGGTACCCCCCGACAGGAGTGAACAGGTGTACAGAAACCGTAAGAGCTACCATTCTATGACTGTGCAGATGGTGTGTTTGGCCGATCAGTACATCTCCCATGTGAATGCCAAATTTCCTGGCTCAGTGCATGACGCTTACATTCTGAGGAATAGCAGCATTCCTTATGTGATGGGGCAACTCCAGAGGCACCGTGTGTGGCTAATAGGTGAGGACAAGGACCCTATACAGTGTGATTAGTTGTCTGGGTATGGGGTTGCCCCTACGGGTTTGTGTGTGTGTCTAACAGTTCTCCCTCGAAATTTGCAGGTGACTCTGGTTACCCCAACCTGTCATGGCTACTGACCCCAGTGAGAAATCCCAGGACAAGGGCAGAGGAACGCTACAATGAGGCACATGGGCGAACTAGGAGGGTGCCTCCATATGACAGGTTGTTCTCTCTACTACTCACCAAAGAAGGTGTGCCAGATCATCGTGGCCTCTTGTATGCTGCACAACCTGGCTTTGCGACGGCAGGTGCCTTTTCTGCAGGAGGATGGTCCAGCTGGTGGTCTTGTGGCAGCTGTGGAGCCTGTGGACAGTGAAGAAGAGGAAGCAGAAGAAGAGGATATCGACAACAGAAACAACATAATCATGCAATACTTCCAGTGAGACACAGGTAAGAAGATGTCACTGCCTCCCACATCTCATACTATTGTTGGAGCTAGCATAAGTCTGTCATTTTCACTCAGTGTATGGACCCGGACTTGTCACTTTGGCTTTCCATTTCACAGATGTGGGTCACACTTTGTGCCCTCTGCTATATTTCCTCCAGCCCTACAGCTGTGTTACATCGGTATGTGAAGAATTAAATTGACATTGCTATATTCCATGGTTATTGCAATTACACGTTTGTGAAAGCACAGACTGACTCCAGATTGTTTTGTGATTGAAGTGTGTGTATTTTTGTGCAAATAGGTGGAGGGGGTTATAAAATGGGCAGGGGTGATGGTGGAGGAATTTCCATGGCAGAGTCCAGTCTATTTGTTTCACAGGTGCATTGTCCAAAGGGGCATAGGAAGTGGAGCAATGGCAGTTGAAGGAGGGACAGGGTGACAAAGTGGGACAGAAGGGTGACATTCAGGCGAGGTCTCATTTCCTGGCGGGGGTCTTGGCAATGTTCTCTGTCTTGTTCCTGGATCTCAGGGACCATTTGCGGGGTGGTTCTCCATCTGCAGGGGGTGGGGTGCTGGTGTCGTGTTCCAGTGGCGGTGCCACCTGTCCACTAGCGCCGGCGGAGGTGGAGGGCTGTTCATCGTCCAGGCTAGTGTCAGGGGCCCCATGTTGTGCCACAGTGTCCCTCCTGGTGTTGACAAAGTCTTGCAGCACCCCTGCAAAGGTGACCAGGGTGTTGTTAATGGACTTCAGTTCCTCCCTGATCCCCAGATAGTGTTCCTCCTGCAGCCGCTGGGTATCCTGAAACTTGGCCAGTACCGTTGCCATCGCCTCCTGGGAATGGTGGTTGGCTCCCATGATGTTGGAGCGGGCCTCGTGGAGAGTGGGTTCCCTGGGCCTGTCCTCCCCCAGTCACACAGCAGTCCTCCCAGTTTCCCTGTTTTCCTGAGCCTCTATCCCCTGAACCATGTGCCCACTGCCACTGCCCCCAGGTCCCTGATTTTCTTGGGTTGGTGGGTTTGCCTGGGTTCCCTGTAGTGGTGGACACACTGCTGACTGATGTGACCTGGGGACACAGGGATGGGCCCACTGGGTGGGTGCTGTGCTGGTGTTTCCTGAGGGGGGAGGCTCTGTGGTGGCTTGTGCCAGTGTCAGGGGAACCGACTGTCCCGAGTTCCCTGATGGGCCGGGCTGGTCATCTTGATCCAGTTGTGCAGAGCTGTCATCACTGTGGGTCTCTTCTGTGGGGGGACTGGATATGTCTGGTACCTCCTGTCCGGCGACGTTGGGTTGGGGTCCTGCAGGGATGTAAAGGCATGATTACTGCATCTGTGTGTGCCATTGTGTGCAATGGGTGAGTGACCCTGTACTCCAGTGCTTGCATTCTTGTCTTGGTCCTTGTGTGATATTTGGTTTGGGGTCTGTGTGGGTATCTGTAGTGGACATGCTTTGGTGAGGGGTGTCCATGCTGTGGTGTTGCATGCAGGGCTTGGTGTTGGGATGGGTGGGTTGTGATAGTGGGGCATATGTGAGGTGTTGGAGTGATGGGGGTGAGGGTGAGAGTGAGAGTGGGAGTATGTGACGGCATTCAGGTAGGGTGGGGAATATAATAGTAAAGCTTTGACTTACCAGAGTCCATTCCTCCTGCTACTCTTGCGAGGCCCTCAGGATGCATGATCGCCAAGACTTGCTCCTCCCATGTTGTTAGTTGTGGGGGAGGAGGTGGGTGTCCATCGCCAGTCCTCTGTACTGCTACCTGGTGTCTTGCAACCATGGAACGCACCTTCCCCCGTAGGTCGTTCCACCTCTTCCTGATGTCATCCCGTGTTCTGGGGTGCTGTCCCACTGCGTTGACCCTGTTGACGATTCTGGGCCATAGCTCCATCTTCCTTGCAATGGAGGTGTGCTGCACCTGTAATCCGAATAGCTGTGGCTCTACCTAGACGATTTCCTCCACCATGACCCTGAGCTCCTCCTCAGAGAACCTGGGGTGTCTTTGAGGTGCCATGATGTGGTGTGGGTGATGTGTGAGGTGGTGTGTGTTGTGATGTGTGAGGGGATGTGTTGTTGAGGGCGTGGATGTTGTGTAAGTGATGGTGTTGTGTGTCTGTGGATGCTGGTGTTTTTTATGGTGGTGTCTCTCTGGCGTGGTATCAGAATTCTGGTATTAAGGGTTTGTGGGTGATGTGGGTGGGTGTTTTATATTGGATTGGGTGTGTGGGTGTGGTGTGTGTATGTGTGTGTATTTCGAATTGTCCAATGTGGTTGTGTTTTGTAAATGTGTGTGTATTTTGAGCGCGGCTGTGTGTACCGCCAATGGAATACCGCGGTTGAAAGACTGCCACATGCATTAGTGGGTCGTGATCGTGTGGGCGTATTCCTGCTGGCGTGACGGTGGAGGTTTTGTTATTGCCAGTTTATCACTGACCTTTGGTGTGGCAGACTGGTGTGGGTGTCTGGATTATGGCGGATTCCGAGCTGTGTGTCGTAATAGCTGTAGCGGAATTCCACGGCCGCAGCGGTATGTTGGCTGTCTTCTGCGCGGCGGTATGTGGCATTTACCGCCAGGGTTGTATTGAGGGCCATAGCTCCTTTTTTACCAACGGTAATCGGCACTGGGGTTCAGCTGCAGAAAGAGGTGTGACTCTGAATGATGCGCTGTTGTGGACATTTATAGATTGAGAGTGCTGGCTTTGCCCACTATCCACGCCTTGACAACTTGTCTTGAAAGTGCCCAGGTGTCTTTACTGCCATTCCCCTCGGGAGCCCTCCATCATCCACAGTTCTATAGACATGTTATCATACCTCATTGATGCCTCTTGCCGTTTGTTCTCATGCTGGCCTCTGACCTCATGACAGCATTAACCAGTTATCTGCTCTGTTCGGGTGCTCCTTAAATAAATCTTGCTCTTTTGAAGACACAGTTACAGACCCTGCAACTGTTTACACTTAATCATCCTTGAGTTGGCCTACATGTTCCGTGGTAGCTGCGTCTGCATTGTTCCCTTGTCAGCAGCATGCCCCCCCCAGGTTGAAGATCAAGTATACCCTGCACCCCATGCCTCTTTCCTCTCCATTTCAGTCTCTCCGTCTACCTTAATCTACCTTTGCAACAGGTTGTTTGCTGTGGCATTGCTCTGCTTATGGCACTGTCTGCTGCATCAAAACTAGGTTTGTCTGCAATTTGTGTGCCTGTGTGGAGTGTGTGTGTACGCACACACTTGAGTCTCCTAGACAAGAGGCCTGTCAAGCATAAGAATGTGTGTTTGTTTTTAATGTGCGTCTGCAGGAGACTGTGTGTCTGCAAGTTGGATGTGTGTGCATGCCAGAAGAGGGTAAATTTGTCTTAGCAGGTTGTGGGTGTTCTAATGTACCTTTCCAGGAGGCTGTGTGTCTGCAGGTTAGAGGTGTGTGAATGTGAAAAGAGGGTACATTTGTATTTGTGTGTCTGTAAGAGGTGTATCTGCAGAGTGCTTTGTGTGCCTACTTCTTTGCAGAGTGTCTGTCTTAGCAGATGTTCTCGGAGCTGTCAGAAACTCTTCTGGGCCTCCAGTCTCTGGAGAGATATTTAGGATAAGTATCTCAAAAACAGCAGCTCTTGAAGTCATTCTGCTCTGCCTCTCGGTTCAATATTAAGGAGAGCATAAGATGGGAGAGCCAGAAAAGCAAAAAGAGACCAGAGAAGGGAAATAAACTGAGTAACAAAACAAAAAGGTAGTAGATAAAGTAGATTGTAGTTATAAGCAAATATATGAAAGAAATTATTCAGGAGGAACCAGGGCTCGAAAATATGTACAGGAAAGGGAAAAGAATGAACATTATTTATAAATGAAAATAAAGTTGAATTGCATATTGTGTGTTAAAAATGTGATCTAGGTGCCTCAAGAATGCATCACATGCAGAAATGATCTGTAAATTATTGGTCCCAGGTTCTAATCATCCTCCTTTATAAAAGTGGGTAATGCACATAATGCATGGATCTATCAGTGTTACCTTTGTATCACAAGTACCAATTGTAATAAAGTAGCACCATTACAACTGCAATCCCAGTAGGAGCTTTGTATTAGGGTAAAGGGGTTAAAATGAGCAAACTTGAAAAATAAATTAAAACGTATTGAATTGCACCATTTCACACCCAAGACCACCTCAAACTGTTCAAACTCAAGGCACGTTTTTGCTATTATAGAAAGCTATGAACTTGTCTGTTTTGGTCTAAGAGTTAGATAATTAGTGGGAAAAGTGTATTTCTCTAAAGGGCAAGTAGATTTCTGAATCATTTTGCCCTTTAGGCAGGCAGATTTGTAAAAGAACTGCACACCCCTGTGGTAGCTCTGCCAAAACTCTTATATTAGCTTCAGAACTTTCCATTTGGCTGCTCCTTCTTCGTGAAGTTTAATGCCTTTCTGCAATCCCTGTTGTGGGGGCCCCACAGGTTTCCCTGGCGAAGTGCTGTCGACCAACATTTAAAGGGGGGTTGGCCACGCCAGACATACTTCTTTACTACTGGGCAGCTCAGATCCTCGTATTGAATGATTGGTGGTATAGCTGATTGGATAATCTGGCTTATGCCATGGAGGGGTGGGTCATGGGTAGTGCTAATCTACTTCACTTACTCTATGGAAGGGCACACCCCTTTCCACTACTTTCCACCACACAGGCTGTGCTGAAGTCGTAGACAGATGCACTTAGATCAATGAGATGGGCTGCCCAACATACGCTGGAGACCACATTGTGGCAGGAGCCCAGGCTTCTACAGGTGGTGACCCTTCATGGTTTTTCCGCCTGGGACATGATTGGAATCTCAGTACAGGGGGATGTCCTACAAGAGGGGCTGTTGAAATCCTTTTCAAATAATACACAAATCAAATTTGAAGGTCCATATCTCCCATCCTTGTAAATGCCCAGTTCTTGATTATTAGGTGGGTTATCAATAGGGGTATCATTCAAAGATGGCACCCAACTAGAACGCCGAGTAACAAGCTCTATAGGATTTATCCTGAGACCCTTCCTATCTAACAAAATTGATTATTGGCATTTACCTAAGAATGGAAGCTCTATCATGAACACATCTTTGCCTTGAGAAAGCCCTGGGTGAATTAACCAGGAGGGGGTGAAACACGTATCAGCTGTTTTCTACACGGAACATGATTCCTAAAGACATCGAAGTTTCATTACCCTTAATAAATGCTCGTAAACTGAATACAAGGATCCAAAGCATCATTATTGACTTCAAATTGAGGCACTTTATTATTATTTGATATTCTATATGTGTGAGCTATCTACCATTTCTTTGAAATCCTTTTCTGCAAACAGAATACGACCTCCACCTCTCTCAATTGTTTGGCTACCTTCAAATCAGATATGCGCTTCTGCCATACCTAAAGCAGAGGGGTATATCCCCAAATACTCCCCCTTAGAGGCCAAAGTGCTCCTGGCTAACATTAAAGAACATAAACTGTCCAATATTTACTAAACGTGCCTGCCAACATTGCCGGAATGAAGGAGGCATGGGAAACTGACTTAGGCACACTATATGATGCAGACTGGATAAATGTGGTGGCTGCCCCGAGAGAGACGGCGATGGCCTCTCAAGTTAGATTGATACAGTTCAAACTGCTACATCTGACATACCTCGTCCGGACTTGGCTATGTAGAATGGGATTAATCCCCTGAGGCTCCTGCTTGTCCTATGGCCACCCTAGGGGAGGGGAAGAGGGGAGCTGATGCACACCTTTTGGCACTGCCCTGCTCTCACAGCTTATTGGGACTTCAGTTTGGATACCATGGGGGAGATATTGGAGTGGCCTGTCCCTCGGGACCCTAAATTAATTATGCTGCATGTCACAGAGGGCATTGAGGAGAACATATACCATAGGGCATTCTTATGGATGGGGCTGAAAGGGACATTGCGCAGGATTGGAAAGCAGAGTCAGCTCCATCCATTACTAAATGGGAAAAAGCATGGATCACTGTATTGCATTGGAACAGCCGATCTACCAAGCGCAAGGCTTCCCAAAAAGACACCAAAGGATTTGGCAGGGTTGGGCTGATCTCATAGGCATCATCTTAAAGCCATGCCAGATGCCGCCCAGGTCCCTACACGGGCACCCACAGTCCCGCACGGAAGAACATGGTAGAGCATCACTGGAACATTATTTTCTGGACCTCGCTGATGGGAACAAGGAGACACTTTTCAAATGGTTACACTATTGATGTGATGCATTGTGTATTCTGTGATGGAATACTAAATTATGTCTATAATACTTACATTGTATGTTGTGTGGGTATGGTTGGGGTGTTACAAAAAAATCAATAAAAAGTAAAAAAAAAACAATTATGACAACTTAGTTTCAAGTTCCTCTAAGCTCCAGCACTGCTCAGTCCCTCAAGACATAGGCTGAAGCTGTCTGGGTTTGCGTTCTGCATCGTTTTGGGGAGGGAGATGTGCCTCACCAAGCAAAATCACCTAATTTCCCATGGTTCAGAACCAAGACACTTCCAGATTCTAGGAGTGGTACTATCCATTGTAGAGTACAAGAAGTGGAATCCCTTCTCCGGCAAATATCTTTATAAGTTGGTGCAAAGTATTTGGATGGGGCCAGTATCCTCATTTGGGAGCACTGACGGAAGACATGGTTCCAGAAAAGCTGAAGTTGGACTGAGATCATCTTCTTGTGCATTTTACTTTAAGGAAGCCCAAGTTGAGCTATGGCAAAAGGTCACTTAGTCATTCACCAAAACTTGGCACACAGGTTTGTTGGTTGCAAGGCATCACACAAAACAACACAACACAACACAAAGGTGGACAGCCCCATTACTGTAACTGCAAAGATGCTGGTCCATCAGGAACTGAATGTGCTGACACCCATACTTGTATGGTAAAAAACTACATACAGTGCACATTGCTAGATTAGCTGGAGCCATCCAAACCAAAACAGCATTTTAAATTTTAAATACATTTTCTGTGTAAGAAAATAGCATTTTTAATTTAAAAAATATATATTTATAAGGCCTAAGATGTACAGCTATGCTAAATGTTTCCACATAGACATTGGTTAAATGTACTGTTGCATTGCTTTCTTTTCGGGCCATCATTTGCAGTACCCTATGAAGCAATGTTTCTGCATCTCTGTGCCTTCCTTACAAAATGTGTCATAGTTATATTTCCAAAAGCGAACTGTATCACTGTATCACAGAAGCCACTATGAGGGAGGACCTCATTTAGATGTTGGGGGTAATGGTCCTCCTATCGGTTTTTCTGACTGCAAACCTGCCCGCCGTCTTGGCATTCCACCTGCCAGATTTAGATGTTGGTGGTCCCATAGGTGCACCCCAGCCAAGTCTTGCTGATGCCCCCAAAGAATCCTATTCGCCATCAAAGGCACCATAGGAAATAGTGGCTGACGGCGGGACTCCAGCTACACTTACCACAAGCAGATTTAGATCTGTCTTTCTGCCAAGGTAAAAGTGGCAGTCCGACCTCCAAGTCTGAAGCTGGTGGACTGGGGGAAATGGGTGAAACCCCACTTTTTTTTCCCCATTCGACTTCTGTTTTCGACCCAATGACGCTGCTGCCACGGGACCACAGAGAAAACACGACCGTATGCCACTGGACATGAAGGTGGAGAACCTGCATTTGCTGTGTACATTGGGGGGGGGAAGAAACTGCACAGGTGCACGGGTCCACTACAGACACATACATGTGACAGTAATGTTTTAAAGTTACTCTCTCGTGTCTATGTCAGAGACACAAGTGGGTCAGACACGGTTGAGAACACACTGGTACACAACACATATCGCACACCTACACAACTGCCATTATGGTGCCAATGTTCATTGGCAAGTAAATGCTGGCACCACAATGAAGGTATATTCACATCTGTCAACTGTGTTCATATGTGCACAGTGCCAGGGGACCTCTACCTGTCATGTTTTGCTGCGAGTTGTGTGTGTGAGTCAGTATGTGTATGTGTGGGTGCGATGCAATTGGCTGGGTGAGGTGAATGGAGCTGGAGTGGGGGATGTGTTTGCGTCAGTATGTGTGCCACTTGCATATGGCATTGATTTGGTATATGATGTGTTGTGTTGCTGTGTGCAACATTCAAATGAGTAGTGTTCTGTGCTGGTCATTGTCGCGATGTGTGTAGTTGTGCTTGTATGTGCATGCATTTGTGTAGATGAGTGTGTATGTGTTGGTTGTTGTGGTTGTGTTCTGTGTGATGCAGGGGGACGCATGCGATACAGGTAAAGTGTGTGTGACTTACCTCTATTCCGTAGCCACTGCCATTGTCCACTGTCCTCTGGGTCCCGTGATGTCCTCCATCTGGCAGTACACTGCAGGTCTATAACATCTACATACAGCAGGCGAAGACTGTTGACTTGCCGGTCTTCTCGGGTCCGCCGCGGCATGGTGGTGGGACCACCAAGACCGAAATCAGGCCAAAGTATTTACAAACTAGGTACAGTAAGACCAACCTAGTTCATATACCTGAGGGACAGACTGTTTCTATAGTTTACAAGTTTCACATGTATTCTCCAGTTGAAGCATGTTTTTCTTCCATTGAAAAGATTTTTGCAGCTGTTCAAAGAGCTATCTTGAAGGAGCACCCCTTGGCAGAGGGGCAAATAATGATTGTGGTGTCTTCCATACTGGCACTAGAGGCAGCCACCAAGGGAAGCATTCCTAATGCTTGTGTCCTACACCCACTGTGGGTGCAGTGGGCCTCTTCCTTAATTTCTGTAGATGGAAAGTTTCAGATGATCCTACCCGTGTTGTTCATATTGGACAAAAGTCTGTGGACAAAGGGTGGGATAATCCAAAAGGATGTATTTTATATGGATGGCTCGGCTTAACCAGTGGTAGGAACAAAATATAAGTACTCCACAGCCTGTGTGGCAGTTCAAGGTGTAGTAAAAGATTGTGAATTACGTCTGTAGCACACCTACACTAAGATCTTGCCCAACAGCACAGCACAACATGCAGAACTTCATTACCTGTTACTTGAATTACAGAGGCTAATCCGCCAGATCCTACACTCATAGTGTTGAATTCATCCTTCTGTGTGCAAGAATACAAAGTTGATTTGCAACATTTGCACTTAAACAAATTAAAGTATTCATAAGGAAAGCGTATTAAATATAAACAACTCTGGGAACGGTAAACTGTCTTACAAGATAAGCTTCCATTGGCCCACGTGAGGCACACATTGGGCCATAAGAG
This sequence comes from Pleurodeles waltl, assembly GCF_031143425.1. NCBI lineage: Eukaryota > Metazoa > Chordata > Amphibia > Caudata > Salamandridae > Pleurodeles > Pleurodeles waltl. The sequence continues at coordinate 997,318,152 of NC_090436.1, forward strand.
TGATGGATTACATGGTAAAGGAAACAATGCTGCTGATTTTGCTGCCAAAGATGCAATTCACACTGCAACAGTAGCAGCCTTAACCAGATCCCAAATGAAGATTGACAGATATTTTAACAGCCATCCGTACCACCAAATAGGTTATAAAGCCTCCTGCAGGCTTTCCTCCTAAATATTCCTAAACGCTTTATTCAGGCAACACTCCTGTAGTCACTCTATCAGGCTTGGGGACCAGCTAATACCTAATGAGCTGTCCAGATTAGATCTAATTAATCCCCTGGGAGGGGAGTTGGCATCTGTCCATGCAGGGATTAATGCAACTGTAGCTGTGCTACATCAACGCTACTGATGGCCTTGTTTGTATAAACAAGCTAGAGACTATCTCAAGAAGTGTGACATTTGTCAACAGATAAAACCGTGTACTGTTCAGAGACCCCTGCCAACTTCCCTCGTGGACTCCAAAATCCTGAGCAGGGTAATTTGGACCATATTGTCCCAATAAATTCTATTAACATATTGCTAGCCTTTGATTTGTATTCTTGATCCCTATTGGTGTGGTCACAAAGAAGTGCAAGTGCTTCCACGGTTATAAAGGATTTTCAGTGTCTGGTAGCAATGGGAGCAGTACATTCATTTCACTCAAATAATGGTCCTGTGTTCACCTCCAAGGCCTACAGGGATACTATGTCTGTACTATGAGATTACATGCTATTCAGCAACCCATTTGGAGCCGAGTCCAGTGGGTTTGTTGAGCATGCGAACGTCATGATTAACAAACCTTAACTGCTAGGGTACTAAGTTCTTGGTTGGTACCAAAATCTGTAAGGAGTCCAGAGAGCATTAAATAAATTGCCTAGATGAGTATTTGGGGGAAACACTCCATACACGGTTCTCTTCAGAGCTCCTATGCATGTGCCTGAGCTAAATAATCTTGGGAAGTTGGCAGATGAAGAAACATTTGCCCTGGAAAAAAGTTTGTCTGTCTTAAAAGGTATCCAAGAGGTCAGAGACAAGTTGTCAAATGTGAAAATTCTGAAGCCGCCACCAGTGATGAGAAGGTTGTAACCATTGCTGACGAATTGATCACTGAAATAGGGGATGAGGTTTGTGAAAAGATCCACAACAAGCACATTTTTTAACAATATTATGGACCACCTGTTACACTCCTTGGGGTACAAGGCAAAGTAACTGACATTCTTCATCTATTTTCTGGTTCAAGCAAAAAATCAAGAACAAAACAGACAGGTTTTCCATTAACCAGGTGAAAATGCATTATGTGGCCGATTCCCTACAGCAGACCATCGCAGACACCAAGAAAGATTCAGAGTAGAGCTGTAGCCTCTCCCTACTCTGAACAACATCACTAGCTTGAGTTCCCATCCAGAGATATTTAAGAATACTGCTTTTCCAATGCCCAACGCATCAATGAACATCACCAACAAACCATATGCTGCCATCATCACAGTTGCTAATGTTTCACGCATCTCCATGTTTTTTTCCAAAGTACTAGCGGAATCTACATCAATTGAAATTATGCTTTTTCGGAAAACAACTATTTATGAGACAGACTTAGAACTTTGAACAGAGGACTTTGTATCTGACTCAAAAGTTACACTATGGCATAAGCTGCTTCTTGCCTATCATTGGTTCCATGACAGATAACTAATTCCTCCTTGAGCCAATGTTTGGATTACTCTAGTAATGTTTGTACTTATCACAGGGCTACCACCAATGATTACTGCTCTACTGCTACTAAATGGACATTACGTTCCAGAAAGATCAATTGCACTGCCTGTGGTTGGTGAACTACAGCCAAATCTTTCATCCTTCAGTGCTAGAAGCAATCTCTATGCTGCAAATATCACAGCTTATCCTGTCCCCGAGGGCATAGCTTGGGAGAAGGTTTCCTATCAAATAACGGGACCTACTATGACATTGTAATTACCATATGTTTTGAAAGTTTCAATGAATTTTATTGCCATTCCTGGATCCTTTTCAGATGATTGGGATGCAGACTGTGAAATGGATGTCTGATTTACAGGAATATCCCACTTTGAACAATGAAGATCCGTATCTGAATTCAATTACAAAGAAATGTAGTGTTATCGTGACTATGCACACCATTACGTATACAGAACTAGCTATCGTAGAGAAATCTACAATTAAACATAGTGGGAACATTGTGAAGCTCCTCCTCCTAATAGTCGCCTAAATTCCTTCAAGGCATTTCCTTGCATCCAGAGTGACAATACGCCACATTCTTCAGCCTTCTATTTTTCACAAATTCCAAAATTCAGAAGCTTCTAATGACCACCAACAAGCTGATATATTCCAATGATTTCAGTCAAAACCTGGCCATCTATGAATATGAACATTGGAAACAAAATGTTGACGAGAAAAGCATTTGGGGTACAAAATGTTGAACAAAACCATCCACCAGACCACCTGTCTAATTTGCTACCGATGATAGCTGACTGAAAATTAAAGTAAACAAAGACTGAAAGGTCATGTTAACAGTGAAGATAGACCATTTTCTAGAACGTTCTAAATAAGTATCATGCCTGCATCTGTGCAGAATCCTAAAACATGAACAAACAGCTGGGATTTTCTTTGGGAAAGGTGACAACCCAGTGACCATGAAAGCACAAACATTCTGAAATGTACGAAATTAGTAAGCCACAGCACATATTTTATTACTTACTTTTACTACCACACTTGGTGTTTGGTAATTGTGTGTTCCTCTGTACATATGTAATTTTGAATTTTCTGTTGTCCACAGTGCCAATGGAATTTGAATTTACTCCTAATAGAAAAGTAAACAGATCAGTAATTTGCTCAGTTTTATTCTTTTTCCTTTTTAAACTGTCTTATTTAGAAATGTGCATTCAAATGTGAATGCAGATCAAATACAGATGGATACATATGCCTAGATATCAAGTAACAGATCCCACCAATAATTACTTCCCTATGAAAGCAACTAACCAAATCAGTGTTTGACTGAATTAAGGGAACCTGAAAAGTCCAGCAGACGTAGCGGTATATTGCTTTTGAAAATCTAAAATGGCAGGAAAAAGTTACAGAGTAAAACGTGGAGAGAAATGGCCGGTTGTTCACCTCAATTTCAATATTTATTTTATTTTAGCTGTTATTTTCTGTAGGAAAACCTTGTAGGATCTACACAAATGACCCCTTGCTGAATTCCGATTTTTGTCTACTTTTCAGAAATGTTTAGCTCCCCGGGATCCAGCATTGGTTTCATACCCATTTCTGTCACTAACTGGAAGAAGGCTAAAAGCACAAAAAATTGTAAAAATAACCCAGTAAAATGCCAAAATTGTCTTGAAAAATTTGTTTTTTCTGATTCAAGTCTGCCTATTCCAGAAAGCTGGGAAGATGGTGATTTTAGCACCTTAAACCCTTTGCTGCTGCCATTTTGAGGGAAAAATCACAAGCCTTCTTCTGCAGCCCTTTTTCCCCATTTAAAAAAAATGAAATGATTTTTCGCTGTATTTTGGTGAATTTCTTGGTTTCCTTCGGGGGAACCCACAAACTCTGGGTACCTCTAGAATCCCTAGGATATTGGAAAAAAGGATGCAAATTTGGCATGGGTAGCTTAGGTGGACAAAAAGTTATGAGGGGCTAAGCGCGAACTGCCCCAAATAGCCAGAAAAAGGCATGGCACCCGAGGGGGGAAAGGCCTGGCAGCAAAGGGGTTAAAGGGAATCTGTTTTTCTAAACCCCATCTTCCCAATTACAATGCAATATGGGATATTAATTTGGTTTTACATTTGCTTATTTCATTGCCTGACAATGATGATCTATCTCTCAAGCATTTCTCTGCAAAATTGACTATGCTATTGTGTTTGGTTTCCCTCAAAAGTGTTTCTGATGTTAACGCATTTGATATGTCATCTTTTAACTATTCTCCCCTAGGAGTTTTTTTCATGTTTTTAGGCATACTATGACTAACTTGACATCAGTGCATTATCCTTTTTTCCCTTCACAACCCAAGTTATGTGTTGGCAATTGTTTGAAAACCTACGTTTCACGAACTGCAGATCTCAGAACTTCCTCCTGGTCCCAACTCTTTATTTCCTTTCGGAAACCCCTCAAGGCTGTCTCAGCTCCGACCTTGGCCCTTTGGGTTAGATGGATCATGTACTTAGCTGGCATCAGCACAGTTTATTTTGGCATCCCTTCAGTCAGAGGGGCTATGACCTCTAGGGCTTTCTGGCTGGGTGTGGGTTTACAGGATAGTCTCCGGTCTGCAGATTGGTCAAACATTGATACGTTTAGAACCTTTTTATTGTAAACGAATTACTCATCCGACTGGATCAGTTATTTCATTGCTTTGAACAAACATGTGAGCCTCCGGTCTTATAAAAAATTAGATTTTCCTAGCCTTGATGTCAGAAAGGCAAGATTTTATTGAAGACAAGGAGGCAAGTATTATCCCACCACTACTTTCTTGAGCCCTCTTTGGTCTTTATTTTCTGTAGGTCTGGTGCCCTTCAACCAGTTCCACTTCCTCAACCTAGCTCATTAAGAGCTACTCCTCCTTTGGATCCTGGTTGGTGGATTTCCTTTGACACTCCAGAATTTCAGAGCATGCTTCCTGTTTTCCTTTTGGATTTCCTCAAGGAGTTGGTGACTGTTCTACTAACTTTGAATTCTGTTCTAATTTTGTTCTCTGGTCCTCATCTGGATTGACTCTCACAAGAAAAGAGTTTGTTGCTCTCAGTCAGAATCATTATTGTAGCGCTCAATGTCCTATTCGTCTTTCATTATGCTGCAATGTTTGTAGTCATTTTCCCAGGCTTTTCTCAGTAATGTAGTTTTTTCTTCTTGGCTGCTCTGTAATAAATGCAAGAAAAGTTGTACTATAATACTCACCTCAGTGAATTCCACAATTCAGAAGCCTCTAATGACCACCAACAAGCTGATATATTCTAATGATTTCAGTCACAACCTGGCCATCTATGAATATGAACATTGGAAACAAAATGTTGACGAGAAAAGCATTTGGGGTACAAAATGTTGAACAAAACCATCCAGCAGACCACCCGTCTGTAATTTGCTCCTAATGATAGCGGACTGAAAATGAACGTAAACAAAGACTGAAAGGTCATGTTAACAGTGAAGATACACTATTTTCTATAACGTTCTAAATAAGTATAATGTCTGCATCTTTGCAGAA